>NC_030823.1:75359416-75664890 GCF_001704415.2 Capra hircus | reverse complement strand
AACTCTCAAATAGGTTGACAAGAAGTCAGTCAAGCCTGTCAACTGAGGAAACAAAGTTCTGAGCTGCACGGTGCTTATTAATAGGCTCCTTCAGAAAATGGTGCTGAGGAAAAGTCATAGACTTATTACTATGAAGAACTCCAGTGTCTAAGGAAGTGGAGTACCATGCACACTTACTTATAACGTATTCACCACCTGTGAAAACTGCCCAGTGAACAAAGCCACAGCCCTGCGCTCTGCCAGGGTGCCCAGTATCCTGTGAGCAGCCAGGGAGCGCCAGCAGCATAACACTGACACGCACCCCTAGAACTGAAACCCGGCGAGGGCAAACCTTGTTACTAAATCACCTGAAAGGTATCGCTAGTTAAGCACCAAACTGTTGGATGGTCCGGGTACCGCCAACGCTCACAGTGTCTGAGGATCACCAGAGGAGGCCCCTACTCTCCCAGGACACTAGCGATGTCCTTCAGAGACATGTGAAGAGAGCAAAGGAAAATGTCTCTTTACTGACACGTTCTCTTCACATGATTTTTGAGCCCCTCTAGGGTTCTCAGTCATTCAAGCATTAAAAATGCTTCCTGCAGTCACATGCTGTGCCCCATTACAGCTGTGTCCGCCAAAGCTTCGAACGTAGCAAGCACAGAGGAGACATTCAAATATTTGCCAAAGGAATGAAAAAATAAAGTCCACCTAGTCCTGCTCCATCTCGGTAAACTTCAACAGCCGTGGTTACAACTGACTCTACATGCTACTTCAGGGTAAAATTAAGAAGAGCAGCTGGAGAAGACTCTTGAGAGTCCCTTGGACAGCAAGGAGATCCAGCCAGTCCATCCTAAAGGAAATCAGTCCTGAATATTCGCTGGAAGGACTGATGGTGAGGCTGAACTCCAATACTTGGGCTACCTTTTGCAAAGAGCCAAGTCCTTGGAAGACCCTGATGCTGGGAAAGACTGAGGGCAGGAGAAGGGGACGACAGAGGATGAACCTTAGTGACTGAACAGCAGCAAGGAGCGGCTCCATCAGTAACTTACCCAAATGTCTGGGACTACAAATGTGTACTTACTCTAAGTCTGAGGCGTTTCAGAGCATAATGCTTAGAAGGCTTGCATCATAATAATCTATTGTTGATAAAGATCCAAGAATACCTTCACCATATCATTCTTGTGCTTAAAAACCTAATTGTTCTCCACCATTAAAATTAAGTACAAATTCCTTAGGCTGGAATTACAGTCCCATTTATCCTACAGAAAGGTACTGACTCCCTTCTGTGGAGCTGGCGGGTACCAAAGAAAACGAGACGAACAACGAAGGGAGCCTTCCCTGGAAGAGCTCCGAGCCCAGAAGAGGCTTTGGAGGAGACGCAGCCCATGGAAAGTCAAGGGCAGGCTCGGGTTTCCTGCTACTGCACGCAGCCTTGGAAGACTGGCTGGTTCTCAGACGGGGCGTCACAGCTAGTTTTCCATTTCACAAATTCCACTTTGGCAGCCACAGAGAGAATGAATCAGAGCCTCCTGCCCCACTCTTTTTGCCAAACTGGCCCGTTTTTGAGCTGCAGAAGTCCTAACTTCACTTACCTCCAGGGCTTCCAGGCAAAGTCTGGCAGCCAGGGCCCCCCCGCCCCACCGTATCCCCTGGAGCCAGGAAGACACACCCCCTCTATGGTCCCTCCAGGGTGTCGAGGGCATCACCTTGCTGTCAGTGACACCACTGCTCAGGGCTACCGAATCCGTGATCACAGATGGCTCTCAGTCCACCTGCAGGAGGTGCCTTCACAAGCTACAGGGCCTGACGGCTGCTGATTAGCTGGACTACACTTCCCTGAAATAAAGTCTGGTTAAGCCCCTGAGTAGATATCATGAACAAAGGACAGAGAGTTGAAAAGTAACAGGTTCTAAAATCTAAAACCAGAAGTAATGTTTCCAAAAAACTAAACCTAAATTCCCTGCAGGACTTTTTCATATGACTTAACTACATGTAACACCTACAGAAACCAAAATCGCAGGCCACAGCAACCAGAAAACGGAGCAAGTCATAGCCCAGGACCAGAACCGTGGGCTGTGAGGAGGTGGGGTGACACCAGGCAGCCTTTCTCTCTCCCACACCCCCCCTTAATCACCACTGTCCTCTCTCCAGCTCAAAGCCAGAGAGATTAAAGCAGCCTTGCCCGCTTGGAAACAAAGGCCAAACAAGACCTACTTATTATTTAATACACGACTTAAACAAAAGAGAAAACTCAAGAGTGGCAAAACCACTATCATGTCCAAGAACACCCTCGGAACTGAAAGCTGGCTGTCAGATTACGCACATCTCTACGTCTTAGGGATTTATAGTCTTTCTTAAAGACTATTTTCCTCACTTGGCTGGGCCAGGTCCTATCTGCAGCACGCGGGCGCTGCTGCGGCCTGCGGGATCTCTGGGTGTGGCCTGTGAACGACGAGCTCCGGCCCACGGGATCTAGCGCCCTGACCAGAGCTCGCGCGCAGGCCCCTGCACTGGGAGCAGGCAGTCTTAGCCACTGGACCACCAGGGACGCCCCGGACTTTTAGTTTTGATATCAAAAGTGTCCATTACAGTCGACTATGTGGAACTTGACACTTCTGTTTAATATGTCAAAGGTAAGTGTATTAATATAAAACCCAGTGTACTAACAAATGTAGTTACTTCATTAATTGTCAAAGCTTAATGAGGTCTTCAAGCACAGCCCCTTTCATGAAGAAATTGATTTGCTTTACAGCATTTTGTTAAACATTAACAAATCATATTTTAAATACAATTTGTGGATTAGCCTATCTAAGGTCCGTCTAGTCAAGGCTATGGTTTTTCCAGTGGTCATGTATGGATGTGAGAGTTGGACTGTGAAGAAGGCTGAGTGCCGAAGAATTGATGCTTTTGAACTGCGGTGTTGTAGAAGACTCTTGAGAGTCCCTTGGACTGCAAGGAGATCCAACCAGTCCACTCTGAAGGAGATCAGCCCTGAATGTTCACTGGAAGGACTGATGCTGAAGCTGAAACTCCAATCCTTTGGCCACCTCATGCGAAGAGCTGACTCATTGGAAAAGACTCTGATGCTGGGAGGGATTGGGGGCAGGAGGAGAAGGGGACGACCAAGAATGGGATGGCTGGATGGCATGACGGACTCGATGGACATGAGTCTGAGTGAACTCCGGGAGATGGTGATGGACAGGGAGGCCTGGCGTGCTGCGATTCATGGGGTCGCAAAGAGTCGGACATGACTGAGCGACTGAACTGAAATGAGGAGAAATTTCTCAAATAATCATTTCCTCTGTTACAGCCCTGAATGAAATCTAAGAGTCCTACAACCTACCTCTTTAGAACTTTACCGTTCCTCTTTACTTCTTGGGTGATGTTATTAAGGAGATGCTCACAAACAAAAGGAACAGCCATGGGAGAACAGCATTTGAATACGACACAGAGAATACAACTCAACCCACTTTTACCAGGAACCTTCTGTGTAACGTCTGACTGAAGGCTCTGAGCCTCCGTCACCTCAAGTATCAAATGAAGGTATTGGATGGCCTGAATTCCAAAGTCCCTTCCAGTCTCAAACATCTGCCAGATTCTAATTTCCTCTGAAATAAGTCACGGTGCACAAATGCAGAGCTTCCTGACATTCTGATTCAAGCAGAGCAGCTCCAAGCCGGGAGCCTGGGCTGCTGTCGTTCAGTCCCGGCCTCGAGAGGGAGCCCGAGGAAGCCATTCCATCAGAGTCTTCATGGAGGAAAACCCTCCAGAAAAACCGATTAGTCTGAAATCTGAAATACCAAGAAGGAATAGTTTTGCTTTGCTTTTAAGACATTTCAACTACAGGCTTGACCTCACCCAAAAAAAAAAATCAAGTTAATACTACCGGGTTTGCTATTGTCTGCTAAACTATTTAAAGATGATGTGATGCTCTAAAATTCTGATTTATAATTATTTATCTCATCAAGGTAGCATGGGAACTATTACGTGTATAAAGTTAATGGGGTAAACGATATAAAATGGGTGACATCCTCAGTTTCATAGCTTATTCCCTTTTAACCTTTTCCACATAGATATTTCTCCTACATTAAAAGAGAGGTCAACCACTTTATGAATGCATACTTAGAGCATCATTTCATGAAACACGTTGTATACAGTTTTTCCTATTATAAGTCAACATGGAAAAATGTGTGAGCTATAAGCCCATTACTTATTCACACTTTTTTTAGTAAATGACTATATGAACATAATTTATTTAATAAGCCTGAGAATTTGTTTTCTCAAAGGAAAAAAAGTATGTTCTCTTACAGAAAATAATCCTTGTGGCTTCGTATTGTGATTCTTCAAATCAATTAAAAAAAACCAGACACCCTTTGACTATCTTCCTAAAAAACTATTGTAACTATGAAATATTATTACAAAGTCATAATCATCAGCAAAAGATGCTGTGCTTAAACGGGAAATGTGGTAACAACAAAAATCATGAATTCCAGCAATGACTCTGTCACCATCCAGCAAAAACACGCCTAGAAGCCCACTTGCCTTCTCAGTGTCTTCCCTCTACTATCTGTCAGGTGAAGAAAAGCCTCCCCATTCTTCCAGCAAATTGTTACAGAGAAGAAACCTGGTCCAAACCTCTTCCGTCACGTGTGCACCGAGCTATACAGTCCCTGGTGCCCCGGATGGGTACAGTCTGCCTGCAATGCAGGAGACCTGGGCTCGAGCCCTGGATTGGGGAAATCCCCTAGAGAAGAGCATGGCAACCCACTCCAGTATTCCTGCCTGCAGGATCTCATGGACACTTTACTATTTACCACACAGTTAAAACAGCAGATTTTTGTGTAAATAGTGAATAGAATAACTAACAAAACGTTAGCACTCTAAATACTGATTCTGAATCATGACACAACTTCACTATTAATTTTTTCTGTAACACAAAGTCTTTCAAATACTAGTAAATACTGTAGTTAAAACTACATGCTTACTTTTTACTTGAAAACCCAAAAGGAAAAAAGATCTTCATGTTTCCTTAATCCCTTGATTTTTAGGGTTTCCAAATTCTAAGTTCATATGTCCTCTTCCAGTAAAATAAGTACCAACATGCTTCAGTGACCTCTGAGACCTAGAGTTTGGGAATTTTAAAATGTTATCGCAGGCAACTTCTCAAAACATCACAGTGCAGGGAGGAATAACTTTCAGGTTACAGGTGAGAAAACTCCAAAGAGAGAAGTTACATGACTTATCCAAGATTGCCGCAGGAGAAAAGAATGGAACTCCAGGTTTCCTGACTCCTATAAATCAGTACAAAGCTCATCCTGTCTGTGCCTGTTCACACACACACACACACACCCGCACACACAGCCTGAGTAACTGCAGCTTCTTCCTCAAGACTGCAGAAATCTGAATATGAACATTTTCTCTGCTCTGTGAAGCCGCAGTTCGGAGCTGGGGTTTCATGGGCTGCAATGCAGTCCTCAAGACCATAGAGAAATGAGCTCGAAACCCAACCACATCCTGGGAAGTTCTGAGCCAGCCTTGGGTCGCAAACCCCCTGATTCCCTAAATGAACACCTGCACCGTTACAGGAGTCTTCCTCTCAGGCATCCTGCTTTATCAAGAAGAATCCTTCTGGCCAGGATAATCCTTTTTAAAAACAGTACTTGTAAATACCCCTTTACTGCTCAAGAACGTTTATAAATGCCCCTGTCTGTCACTTGACTGTTAGACAAGATTTAAATCCACTTCAGAATTTCAAGCTTTGCTGGACAAATGAATAAAGTAAACACGGGAGCCCATCCTGAAGAGTGTCTATATCAGTTTTGAGAAATCGTATATTTCACACTTTAAAAAGATTTTACATAAAGAAAAATCATTTTTATTATAATCCATTTTAATCTAAAATTTACATAAGGATACACTCTCAATGTTCTTATTTGACAAATTGCTATACAATACATAAAATATAAGGTCCTATGTTAGAATGGGTGACAAAAAAATGTAAAAATTAACTTTCCTTCTCTCAAAGAGCTTAAAATATAGCAGATAAGAAACAATAAGGATGAACTTCTACGAAATTGCAGCAAATTATGATAATGACCATATTCCATATCAAACAATATTCCCAATTTTCTAAGAGGCTTTTCTTTAATGTGAAAAAAAAGAGGGGGGGGTTGGTACCAAATGACATTAAATGCTTTTCTGCTCTAGCAAGCTTATCAAGTTTTCTCACTGAACCAAACGAGGTAATGAATCATATAACTAGATCTCTCCTATCAGGCCATCTTCATATGCGCAGATAAACCTTTCTTGGTCAGATAAACTTTCTGTGATTAGTCAAAGACTCTTCAACTGTTCCTTAAGTCTTCACTGTATTACAGAGTGTACAGCGGTATTCATCAGTGTTTTCCTAACTGTTCTTTAAAACACCAGATCCCCTTAAGTTGAGAGAGAGAGGAGATGGATCATAAAGGTGTCTACAAAATACTGGGCTAAACTAATACTGGGCTCAGCTTCCTAGAGACCCTAATATGCTAAAGAGCGCACTGTGACTCTCCAAGATGGTACCCTACAGATTTTTCTAGAATTGTCTAGGCACTAATTACTTCCACAGAACTTCTATTAATATCTTGGAGAACTCTGGTAGTCTGTAGAACACAGTTTGGTTGATATTATATTTAAATGTTCGCCTCTGGTCCAATTTTGGTATTAAAAATATATTAACTCAAGGGCATGAATAGAAAGATTCCTGTTCATTTAATTTTATGAAACATATATAAAAGCTGGGCCTAAAAGTCTGCTGTGAAGGCAACTCGTGCAACCTCTGCTCTCCAGTTACCGCGCTGCTGCTAATTATAGTGCGTGAACTGCGGAAACCTGCCCCTAGCTGTACTTGGTGCTTCTCTTCACTCAGTTCTACTTTGGAATTCTTACTGTTAACCTGCTGTCTTTTCTGTTGTGTTTTCCCTATAAATCTTGACCTCCCTTTTTAACCTTTCTGGGTTTCTTTGCTCTAAGGTATCTTCTGAAAACAGGACGCAGTAAAGGATTATTTTTTAGGTTGAGTCCATCTTTCAAAACAGAAATTTAACATGCTTCATATGTTAAATACATTTAATGTAAATTGGTTTACTGATATTTGTCTTTTATAGTCTTATTGTTTCCTTTATGTTTATTTTTTTCATCTCTTGCCGTGCGGGACCATGCCTGATTGCCTTAATCCTATCCAACTACTCAGAAAACAAACGTGTGTGTGTGTGTTGCTCAGTCACGTACGACTATTTGCAACCCCACAGACTGTAGCCCGCCAGGCTTCTCTGTCCATGGGATTCTCCAATCAAGAATACTGTAGTGAGTTGCCAGGCCCTCCTCCAGAGGATCTTCCCAACCAAGGATCCAACCCAGGTCTCCTACACTGCAGGCAGATTCTTCCAAGTCTAAGCCACCAGGGAACCCCAAGAAAACAAACATATGTCCCACTCTATTTTAAATTCTGCTAACGGTGACTTTCAAGGTTTTCTAAGTTCTCCATTAACCAGTTTCTGGCTGAGCATCAAAGGAGAAGTGAAATCCATCTTGTGACACACAGTCCAATCCAGGGCAGCCAAGGACTGACAAGGCCATTACTTTCCCCTCTAATACTCATTCCATCCCCAAACGCTTAGATTACAGGTTCTACAGCCATAGCCCCTCTAAGTTATTCCTGGCATTCTTACTATTTCGAATCCTGAACAACTCCTGTTGAGTCTTGCTTCCCTGGTGGCTCAGACAGTAAAGCGTCTGCCTGCAATGCGAGAGACCCGGGTTCGATCCCTGGTTCAGGAAGATCCTCTGGAGAAGGAAATGGCAGCCTACTCCAGTACTCTTGCCTGGAAAATCCCATGGACAGAGGAACCTGGCGGGCTACAGTCCATGGGGTCGCAAAGAGTCGGACACGACTGAGCGATTTCTTTTTTTTTTTTTAAGTCTTGCTTTTACATGTAACTTGCTCCCATGCTCATTCCCAGCGCTTTTGTACAAAGATGGCCCCTTCCCAAACTTAGCTTTTTTAATTTTACTTCTACAGCACATCTCTAAGTATTTTTTTTCTAAAGGGCACACATGCAACCCATTTCCTCTAATCACTGAAACCTGAAGCCACCACTCCCTTTTCGCAAGTAAACAGTAATTTGCTGTGTATACACTGTTTCAGCCACAACACTGCTTTGTTCTCTGCAGTAGGTGGTCCATTACTTCCAGCATTTTGTGATACTAAAGAGAACATGGATTCCTTCCAATTTCTTGGATGAAGATCCAAGTTCTAGGGACTTACTTTTATCAATTATTAGCTACTGTATTTACTACTACTTAATCTAGTATCTGCCTGAAATAAATCAAGCTAGCAACCTGAGTCAGGAAATGGCAACCCACTCCAGTGTTCTTGCCTGGAGAACCCCAGCGACGGGGTAGCAGAGTCGGACACGACTGAAGCGACTTAGCAGCAGCAGCAACAGCAACCTCCACCATACAGGGTGTGATAAGGAAATTACTTCATTTCCACGCAAAATACATCTTTTGCTCTATGATCAATGAGCAATTCTGTTATCTGCTTGCTCAGGTTTCCTTTAATGGCAAGTCCCTTGATTATTTAAATCAATAAGGATGCATTTTCAGCTGGCACAGAACCTGCCTCCTACATACTGATGATTTATGAGCTGGTAGCTCTGGAATCTCATTTCCCACCCTACCGGTCCATCTCTCTGCCTGATGAGCCAAAGTAGAAACACCTACAATCCCAACCCCCTCAAATCCAGCCTACTCTGAATCCCCTTCTCAGGGAATGGCACTGCCTGCCGCCCGGGCATACAGTTTCCAGGCCACAGCAGACCTTCGACCCCCTCACCTCCACAAGTCCCCACCGCCCGTGCAGTCTACCTCCCAGACCTCCCTCGGCTTCTCCCAAGCCCTTGCAACTACTATAATCTATGAAATGTTCTTGGATAACGTAATTCCTACTGTACACACCCACCGTCATGATCAATCTAAAACAAAAACATAGGTATTTCACAGTCCCGCCCAAAACCCTTTGAGGAAAGAAGCTCTCTTCTCAGCCGTGCTCCTTACTGGGTCGCATATACGTCCTCCCCTCTGGCCTTAATGAACCATCGTCACTTCTTCCAAATGTCAGGCTCCTCCATGCCTGTGTGCCTCCGACACAGGGCCATCCTGGCTGAAACTCGCTTCCCAGCTAACCTGCCTGGCGACCCTGCTTCACACTCAGATGACCCTTTATAAAACACCCCTCTCAGTAACCTGTCCCTGGGCATTTTAATGAAGCAGTCATCTAAGCATCTGGGGTCCAATACCTCCAGGTCCAATAACAATATTAGCAACTCCTATTTAAGAGCACACTCGATCGCTTCATTTTTTTTTCACCTCCAGTACATAGGAAAGTCCTATAAACACACTTGTTAAATAACCAAATTTAGAAAACAAGAAGTTGCATGGAACACAGGTCAAACAATCGGGACCTAACAAGTTCAAATTCACACAATCATCACCTGCTTTTGAATAGCATACTATAATAGAATACTAAATAATTCACAGTAGTGAATTCTATCATAACAAAGCTGATATGGCCCCACGGAATACAAGCGAGGACTCGGAAATACTTTAATGGGCACGAATTATGTATTGTAAGGCCATCTCTTCTAACAGTCTTTCGTCTGTATCAAGCACTCCCTAAGCCAAAAATCATCACGAGAAAATGAAAAACGCTTCTCATTTGAATAAAGGAAAAAGTCAATAGATCTTTCTGAATTAACTCATGATTTTACATTTTATCCTTATTATAAAAAAAAAAAAAGCTCATTAACTGCGGCTCATTCATCTGTTTGGCACATGTCCGCTACGACAGACACAGTTCTACAGACTATTCCTGAACTTCCAAGGTCCTCCTTTCTGCCCAGACTAGTTTGCGGTGAACTACGAAGTGGTTTTCAAAGCCCTCTTCTCACGCCTCCCTCTGACGCTCCTCAACACCAGGCGAGGAAAGGAGCCCTGGAGCCCAGCGGGGAGCCAGGTCGCCCGCCAGGTCTCCCCGCGTCCCTGCCAGGACGCTTCTCCACTGACCCACACCCAGGCCCCGCCACTCTCCCGAGACCTGCGTCAGTCATAACAGAACGTACCTAACGGAAAATCAGGTGAGACGGACACAGTCAGTGTCCAGCAAAACAGACCGAACGTGTCCTTCGATCTCCATGAGAACAGCTGCCTTGCCCCCTTCCTGCCCACCCTCGCCCCTCCGAAAAAAAGGCAGAATAATCAGACCTCTGGGCCACCTGACTTCCTTTTCACCACGCGCGGACTCTGACAGCAAATTAAAATTAACGGAAAATTGAGAAAAGAGGGAGCAAAGCAGGCAGGAAAGGCCCCGGGCTCCACAGTTGCACAGAACTGCCCTGGCTTCTTCTAAGGCTTCTTGATGAGCTTACTTATCAAGCAAGTCATGGTTATATTGTATATTTTAAAGTTTACCTACTGAGAAACTAAATCTGATCACTGGAAAGGGCACCATGAGCAAAGGAGAAAGCAGTTACTACAGAGTAGGCAAACAATTACCACCCAGAATAGATAAAGATAAAACTCCTACACATTTGTAAGAAAAGGACAACCGAAAGAGTGGAATGGGCAGAGGGCATATTCTGGTTATATCCAGACAAAACTACAATTCAAAAAGACAAGTGCACCCCAGTGTTCACTGCAGCAGTATTCACAAGAGCCAGGGCACGGAAACCACCCAGACGCCCGCGGGCAGATGGGTGGTAAAGAAGGCGTGGTCCGTATACACAGTGCGACACTACACAGTCACATTCCTCTTGACGTCACAGAACCCAAGCAGGCTTTGAGGGGATTCCGTGAGGCAGCTGCTGGGCAGACATCCTCAGCAAACTCTGCCAAACCCTGCGGCCCTGCCCTGTGCCCCCCATCCCCTTCCATGCTGCAGCCCCCTGCCCTGACGCCCTGCCCTGCACCCAGAAGGCCCCTCCAGCTCTTCTGCACCCAGACCACAATCACACAAACTTCTACATTCAGTAGAAACAAATCTACTTTCTCTGGCACTGTGTCATGTGACACCATGACTTTAGGAAGATACTATCCAAAGAGTAAAGATGACTATTTTAAATTAACAGCAGGAATAACAAACACGTGATGCTGAGGAAGCCACCAAGACTTTAAACGTAAAGGACTCACAAAAGTTTGAAAATCGGATTAACAGTGATGCCAAACACACACTCAAAATGGAACTATATAATTGACAGCTACTTAAGTTTTGTTTTCAGAAACGTTCTGCCTCTGCAGAAACCCAGTCCTCTGACTAAAGAAATGATAAAAATTTTAGCAAGCTGGCAGACAGTAAGAGACTTTAAAAGCACAGGTTATTGCTATATGTAAAATACATGACCAGTGCAAGTTCGATGCATGAAGCAGGACACCCAAAGCCGGTACTCTGGGACAACCCAGAGGGACGGGGGTGGGGAGGGAGGTGGCGGGGGGAAGGAGGTGGGCGGGGGTTTCTCAGGCTGGGGGCCACGTGCACCCATGACTGATTCATGTCAATGCATGACAAAAACCACCACAACATTGTAAAGTAATTATCCTCCAATTAAACAGGTATATAAAGGATGGAAATAGCATTATTCGGGTGTTCACAAGAAAATACCTTACATGTTATACTTACAGCTAAAGTCAGATAGCAACACACAAGTTAACTTTTAGTTTCTCCCAGGATTCATGGAGTACTGACGTACCTTTTAGTGAAACTGCCCTTGTACACTGGAGAAGGCAATGGCAACCCACTCCAGTGTTCTTGTCTGGAAAATCCCATGGATGGAGGAGCCTGGTAGGTTACAGTCCATGAGGTCACTTACAGTCCATGGGGTTGCTAAGAGGTGGACATGGCTGAGCGACTTCACTTTCACTTTTCACTTTCATACACTGGAGAAGGAAATGGCAGCCCACTCCAGTGTTCTTGCCTGGAGAATCCCAGGGACGGGGGAGCCTGGTGGGCTGCCGTCTATGGGGTCGCACAGAGTCGGACACGACTGACGCGACTCAGCAGCAGCAGCAGCTGCAGCAGCCCTCGTACACAAGCAAACGTGTGAGCCGCGGACGCGCCCTCCCAGAGAGGCTCCCAGTTCCCCTTTCCGCACCAGTGACCCCAGAGCTGCCGCCTCACCAGACCCCGTTGCAGTGTTCGAGCCGCAGGTGACCAGCTGTCCCCGGAGAATGTCACCAGGAGTCCCCCAGGCAACCAAACTCGGACCTGAGTGGGGCATCCCTCCTCGCCTCACATGGAGGCGGGTCTGTCCTGAACTCAGGTCACTGTGATGAAAGGGAACTGCATGAGAACACAGGACTCCGCCCTGCGCTCTGTGCAGACAGCAGGCTCGCAACTCGATGCTGATCTGGCTAGTATTTCTTCTCCCTGGTTCTCCACCGACAGGCACTATGAGAACTTTACCCCAAACCAAAGCAAAACCTCTGTCTCCTCTGCCTTGAAAGGAGAGCATTTCAACTCTCCTTTCCCGCCAACTGGAGGAATTCACACCACTCTGACACTCATTCTGACCTGACGGTGCTCGGGCGTGAGTGAACGCCTCAGCGCCACGATGGCATGGAGAGACCAGCGGCAAGGGGACTGCGCAGAGCTGTGAGACGCCTCCAGCACCACGCGGGGCGAGGTCGGCTCCTCCTGTAACCCCGTGATCACCCCCGTTTATGAAAGCGGACAGAGCCACAGCCGCAAAAAACTAGATGCTCCAATAAATGCAGAGGTGAATAAACCCCTTTATGACCAAAGACATGCACTCCCCTGCCTTCAGCAAGGAAGCATACACCATGACACCGATAAACCGTCCTAAGAGTCTGCAAGAAAGTAAGGTCTCTCACTGCTTTATCTCACCCCATTTCAAGGAAGAGCCACAGCTACTCAGAGATGGGGGACAGGGAGGCCGAGAACAAAGTGCTGGGCTGCAAGTAAACGCTGCCCCCAGAGCCCTGTGCAGACGGAGGGCCTCCCTAGACCCCTGTTCTCCTCCTTTCCCGTCCTCCCCAACTCGTTGGGGAGCTGTGAGCACAGCCCCTCTGTCTAGACTGCTGCTGAAAACAAGAAATGCACAAGAAGGGAGGCAATCGTGACCCCTCAGGCTATTCGCAGGGGAGACACGGACTTCACATCAGGAAACCAGGATTCCTCCAGACACCGGGGCAGGGACTGCCAGGACCAGAGCCGACAGGAGGTCCACGCAGGCGGCGGGCCGGCCTCACCAAGACTCGAAGGGGAGTCTAGAGGAATGTGTGGGAGCCGACTGAGCAGAGGAAGGGTATGGGGACAGCGGGGCAGGAGGGCGCGAGACGGGCTGCGGCGGAGCACGCACCAACGCCGGAACCCTGCAGGTAGGAGAGTAAGCGGAGAAGGCGATGGCAGCCGCTCCCGTGATCGCCCGCAGAGCCCCCGGACGGAGGGGCCTGGCGGGCTGCAGTCCGCAGGGTCGCCAAGAGTCAGACACGACTAGGCGACTTCACTTTCTTTCTATAGTTCCTTTCGGAGAAGGAAATGGCAACCCACTCCAGTGTTCTTGTCTGGAGAATCCCGTGGACGGAGGGGCCTGGTGGGCTGCAGTCTATGGGGGTTGCAGAGAGTCGTACAGGACTGAGCAACTCACACACACACACACACACTCAGGAGACTAAGGGATCAGCAGGTATTCTACAGACAGTAGCTGGAGGACTTGAAGAGGGGGAAAACCTACCTACAAATGCGGAGAAGGTCTTGAATGAATCAACGGGTAGACAGATAAACAAATAAATCTAATGCAAACCTAAATTTTAAAAGGGGAGAACGTTAGAGGATACTAAAGGGGAATTTGTTTTTTTTTAAAAAAAAAAAAGAAAAAACAGCCCCTCTTCTTGGTAATTTTACTTTTTCTCGGTAACTTTAAAGTATACTATAGTATCACTGAAGTCTGGATTTTCAAATATAAACTAAACTTCTTCACACCTCTCATAAGCCAAACTAAGCTTAAGACATTCTTTTAACAAACGTATCTGAGGTTCCCTCTACAACAATCTTGATTCTATTCTGATGCTAGTTCCTGACCTGCCATTAACTGAGAACCAAATAAAGAGGTACCAGAGCACTACAGCTCTCACTGCTATTAAAAACAGACCATGAACACATTTAGGTACAAGTGACAGTCTACCATCGCATCATAGCAAAGAGAAGGGCCAATCTTCCGAGCAACGCTCGGGGCCTTTGACACACGATCTCTGGGTGTTTCCCAGGTTGGTTTCCTATGTGCTTCTTCCTGAATATATTCATGAGTATACAGATGTACCGCTGGCCCATGTGGCCTGGTGTTTTATAAAGACCTTACATGTTTTTTTTTTAAAATACTTACTGACATTTTGAGTGTCCTCTCAAACTTCCAGCAATGAAAAATATGAAGATACCAAATAAAATGTATCTGTGTGGAAGTGGAACAAGGTTTTACTATTTCAGTATCTGATGACCACTAATCAAATGATAATCTTCCATCCATTCGAAGGGGATTCCCTGATGGCTCAGCAGCAGGTAAAGAATCTGCCTGCAGTGGAGGAGACACAGGAGATCGAGGTTTGATCCCTGGGTCAGGAAGATCCCCTGGAGAACCCCATAAACAGAGAAGCCTGATGAGTTACAGTTCAAAGAGTTGCAAAAGGTTGCAAAGAGCCAGACTAAGCGCAACATGAATTATTCCTAAGAAGTGAATAATTTTAAGTATTAAGCTAGTGATTTCTTTATTAACTTAGTTCAACGTTTTCCTCAGGAGGGGATTATTAGAACAACAAAATGGAATTAATTTAGCAAATATATACATAAAAGCACTTTCCATGGATAGAGAGAGGTTCCTTTCCCTTTACAGAAAAGCCAAATTCCTTCCCTTGAACTAGGAATGGGCCAGCCTCTAAGGAAGGCAAACATAAGGACACTGAGTGAACATCTCGGCAAATCAGATTCAAATCAATTTCATCTGACTCCCCTTCCTGGTTTACTGTCCTTCCTAATTAGAGGCATTCAGTTGTTTCTTCGTTCTGGCTGCCGAGCCTCTAATTCATACCTAACCATCCCACTGGTCTCTGTCCCGACTCCACACCCCTCCAGTTCCCACCAACTTCCTGCCTGGCGTGCTCCGGTTTCTCCCAGTCCTGGCTCTCACCTCACCCCACTCTGAGATCTTTCAAATTTTACAATGCAGAGTTCAGACACCAGGCCCAGACCCCCGGCTGACAGTGAGCACCTGAAGGTCAGACCTTTGCCTTTTCACAGAGTAAACCCCCCTCACCCGAGGCCCTGGGTCTGCCCTGCCCCCTCAGGGCCTGTCCACAGCTCAGCCACCCAGGACCTCCGTCGCTGCAGGGATCTGCCCGGGGCCTTCGGCCTCACACAGGCACTGGGGCGCCGTCACCTGCCTTCCCTGAACGGCTGGTCCCGACAAGAAAAGTCCCAGGCCCTGCAGGAAACACAGATGTGCACAGGCCATGATTCACACCTTCCAGAAGCACAGATGCCAGGAAGGACGCTGAGACAAGCACAACCACGGGGCCAGTGGATAAGCACTGAAGGCCTAAAGAAGGAGAGGTCTTTGTGTTTTTTTATAACATGTGGGCAGAGCCTTAAAGGATAAAGATGATTTTTAACCACTGAGATTTAACAACTGAAGTGTGAAAAAAAAAACCAGGCATTAAAAACAGTGAGAAAATCACAAATCAGAGAGGAAAGGATACAGAATTTACCAAAAAATGAAGAGTTGAGCTGTCAGATGGGACTAACATTTAGGGGAGAGTAAAGAAGCGAATCTGGAAAGGTGAGTCAGGGTCCTGACTGGAGGCACAGGTGAGCCAGGCGAGATGATACAAACTACTACTCACACCTGTCTCCCATCTTCTGCAATTCACCAAAACCGAGTTTTCGGGCACAAAGATAGACCTGTGCTTAGATGATCCGTCTACTCACTTTGAGCTACTTACCGATACCCTCAAGTCTCTGTCTTCAACTTGTGAAGTGGTGGGACCCAGGGGGAAAGTGGGGCGAACAGTGAAGGGGAACACTGGAGAAAGGAGGGTCCCAGCGTGGACAGAAGCCCCGGATCACCCTTCAGCTGCTGCAGATCCCCGGAGAGCCAACGGCCGAGGCGAGGCCTGCAGGCGGCTGTGCCTTCCCAGTCCAGAGAAAGCTTAACGTCAAGGGCTGAGCAGCCAATTGGATCCTCTTTCCAACTGTCTCGAAATGCATATGCAAATACTCCCATAGACTTCACAATGAAGAAAAACTGGTGTCCAGGCCGAGTCTGGAAACATCGACATTCCGAGGTTGACAGCCCACCTTGTGAACAGAAAAGGCCTCCGGCAGCAGCGTGCCCGCCCGGCACCACGCCCAGGGAATCAGGGCACCGTGCTCCCTGAGCGCATCTCTGCGGCCCAGGTGCCTTCCCATTAACCGAACCATTAACCACATGCCCAGCTCTCCCTGCATAGCCAGACACTCGACTCCTAGGCCATGTCCTATGCATTTCAACCCAGCTCACCCTGAGACCCTGCGCTTGCCATCTCAAAGCACACAGAAATGAACCCAAACTCAGTCCAGGACTTCAAAACCCACTTTGTCAAGCTGCCTCTGCTGGTACTATTTACGATACACACACACATATATATGTATATATATTTTTTTAAGGTGGGGGGGAGTAGAAATGGTGGGAAAAAGGACCTGGATTTATTGATAAACTCCAAATTAAAGAAAAAGAGAAACAAAAAAACCACTGAGAGAGGGACTTCCCTGGGGGTCCAGTGGCTGGGACTCGGTGCCTCCAGGGCAGGGGGCGTGGGTTCAATCCCTAGTCAGGGAACCAGGATCCCACACACCATGCGGTGTAAATAAATAAATAAATAAATAAAGGCCCAGATAGATAAGTGCCTTTTTAAAAAAAATCACTGATAACAGTAGTTTTTAAATGACCATGCACACTCTCTCAGGTTAAGAACATACTCCCATGCAAAGGCTGCGAGGAGGGACAAGGAGAGAGTCAGCCCACCTTATCAATGGAAATAGGACGGTCATGGAAAGAGGAACAGGTGAGTCATCGCGCTTTTCCTGAACGTGGGCCAGCTCGGCCAGATCCGCGAGACAGGAAAGCCTGGTGTGGCAAGCCCTGGGGCGAGCGCGGGCTGCAGGGGGGGCGGGCAGAGCGAAGTCTCTGCGGGGGGCCCAGGGCTGTGGCCTGAAGCAGAGCAAACTATGGCGGGGCGGGGGCAGCGGTGAGCTTTCACACTAAGGAAAACACCCTGAACAAGCCCCAAATGGTGAGACCAGCAAAGCAGCACACTCGCCAGGGATCGCTGGGTCAGGACGGAACCAAAACTGACACTTAGGGGTGCTATTCTCTTCCGCTGGGCTGAAGCCAAACTCCCTCTCCAGTTCTTACTCAACTCTTATGCAGAGTTGTGTGTGTGTGAGTTGCTCAGTCACGTCTGACTCTTGGCGACCCCATGGACTGTAGCCCACCAGGCTCCTCTGTCCGTGGGATTCTCCAGGCAAGAATACTGGAGTGGGTTGCCATTCCCTCCTCCAGAGGAACTTCCCAATCCAGGGATTGGCTTCCTGGAACCCTGGCTTCCTGCCTTGCAGGCAGATTCTTTACCGTTTAAGCTACAGGGAAATCTCTAGACTTATATGTACTTACCTCATTTATTTTCACTGATGATTAACAGTGATGTCGATAGTACCTGGCCAGCAGCTGAGCTGAGAGGCTGGCTGTGCTTGCTAGGAGGGGCTGATTCTTAAGCATTAACTGCCCCAGGAGCTGCCCACCCCCGGAGCGGAAAGATGGGAGCAGCAGGGCCGGACTCCCATCATAAATAAATACTGCTTTAAATTAGCAACTCTTTTCTAAAAAGACCATGTGGCATTTCTTCTTGTTTGAGGAACACAAAACCAAACACCATGCCTACCACCAAGAGCCTGACAGACAGAGGTACACGAGGCAGTGTGGACTATTAGGGAATGAGGGGGGATGTGGAGGAATGTGCATTAGCAAATCCACATCCTTGGGCTTCAGTTTATTCTCACATTAAACGAAAAGGTCAGTTTAGACGATTTTTTAGGTTTCCTTCCAGCTCTGAAAGTATCTGATTCAGTGAATTACGCACTTAAGGTCTCCTAAGGGAAACCACAAAATAAGGGTGAGTGGAAACTTGATTCTGGAACAGCTGCTCTGGGGTAGCAGTAAGATACAAGCTGCAGATGACATCCGTACAGGATGACCTGGGCGCCAGCGTCCCTCCGGTACTGATACAACACAATTCCTGTACAGCCTTAAAAGACTGTTCAGAACAGAAAGACCAGAAATCTAAAAATCTTTGGTATGGTAAAGAAACTGGAAGAAAAAAACAAAAAGTATTTAGATCATGCTTGTTAAATTTTAAGCATAAGCGATCAGAAGCAAAGATGAGGTCATCGGACGACCCTAACCCTGTAAGACTGGCATCCTTTCGAGGACAGGAGGAGACACAGGAAGGCAGCCAGGTGGCAGGGCAGAGACGGGGATGGCCACCCATCACGCAGGGCCCAGAAGGGCCACCAACACGCGGGCTGAGAGGCCCAGGGCATGCGCTCCCAGGAGCCCTTACGGGGGCACGGCCCGGCGGACAACCCGACTTCTGACCTTCAGAATGGCACGTGTAAACCTCTGCTGTCTGCAGCCATCCAGTTTGTGGTTAACTCACTGGGGCCACCCTAGGAAGCTAACAAAAGGAAGTGCTGCGTGCAGGAGCCTGCAGCGCCCTGGCCTGGACCCCAGAAGCCAGGTCTGGTCCTGGGTCCCCGGGAGGGCAGCCCCGGCATGACCAGCGGCCGGGCAGCCCCAGCCCTGGGCTTGCTGCTCACGGAAGAGGCAGCAGCCACTCCCTGGGGGCTGGGGGCTGGGAAACTGCCAGAGGCTCAGACTCCCTCCCACCCAGCCACCCAATACCCCTGAGCCTTCTGACAGAGAGGGAGAGAGAGACAGAGAGGGAATGAATCAGAACGATGACTAGTGGAGAACCAGCTGATAAAATGCAGCTCGTCGTCTACGGCTGATGCCCTGAACACTCCAGGGCTCAAGATGACAAAGTGAAGCTGAAAAGGGTATGCCATTCAACCATCAAAATACTTATCAACTGGAGAAACTTTACTAAAACTTTCAGATGTAGACAAAAAATGTTTTTAAAAAAATGCTGTTTTCACTGAATACTTCCCCTGTTACCACGCTCTTCATATCAGACTGTAAAAAAAAAAAAAAGAAAGAAATGAATCTATAGGTTACCATGTGAAATTGAGAATGAAACATCAATTTATTGCTATAAAACAATCCACCAGCAAGCATTCTCTTTGTACAATGTCTTTCAATTTACTCGTATTTGTTAAGTAGCAAAACATGCCTAAACATGACTACTTAAAATAAGGACGTGCTATTTGCCTAAAATAAATTACCTACTGTCTGGTTCTGGGTATCTTTATGACAGTATGCAAACGTATCACTCTTTTATTATAGGGCCCAGCAGTTAGACAAACAAAGCAATGGAAGAGTTGCAACTCCTTACATTTCAGAGGTATGACAATTTTTCATACACATGTCTACATGTTTCATTTTCCCAATAATAATATAATAGATGATATATGGCTTTGTTATGGTTCTGATCAGAAAGAAATTAATTTTCCAGGTAAACACGGGAATATTAGGAAAACAACAATTAAAAAAAAATAATTGGAAGCACAGTAGAAATATACTAGAAAGAATATTCTCACTTTTTCCATTTTTCAATCAGTATTTAAGTATCTTTTTGCAGCTCTCATCTTTTTTTTTTTTTTTTTGGTCCAAAATATAACCCCCAAGCCTCTTGTGGTTTTTTCCTGAGGAACTAAGGTTTACTGCCCCATCCCTCGAAAATATAGTAAAAAATTAACTCCTACTGGGAACAGTTAAATTATAAATATGAACATCACAGGGCAAAAGGGAAGAAGAATTAAGGCAGAGAAGATAGAGATGGCAGCAGAGCCGGAAGGAACCTCTTCGGATACAGCTGGGCCAGGAGAGGGTAGGCAGCGAGGTCTCCTGGCAGAAGAAACAGAAGTGGGTTTCCACCACCAAACGTCCTTAGAGAAAAAGGTGAAATGAAATCAACACTACGGAGCCTCCTCCTGCAGCTGCTAAGTCGCTTCAGTCGTGTCCAATTCTGTGTGACCCCATATACAGCAGCCCACCAGGCTCCCCCGTCCCTGGGATTCTCCAGGCAAGAACACTGGAGTGGGTTGCCATTTCCTTCTCCAATGCATGAGAGTGAAAAGGGAAAGTGAAGACGCTCAGTCGTATCCAACCCTCAGTGACCCCATGGACTGCAGCCTTCCAGGCTCCTCCATCCATGGGATTTTCCAGGCAAGAGTATTGGAGTGGAATGCCATTGCCTTCTCCGACGAAGCCTCCTACCCTACTTCTAAAAAATGTTGTCACTTACTCCTCCAAGCAATGATGGGACCCGAGCTGGGAAAACTATGGTCTGAACAGATCGAGTAGCTCAGCCAAGGTCACAGCAGAGAAGAGAAACCTGGGCCTCAGTCTTTTTCACATCAGGGTAAACACAGAAAATGGTATTTGTGCAGCGAGGTCACACAAAGAGAAGAGGCTTGTGGCAACTGGTGGCAGTTAGTCCCGAAGCCCCAGGCCCCACCCTGAGGGGTTGCTATCTCTGCCCACCCAGAACTTACTCGGGCTGGGCTGGGAAACCGTGTGTAAGCTCACAGCTCTTGCCTTTTCCATTGCATTCAAGCTCTTTCCAGTATCTACACCCAGGTCAGCGGCAGCTAACTCTACTGAACGCCAAGGAAAGAGTTAGGCAATCCCCAAGCACACCCCAGGACACAAACACCCAGATGGTGGCCTCTCCTTACAACGCAGGCCCTTTTTAGAAGTTTAAAAAAAAAAAAAAAAAAAACTGGAAAAAAGTCTTTTATAAAAAAATATTAAGTCAGTTTTTCTAAAAAGACAAAAATCTGTGCATACTCTTGCTCATGCCAGAAATTCTCTCTAAAGGCAGCAAAGGCAGCCATTCCAGCAGACTTAGAACAAAAACTGCTAAAGACACACACCAAAAGACATTCCTTCTAGTGTTATCTGTCGGTTAAGGAAAGATAAATGTCTGACATCAGGGTCCATCTTGGCTTAACATCAAGAAGGAAGCCAAGAGTTGGCACATTGCAGGATGGGTGACGGGGTCCCCAGAGGCAAGGACAGCAGAAATCCCTAACAGAGGTTGAAATGTTACCAGGTCTCTGAGATTACACACAAGATCTGGCAATGAATAACTGAGCATTATTCTGAGAGGACTGGGGAAGATCAAGAGATTGTCACAGGGATCAAAGGACCAGGAAACACTAAAATGCCACCCTGGAAAATCCCTACTAGCCCAAACACCAATCCTAGATTCAGGTTTAGATCTGTGTGTTACCTTCCAGGGCAGGAGGGGGCCTCCAGCCTGACTATGAAGTTTTACTGGAAGAGCCACACCCACCTGTTCAGGTATGCCCACGGGTGCAGTGGCAGTAGCTGCAGAGACCACAAGGCTCACAAAGCCAAAAATAGTTACTCTCTCGCCCTTCTGAGACAAAGTCTCCAAGCTCCTGTTCTATATGAAAGCAACCTGGAATGAAAAAGCTCCTTCAATGACTCTCAGTGATTATCAACAGAAGACCACCGGCAAGATTCACAGAAAGGGCTGTTTCCACTAAATAACCGAAAACACGTACATTTCTAAAACTCGACAGACCAATTATATACCAATTTTGTGTTCCATTCATTTACACACTATTCTGGTGAACACACTCTGGACGGCTACTGCCAAACAGCTCGTTGTATCAGTTCACTATATAAATAGTGTGCCAGAGCTAGTACTTTAACAAAGGTTAAAAAAAGAAGCTATCCTGCTTGAAAATATGAATAAATGCTTCAAGGCCACCTATCTGTTCTCCTCATTCCCACTGCTCACTGCAAACAATGAAATATATTCTCTGTTTCCCTTAGAACGAAAGATGTATAATACACGGGGATAGTCAAACTATTTAATCACCAAAAGAAAATCAGCAGTCTAGAGGTTTTATAACTCTAAGAATGAATGGTCCTATATTAGTTCTATGTATAAGTTTAAAAATTCTCAACTGTTGTATCCTGCCAATAAATTTGATTACTATTATATAAATTCCCTTTAAATCTGAAGGGAGAAGGAATTAAGTTGAAACTTTTAAAAGTATGAAAAAACACTTAAAACATCTTACTATATATTTATAAAAATGCTGAAAAATAACTGCTGATAAAGCAATCCAGAGCAAACAGGATTATACATGCCATTTCCAAAGCACTTAGTATATTACTAACTTTGTTGCCACATTTTATATATGATGTACTAGAATACCTACCCACATAACTCTTGAGCAAATATTTGAAGGGACAAATATTTTAATTTGAGCGAAACTAGGAATGCAGACAGAGTATCACTTTGTGCATCTACACTTCACATTTTTTAAATACCAAAGCCTATTTAAAAAGGAAAAAAAAAATCAAATGAAACAAAATCTAAAAGGAATTTCTGGGGACTTACTATCTAATTAAGCAACTTCTTTTCCAAAACTGCATTAAGTAAGCACTTCTGTCCCCTCCAGATGCCCTTAAAGGGTGGCTCCGTCAGTAACACTAGAAAGATGCATTTTAGAACATCCGACAGTTTCTAGAAAAAACACCTTTGGTTCTAGGAATAATCTCACTGTAAATGTAAAAGCCTGTAGAAGTCTCACTGTAGTGACTGACATCTCAGACCACTTATTTAAGTGAAAAAAATAAATCTACATTTCAGTAAATACACAATGGTCAAAAAGAAAATACGTGAATATTCCAAATAAATCAGTGCCTCAAACTGCCAACTGCAACCACCAGAAACATGGAGGGAGGGGAGTATGAGGTGAGATACTCAAGCCCACATTCTGGTCGTGTGAAACTGCAAAACTGAGCCCTATTATTCGGGGACGTTAACACCGAGGCCCCCAGTCTCCCCTCCTCCACTAGAACGCACCCATCATACCAGGCGTGCCTTCCTCATTCTTGCAGTAAGTGCTGCTTTACTGGGCTGGAAAGGGGCTCCCGAGATGGTCCAGCCAGGAGAAGCCGTGCGTGGTGGAGAGGCGTGGAGGGCAGCAGGTGCGATCGGGATCAGTGGACCCCAGCAGAACAGCAGTGCGGATTAGCAAATGGGTCTGCACCCGGGGGGTCGTCTTCACTTTGGCGACTGCAAACCACTTTTTGTATATGGAAAGCATCCCAAATTAATTGTAAAAAGGCATAAGGATTTGGAGTCTTAACAGTTCTCGGTTTGCATTTTCACACGATTTCAAAGAACAACCCCCCCGCACCTCCACAAACATCAGTCACACCAACTGGGGAGCCCAAGATGCAGCTGAACCTTGAAAGGAGACGAGCACCTGGGGGAGGGCAGGCGGGAACCCCAGGGACCTGCCGCCGCCCTCCCACTGTATGTGTTTAACTGACCAGTTCCCCCCTCCTCATTTTCGGATTTATCTCACAACTCTCCCCACCTCTCCCTTACTCCGCAAGCCCCGCCCCCGATGAAAAGCTCCGCCCCCTCCCGCTGGCCCCCGAGGGCCGTAGGAAGTGCCCGCCCCCCACAGCCGGAGCCGCGCCGTCCTCGCCGCCCATTGGCTGCGGAGGCCGTCCGTCTGCAGAGGGCGGGGCCTCCCGCGCGAGGGCGGAATCCCAGGCCCGCGCCTCCGGGAAAGGTCCCGGGCAGCCCCAGACCCCCGCAGAGCGAGCGACCAGCTTCCACTTAGGGGTACCTTCGCCTTTTAATCTCGCCGCCCTCCCCCCGTCGGCCCCATGCAGTTTTAAACTTTTTCAAAGCTCCCACCCAGTCCAGGACCAAGTTGAGGATGCTGCGGTTTTAGGAGTGAAGCAAGCTGTGGACTGGATCTCTGGAAATGAAATTCCTTACGTCTTCTGTTAACTTGTTTTGGGTGCACGGGCCTTCATCAAGGGTTCCGGCCAAGAATACTCGGCAACCATTCACCAGGAGTCACCGCAAGCATTACAGAGTTAACTGTATCTCGTTTAACTATTCACCCTTTTCACAGTCAGACTGTCCCAAAGGTACTATAAATTTTTTGAGGCAAAGTGCTAAGCCATTCTCCGACCACACCCTCAAGAGCTCAAGCTCCCTTACAGAATGATCACGCACACATTCTGCACTTTATTCCGTAACGCAGCCTGGTGAGACGCGCAGCTGTAGCCTGAAGGGAATATGCATATTTCTATAAACTGCAAATTCCTTGGAGGAGGAATTATCAACAGCGGTTCTAATTATGGCGGGCACACAGTGCTCTACAAACTATGGGTATCTGTTTCAACTGCGTCCTTATGATCAGTAGCCTCAAAGCAGAGGAAAAATCGTTTCGTTTCTGCAATGTTTCTTTCAATTCCGTCACCAACAACGCTCAAGGATGGAAACATATCTTACTGTAAATAACTATTTTTAGTATCCATCCCTAACTACAGCTGGGCGAGAACAAGGCTCATCTGTTTTAAACATCATCTCCCAGGGCCTAGTTTACCGCAAAGAGGTAACAGGGGTTCTTAAATCTCACTGCAGCACCCTTCTCTAGGTTGTGTTCCCTTCCTGACACTGGGGACAGTGCAGTCTTATCATTCTTTCTCCTTTTTTCCTGTGAGCTCCCTTTCGTCTCTGATTTTTGGCCTCAGTGTTCAATGACTTTATTTCTCTTCTGCTGCCACTAGCACCACCACCATCTGCCATTTGCCTTGCAGCCCTTCTCTCTGACGTCTCCTATTCCTGACAGAGCCCCAGTAAAGCACCTTCTCCAAAAGGTCGGTCGTCTTCCCCGTACTCCTCCGAGCCAGGCTGCAAAGCTCCCACCACCCACTTCTCCCTGGAAGTTCGCTCTGCCCAGTCCCGCGGTGGCCGATTGCTGACAGCTGGACCTAGCCAATCCGCGAGGAATAAATAAGACGCGCAGCCAATGAGCGTGCGCCGGGAGGCGGGACTTCGCCAAGTTCCTCGGGTCCCCAAACCCAGACCTGTTGCGCCGCCGCCGTGGCCGCCTGAGTTTCTTAGTTACGGCGGCGGGCTCGGGCGCCCGAGCCGCGCGGGGCACGAGGCTCTCCCCACGGCCCACGAGTGGCCCGAAGCCCCCCGGCCGCGCGCGCCCCGCACCGGCCTCCCTCGACCCTCCCCAGGCATGGTCCCCAGGCCGCCGCGCGCGGGCCCGACCTCTCCTCCCCGCCTGGCTCCGCGGGCAGCCCCACCCGGCGGAGCCCCGGCCCGCGTGCCCAAGACCCCAGCGGCAGCGACTCACCAGGAAGCGGAGAGCTTTACGTCCTCTGGCCCGCGCAGGACCCGGAGCGGGCGGGCGGCTCGGCCAGGCGGCGCCGCGGACAGGCCCGCTGGGCCCGGGGCTGTGGCTGCGAGGCCCGAAGCGCTGGCCACCTCCCGCCGCGCCGCTCCGGCGGACGCTGCAGGAGCGGGCACCCACCCTGCGCACGGCGAGGCGCGTCAGGAGCGAGACCCTAGCGGCGGCCCATCCTCCCACAACTCCCGCGCCTCCTCCCCCGGCCGCGGCTGTCAGGAGTGTAAACATCCCGGCATCCCCGAGGAGGGGGCGGGGCGGGCGCCGGACACGCCCACTAGGGCGTCGGCCCCGCCCCGCGCCGCCGGCCCCGCCCCAAGCCGGGCTGGGATCTGCCTACTCGGCCACTACCCTCAGGCCTTAGCGTCAGAGCCCCAACGTCCCCCGCTGGCGCCCAGGCGGGTCTTGGGGAGCCTCCCTGTGGTCAGGCCCAGCCCTAGTCCCCTCTTTCCGGCCCCCTTCCCTCCAAATCGGGGGTCGGCTGCCTTTTGAGAACTTTAAATGCCCAATGTTCAAGAGGTCAGCCGAATTGGTACGTCGCTTTCTTCTGGATCATCGAGTTTTTTATCCCACCCTAGAGGACAGTGGCCTTTAGGACATTTCTAAGAAGTGAACTACCTGGTTTGGTCCTAGGAGTATTTGGTGGTGGGTAGAGGGGTATGTATTACAGCCCAGAACCCTAGAACATGGAACTACAAAAGGAATACTGTGAATCCAGCCGCTTCGCTACTTCGGTAACCGGGCGACAGGGCTAGGAAGGGTCAACCTCACCTTGATTTGAATCTCAGGTGGTGCGTGAGCTTGCTTAGTCTCTTCAGTCGTGTCCGACTCTTTGCAACCCTCTGCAGGGTTAGATCCCGCCAGGCCCCTCTGTCCATGGGATTCTCCAGGCAAAGATACTGGAATGGGTTGCCAGCCATGCCTTCCACCAGATCTTCCCACCCAGGGATCGAACCTGCATCTCTTAACGTCACCTGCATTGAAGGGCGAGTTCTTTACCACTAGCGCCACCTGGGAGGTTAACTCTGACCTGGCAGGACAAGTTATTTCACCTTTCCTGGAGTCACACTCTGTGAGAGGACAGAAGTAATAATACCTGTCTCTAGGGCTTCCCTGGTAACTCAGCTGGAAAAGAATCCACCTACAATGCAGGAGACTCCAGTTTGATGCCTTGATGGGGAAGATCTCCTGGAGGAGGGCATGGCAACCCACTCCAGTATTCTTTCCTGGAGAATCCAGGACAGAGGAGCCTGGTGAGGCACAGTCCTTGTGGTCGCAAAGAGTCAGACAAGCCTGAGCCACTAAACACAGCACTAGTACTACACTAGAATTCAGTGAGATACAACAGAATGCTTAAGCACCAGAGCCTGGCAGAGAAGAAGTGTTCATTGAGTAGCTGCTATTACTCCTAGGCCTGTTCACTAGTTTGGCTCCCCAACCAAAGGATTCGAGCCAAGAATGAGTAGATTATAGCTCAAATGCTTGAAATGTTAAACCTATGGAATTAACATTTAGAAAGTTTATTTTTAGAGAGAAAATAATTCAAGATCTCAGTAGAAGACTTTTATTTCAATGGCTAGTAAAGTATGGGTAAATCTGCTAAGCACTGTTCTAAGAAGCAAAGCAGTTACCAAGACACAAAGTCCCTGATCTCATGGCCTTTACATTATAAAAAAAGGCAATAATAATACAATAAGCCAATAAATGCATACTATGTCAAATGGTGATTCATTCAAAAATAAAGCAGGGTGTGAAGAGTCATTGGAGGGGCGAGCAAATCCATTTGGGTTTGCATAAAATAGCTCTGCTGTGGAGAACAGATTGCAGGGCTGGAACTACTAAAATAGTTAAAAGACTGTTATAAGGATCAGGTAGAAGACATTGATGACTTAGACCATTGTGCTAACAGTGGAGGTGTTAAGAATGGTCAGGTCCAGATATGTTGTTAAGGTACAGCCAACAAGATTTATAGATGAATTGAACGTGGGGTAAGAAGGTAGGCAAGGGACTTCCCTGGTTGTCCAGTGGCTAAGACTCCATGCTTCCCATGTAAATGACCGTGCTTCTATCCCTGGACAGGGAACTAGATCCCACTTGCTTCAACTAAAAGAGTCCACCTGCCACAACAGAGATAGATGGTCCCGTGTGCCACAGCTAAGACCTGGTGTAGCCAAATAAATAAATATATTTCTTTAAAAAAGTAAGTATGCAAGAATGAAGCCAATAAAGTCAGCATTTGAACCAGATTGCTCTGTCAAGTCACACCAAACCAAACTCAGCCAAATAAGAACAGGGTCATTTGAGTTATACACAGGCACACCTGGCAGGAAAAGGTTAAGGTTTTCAAACACTGTCTTTTGTAACACCTTTTAGAAAGGTCCATAGATAGATAATAAAACAGCCCTAATTAAAGTACACATTCTGGTGTACAAAGATACTTCATTGGTATAAGGAAAACATATTTCTTATGAACACTGACTAAGAGGGAAATGGATCAAAATGAGCCCATGAAGCCCTGGAAGATTCCTATCGTGGCTCTACCGTGCCCAGAATGCTGACATCATCATCTTCACCTTCAGTTCAGTTCAGTCGCTCAGTCTTGTCTGACTCTTTGCGACCCCATGAATCGCAGCATGCCAGGCCTCCGTGTCCATCACCAACTCCCGGAGTTCACCCAAACTCATGTCCATCAAGTCAGTGATGCCATCCAGCCATCTCATCTTCTGTCGTCCCCTTCTCCTCCTGCCCTCAATGTTTCCCAGCATCAGGGTCTTTTCCAATGAGTCAACTCTTCGCATGAGGTGACCAAGGTATTGGAGTTTCAGCTTCAGCATCAGTCCTTCCAATGAACACCCAGGACTGATCTCCTTTAGGATGGACTGGTTGGATCTCCTTGCAGTCCAAGGGACTCTCAAGAGTCTTCTCCAACACCACAGTTCAAAGGCATCAGTTCTTTGGTGCTCAGCTTTCTTGACAGTCCAACTCTCACATCCATACATGACCACCGGAAAAACCATAGCCTTGACTAGACGGACCTTTGTTGGCAAAGTAATGTCTCTGCTTTTGAATATGCTGTCTAGGTTGGTCATAACTTTTCTTCCAAGGAGTAAGCGTCTTTTAATCTCATGGCTGCAGTCACCATCTGCAGTGATACAAAGCTACAGCTAGATAGTGTACAGTGCTTCAGAAGTTGTGAAAACTGTCTAGATACAACGCACTTTCTCTTTATGACTTTTCATCACCTCTTTGCTGATAGAGAGGTCTGTGCCCCTGCCCTAGGCCCCTGGCCTGGAGCAGATGCTCATGGAAAAGCAGAGAAAAAAAGTGAAAGTACAAGTCGCTCAGTTGTATCCTACTCTTTGCGACCCCATGGACTGTACGGTCTATGGAATTCTTCAGGCCAGGATACTGGAGTGGGTAGCCTTTTCCTTCTCCAGGGAATCTTCCCGACCCAGGAATTGAACTGGGGTCTCCTGCATTGCGGGCAGAGGTCTGGCCAAAGAGGCTCCTCTGGTCCCAGGAATCATCAGAGCAGAGTCCAGCTTTAACTGCTTGCCCCTTCCCCCTCAAGTTCCCACCAAGTTTCCCACCAAGCTTGCTTCAAAAATCCTTGCCTGACTCCATGAAATGCGGTAATTACAGTCTTTTATGTATGTGCTACTTACTGTTTATTCCTAATTACCAGGCAATGCATACCATTAACTAGCAGATTCACTTTTCTGTAAATGATATTTGATTATGACACTTAAAACCTTTTAGTTAACACCCAGTCTGTATGTACTGTTGTTAATATAGCTCTGCCGTGCACGCATGCTCAATCATGTCTGACTCTTTGTGACCCCATGGACTGTGGACCACCAGGCTGCTCTGTCTGTGGGATTTTCTAAACAAGGAATACTGCAGTGGGTTGCCATTTCCTCCTCCAGGGCATCTTCCTGACCCAGGAATAGAACCACGAGTGTCTCCTGTGTTTCCTGCATTGGCAGGTGGATTCTTCACCACTGAGCCAGCTGGGAAACCCATAGCTCTGCTGGCCCAACACAATTAAAAATCAAAAGTAGAGACAGTATTGATTGTCAGAACCATTTTCTTTTTAACCTGTAAGTTAACCCAGACTTGCAGTCCCATATCGGGTTCCGAGTCCGTGTAACATCTCTGTAAGGAAAGAAGCTTGCTAGAAAAAAAATGTTTTCCTGATGAAGGATGATGAAATCATATTAAAAAGAATTCTCCTTTGAAAGAGATCCTAGCCATTGGGATAAACCAGAAAGGTCTAGCCTTCCTGACTCATACATAGCGCTGGCAACAGGTGTACGTACAAAGCTGCCAGTGATCCTGGCAGCCACCGAATCTGGCACCTGAATAGTGACAAGGCTTAGTCAAGCTGTTGAAATGTCTGGACTAACCTGGGCCAAGAGGAGGAGGTCAAAGTGCAGCCTGCAGACAACCCCGGGGAGATCCCTTTCCGGAGCCTGGAGTGGTCACTGTACAGGAGCAGAAATCCTCTCTCCCCCAAGCTGTGAGAACGCTCAGGCAAAACATCTGAAAGCTGCTTTTTCACTCTCGGGACCTGCTGCATTGACTTATTAGCAGATCACGCAGATGAACCGCCCTTTCAAACTATAAACTCTGCCTTCATTTCATTCTCTCATCAAACCCCTGGAATGCAAAGTCACGGAAAGACAACTCTGCTCGGTCCCAATTGTCTAGTTCTGTATTTGGAGAATACAGTTCCCGGTTAAAAATAGCAGCATACTGACGGTGGCTTTTTCCTAGCTATTTTTGTAGTAGTTTTAAGACTGAGGAAGCATTTCAACATCTTGTGTGTGTGTGTGTGTGTGTACACATATATACATATATGTGAAGTGAAGTGAAAGTGGCTCATTTGTATCTTACTCTTTGCATTTCCACGGACTGAAACCCACCAGGTTTCTCTGTCCCATGGAATTCCCCAGACAGGAATACTGGAGTGGGTTGCCATTCCCTTCTCCAGGGGAGCTTCCTGACCCAGGAATTGAACCTGGGTCTTCCTCATTGCAGGCACATTCTTTACCATCTGAGCCACAGGGGAAACCCCATTTAAATATATACGTATGTTTAATGTGGAGATGAAGCACAAGCTGGAATCAAGACTGCTGGGAGAAATATCAATAACCTCAGATATGCAGATGACACCACTCTTATGGCAGAAAGTGAAGAAGAACTAAAGAGCCCCTTGATGAAAGTGAAAGAGGAGAGTGAAAAATTTGGCTTAAAGCGCAACATTCAGAAAACTAAGATCATGGCATCTGGTCCCATCACTTCATGGGAAATAGATGGGGAAACAGTGGAAACAGTGTCAGACTTTATTTTGCGGGGGCTCCAAAATCACTGCAGATGGTGATTGCAGCCATGAAATTAAAAGACGCTTACTCCTTGGAAGGAAAGTTATGACCAACCTAGATAGCATATTCAAAAGCAGAGACATCTAGTCCGTCTAGTAAAGGCTATGGTTTTTCCAGTGGTCATGTGTGGATGTGAGAGTTGGACTGTGAAGAAGGCTGAGCGCCGAAGAATTGATGCTTTTGAACTGTGGTGTTGGAGAAGGCTCTTGAGAGTCCCTTGACTGCAAGGAAATCCAACCAGTCCATTCTGAAGGAGATCAACCCTGGGTGTTCATTGGAAGGACTGATGCTGAAGCTGAAACTCCAATCCTTTGGCCACCTGATGCGAAGAGTTGACTCATTGGAAAAGACCCTGATGCTGGGAAACATTGAGGGCAGGAGGAGAAGGGGACGACAGAGGATGAGATGGCTGGATGGCATCACCGACTCAATGGACATGAGTTTGGGTGGGCTCCAGGAGTTGGTGATGGATAGGGAGGGCTGGCAGGTGTGCTGCGGTTCATGGGGTCGCAAAGAGTCAGACACGACTGAGCAACTGAACTGAAGTGAACTGAACTGAATGTAGGGAAATGTAATATTTTATATTGGTTGCAAAACAGGAAAGGAACAGCACAACTAGCATTTTATATTGTGATTTTCTCTGGTCAACAGAATTTAACTGAATCTCTGCTTTTTTTACTCTTTCCTGGTTGGCTGGTAAAGAATCTGCCTACAATGCAGGAGACACAGGAGACGTGGGTTCAGTCCCTGTGTCAGGAAGATCCATCCCCTGGAGAAGAAATTGGCAAACCACTCCAGTATTCTTGCCAAAAAACACCCCATAGACAGAGGAGACTCTTGGGCTACAGTCCATGGGGTTGTGAAGTCTGAAACGACTGAGCCGCTAAGCCCAGCACGGCACAGAAGCCCAATGGCCAATATGCAGTGGGCGGTGAGTCAAAGCAATGAAGGAAGTACACTCGGGAATGATTTCCCTTTTCACACTTGTACATTCCACTCTTGGTGTGGGGCCAAGCTGAGGCCACTACCCAGGATACACTTTCCTCCACACTGGTGGCACTTCCGCAGACCTCTGCTAACTGGGAGCCCTGGTGATACAGTAATCAAATCTCAAAGATGAATTTGAAGAATGCCAGTTTCTCTGGAATATTCTGTGTGTGTGTATCTATCCTGCAAGGGTGATGCTACAAGTACCCTGTAATCTCAGAAAGCTGGACGGGAAGATCTCGAAGAGTCCTCTCTAATTTCTGTCGCTTTCAATCTGCCTGGGCTCTCGCTTCTGCCTTGCGATGCACCAGATTCTTTCAGGCCTGAGCAGTCGAAGCGGTTGTCTAGTCCCTACGCAGGCAAGAAACGGGAAATAACGTCTTTCTTCTTACTTCTAGTATTTCACATAGGTAAATGGAGTGGCTGCCCTTGGACTAGGAATCTTCAAGTGCATTCCTAACAAAGTCAATAAGAAAGGTGAAAAGCCACATCCGCTGTTGTTCTCTTTCTAATCTCTGCTTACACTCAAGCCTTTATTGCTTAAAATATACATCTCTTTTCAGCTGTTCTGCTTAAGGGCGGAAGTGCCTTTAAAAATACCTCGGTGATGACTTCTTCAGCAGTTCCACTGCACGGTTAATGTTCCATCTATTTGGAAATACAGGATGTGAGTAAAGCCAGATTTGGAATCATGCCACATCAAACTCAAAGATACACTGAAAGCAGGCTCTCCTTGTCTTTATGACAACGAGATCAGTTAATCATAAACACCCTCAACACCCTCCATAATTCTGCCATTAAAACCACATGTCATGAAAAATTCAAATTATGCAATTTATTTCTTTAATCACACTGTCAAATCAGGTTTTCTGTGTAAAAGTTAGTGTTTTTGTTGGGTAAGAAGCGCCTGGGACACCACTTCCCAGAACAAAACATCACTTCCAAAGCTTGAGTATTGGGTGCAAAAATCGAAAGTAATGTTTAAAAACTTGCTGAAGTTCTGGTCCTTAAAATTCAAGGCTAGAAACTTTAAATGCCTAAGCATTCAGGGACTAGGGGAGGCAAGCCATCATTTATCCATAGGCTTATAGGATAATTCCATCTTTAAAAGAGGAGAAGACAAACAGTAGACTATCACCCATGGAAACCTCAAACAGTCCTAATTGGACAATTTTGTTACATTTGCCCATGAGTATTATTTATCGTATATAACTGATAGGTTTATTTAATTGGCAGAACTTTTGAATTGTTTGTGTAAATGTCTACTTATTTTGTATTATTATTTTTAAAATATAAATTACTTTTCAAGTTATTTACATATTAGTGACTTAAAAGTTATTTAAGAATATATAAATATACACACAATTTATAGTTTGGGCAACCAAAATATGCAAGTTTTTAAAATTCTGTTTTGTTTTTATTTGTCTTTCCCTCAATCAGGTTGAAAGGTAAAAGCAATCACTTTTTTCTCGAGATAAAGAAATAATAAAATTGTTACTTATTCATGTTCTAAAATATGTGAATTAATACTTCCATCAAGCCTGTGTCATGTAACTCCAATCTAAATAGTTATGTATGTTTTACTGTTTTACAACAGGAAGTTTGTAAAGCTGTCAGAATATAAACCAGACATGACTGGAACAAAACATGAAAATTAATCATGTTATGTCAGTGATTGGTATTAATTCCCTATATGAAATTTTAAATAGACATTTCTGTGGTTACATTACCAAACTTTTATTACTAATACCTAGCTAGTGAGATTATGGACAATTATAATCTCTTGAAATCTAAATAGGCAGAGTGATTATATTAAGTCAGTATAATCATATTATCCAAATCTTTCCTTCTGATTTTCTAGCCCTTGAAGGCTAGAATCTACGTTTATTACTTTCAGAATCTCATCTTTTAATTCCTTTTATGGATAACCTATGTATTTTCCTGTTTCATGATCCTTTGAAGCTATGTGTACAAAACTATACAAAAATCAAAACCAATGCCCTCCTGTTTCTCGACTATACTGAGAATAATCGGCTGCTGTACTAACAGATCATCACACCTGTGATGGAGCATCAGCTCATGGACCAGTCTTGAGCCCAGTGTAGCTTTGGGATAGAATTTCATCCATGTTTTGTCCCTGAGATGTTTCTACCTGGGTTGATGGGTATGATGTGAGGCGAAGGAGGAGATGGTAGGGCTGGGGTGGGGAACAGAGATGTCGCCTGTAACAAAGCACATGGAGGTTTCCCAGTCATCATATCCCAGGGTTGCAAAAGGAGGCTGACCATCCATGCACTAACAGGCTCACTGTTCTCCTTCACCAGTAAAGCTGAGTCGTACCGGTGTCTTAAAGTAAAGCATGAGAAACTTATGAAAGATATGGCCTAAAACCCACTGCAGGAAAAGAGTTCATAAACTTGCAAAGTCAGCTCACAAATATCCTTCTCTAGTGAAATTTAAAAATGGAACTTGGCTCTCCTTTCTGGCTTGTCCAAAAGCAGAAAGATGGGCTAGGATCACAAAAGCTTACCTATTAGCTCATATAAGCCACAGAAAGCTTGCACACAAGCCCATTAGCAGGCCAGCTCCAGAAAAATGTGGGAGTACGTCAAGTTTATCCTTCCTTCATTCTCATTGGCCTTGGGGCAGAGCTTGGTCCTATTTATCATCGTGTGTGTGTGCTTCATTCGCTTCAGGCGTGTCTGATTCTTTGCAGCCCCGTGGATGGTAGCCCACCAGGCTCCTCTGTCCACGGGATTCTCCAGGCAAGAGTACTGGAGTGGGTTGCCATTTCCTTCTCCAGGGATCTTCCCAAACCAGGGGTTGAACCCGTGTCTCCGTCTCCTGAGTCTCCTGCATTGCAGGTGGATTCTTTACCCACTGAGCCACCTGGGAAGCTCTTATCTTCATGGATTAACTATGAACTGTTAAGTTTCATAGGGTTAAGATTATTCTATGCTAGTGCATGCCACTGTGGGGTTTTTTTTCAATCTGAAACTTGTAATTAATATGTAGGCTTGCATGCCTTTGATTTCTAGATGGTTTTTGATCTTTGATATCACTGTCAAAGTATCCATGCTTCTGGAAATGAGTTACACATGAAGCTTAGTTAATGAGCCCCCTGTGGGGACGAGAAGACAGTCTGGAGGGAACCAAAGATAAGAAACTCTGAGAGGGAATCATGTTACTGTGGGCAGTCAGTCCAGGAGTGCTTCTCAGAGGAAGTGACGTAAAGTGAGATCCGGACAGAAGGAGGCAGCAAGGCGCAGCCCCTGCACCAAGGTCCAGAGGCAGCGCAACTGGTTTTCTTCCTTCCATATGGAAGGAAGGAATGCAGAAGCTCGTGGGCCTGGGATTATAACTCAGCGGTTCATTTTTATTAATGCAGAAATGTCACATTACTGTGGATGTAATGCATCAAATTTCCATCCATGAAAAGGAAAATTGGAAATATTTCTCATCAAGAAAGCCTCAGAATTATGTCCATCCTTTGGGAAAACCATGTCGTTTTCTTTTCTGCCCTTTTTCTTGCTTTTCTTCCTCTCCTTTCCTCCCTTCCCCTCCACAATCTTCTTTCCTCCTTCCCTTCTTTCTTTCTTATTCCCTCCTTCTTTTCTTCCACAGACATATTTACTGAGTGCCTCCCATAAACTAAGACTCTTTTGGAATCAGCAAATATAGCATTTCATTGCTCCTAAGACATTTTTCTTTTTTAACATTTAACGTCTGTGAAATTAGAACGTTTCTCATATTTTGTGATGTCTAACCACTAGACCATTTAGGTGTGACCTAAATCAAATCCCTTATGATTATACAGTGGAGGTGATGAATAGATTCAAGGGATCAGATCTGGTAGACAGAGTCCCTGAAGAACTGTGGATGGAGGTTCATAACATTGTATAGAAGGTGGTGACCAAAACCATCCCGAAGAAAAGGAAATGCAAGAAGCAAAGTGATTGTCTGAGGAGGTCTTACAAATAGCTGAGAAAAGAAGTGAAAGGCAAAGGAGAAAGGGAAAGATACACCCCACTGAATGCAGATAGTCAAGAAGAAGGAAGCCTGGCATGCTGTAGTCCACGCAGTCACAAAGATTCGAGCGTGGCGGCTAATCGACAGCCCACAAAGGATCAGTGAGCTATGACACAAAGGTGCTGAATGATAAATCCCTGTTTTTAAAAACACAAAATCGTTTCATCAAAATCTAAGTACAGAGTGCAGATTAAAAGTAAATTATATACAAGAATTAGGGGAGAAATTTTTCTACTTATTCCTTTGCAAGTTCTATTTAGAATTATTTACTTTACTAAAAACTTAATGCTTGCTATTTTCATTTTTTAATTGTAGAAATCTGAAAATCATGGGAAAGCCCTTTTGACTAGACCTCAAAAATCTCATTTGGTGATTGGCTGTTACGAATAAACTATCTATCACCACCAAGTGGCTTCGTAACTTAATTGCAGGAAGGAGTTTAAAAAGAAAGAGATTCTTCTAGATGATAGCAAATAGACTTCAGTTCAGTTCAGTTCAGTTGCTCAGTCGTGTCCGACTCTTTGCAACCCCATGAATCGTAGCACGCCAGGCCTCCCTGTCCATCACCATCTCCTGGAGTTCACTCAGACTCAAGTCCATCCAGTCCGTGATGCCATCCAGCCATCTCATCCTCGGTCGTCCCCTTCTCCTCCTGCCCCCAATCCCTCCCAGCATCAGAGTCTTTTCCAATGAGTCAACTCTTCGCATGAGGTGGCCAAAGTACTGGAACTTCAGCTTTAGCATCATTCCTTCCAAAGAAATCCCAGCGTTGATCTCCTTCAGAATGGACTGGTTGGATCTCCTTGCAGTCCAAGGGACTCTCAAGAGTCTTCAACACCGCAGTTCAAAAGCATCAATTCTTCAGCGCTCAGCCTTCTTCACAGTCCAATTCTCACATCCATACATGTCCACAGGAAAAATAGACTTACATACCAATACTCGTTATAACTCCACATTTCCAAAAGAGGAGCTGAGAAAGAAAAATAAATGCCCAGAACAGATGAGGGTACAAAATACTTGTGACTCCAGCAAGTTCAACGAATGTGGACCCCCGAACTTTGGCTCAAACCCTTAAGAATAAAACCGACTCCTAGAACTCTCCGGTGCCTTTCAGCCCTGGGTCCAGGGGAACCTGCCTGAACAAAGGGTGATAGGTGGGGAAGTGGAGCTGGGAAGCAGAGGAAGTCAGGTCCCTGACCTTGACTCAGCCATGACCGACATCAGCTCCAGTGTGTCTCTCCATTTCACAGGTCAGTACACTGGCTTTCAGCTTTGCCAGTTTGAATACAGTTCCTATCCCTGTAATCTAAGGAGCCCTAATCAGGGTTGTATTGCATTGCATTGCATTCCATGCATGCTGTCATGTCCAACTCTTTGCAGCCCCGTGGACTGTAGCTCACCGGGCTATTGGAGGGGAGTTGCCATTCCCTTCTCCAGGGGATCTTCCCGACCCAGGGATCAAACCCGGGTCTCCTGTATTGGCAGGCAAACTCTTAACCACTGAAACACCAGTGAACCATCAATGGCTATATTGATGTATCGTGTCATCAATCCATCCCTGGAAGACTGACGCCTAGGTCATGAAATCCCCCTTTCTTGAAAGAGAAGAAAGAGACAGAGGAGCCGCAGGCAGCAGCCCGTGCCACATGCGCCCGTTTGCAGCCCCTCGTGTCCACCTCTGCCTTCAGAGCATGGGGGTCCACGCTGATGGGAACGGGTGGGTTCAGGAGGAATGGAGCCGCTTCTCCTTCTCCAGGCAGTCCAGACGAGCTGGAATCAGCTCTAAGACTTAAGCCCTTGGTAATAAGACCTGGGGAGTCCAAGACCATGGTGAAGCCCTCCTGAAATCCAGAAGCCATAGAGAAACGTACAGCCCTACAGAGAGACCTCACACCAGGGCTGGGCAGCAGACCCAAGCAGAAAGTTAGCCTGGATGTTTGCACACATTCAGATTCTTCCTCAGGGGTTGCGTTGACTGCCTTCCTCCATTGCTGAATACCAGGACCAGGGAATCAGGGGTTCTGTGTCTCACACTCTGTAGACAGTTCACGGCCACATGCAACACACTCCAAGTCTTAGCCCCCTGATCACTGTTTACTGGGTGGTGTGTGTGTGTGTTCAGTCGCTTCAGTTATGTCTGACTCTTTTCGACCCTATGGCCCATAGCCTGCTACTCTCCGTGGGACTCTGCAGGCAAGAATACTGAAGTGGGTTGCCATGCCCTTCTCCAGGGAACCTTGCTGACCCCAGGGATTGAACCTGGGTCTCCTGCACTGCAGACAAATTCTTTAACGACTGAGCTCCCAGGGAAGCTCCTAGCTGTTAGGTGCACTGAGTGAGATAAAGCCCAGTTTATCTTACTGTTACACTAATAGGGAAAATATACATGCCTGGTTTTCTCCTATTTTAAAATCATGGAGATTCCCAGGACCTACATGTATGGAACAGAGAACTATACCAATGTTTTGTAATTTCCTGTAAAGGAAAGAATTTTTGTTTTTCAAATTTATTTATTTAGCTGCACCACGTCTTGTTGTGGCATACACGATCTTCGGACTTCACTGTGGCATGCGCGCTCTTAGTGGCAGCATGTGGGATCTAGTTCCCTGACCAGGAAGCGAACCCCACCCCCTTGCACTGGTAGCACAGTCTTAGCCACTTGGACTACCTGTAAAGTGCAGGGAAAGAATCTTTAAAAGACTATATATGTGTATATATATATATATATATATATATATATATATAAAACTAAATCACTATGCTGTGATAGTGAAACTAACATACTGTAAATTAACTACATGTCAATTAAATGAATAAAATAATGGATGTTATCACTTTCTGCTTTATGAAATAGTTATGAACTAATTTATGTAATATTTCATTTTTAACAGTCAATATTGAGGTATGATTATATAGAGTGAAAGATACAAATATTAATTGTTCAGTTCAGTTGCTCAGTCGTGTCCGACTCTCTGCGACCCCATGGACTGCAGCACGCCAGCCTCCTGTCCATCACCAACTCCCAGAGCTTGCTCAGACTCATGCCCATCGTACACACTGATAATTTTTGACAAATATAACCAAACTGTGTAACCAAAGTATACCCTTCATCACCTCAGAAAGTTCCTTCCTGCCCCCTTCCAGTCAATTCCTCTCATTTGGGTTGATTCATATCATCCTATATTAGCATTACCTGTTCTGGATTTTCTCATTAAATGGGATTTCACAGTTTGTACACTTTGGTGCTTCCCAATAGCAATGAATAAGAGTTCCAGATGCTCCACAACCAAACCAACATTTCGTATTCTAGCCTTTTTTATTTGGGGCCCTTTAACCGGTGTGTAGCTATTTCCCTGTATTTCTAACTTAACATTTCTTTTTATTCCTCAAGTCATCATGTTTTATCATTAAACTCATCCCATCCAATTATTATATCAGTTATCAAAATAATCACTTCTAATCTTAGCTTTTCAAATTCTAAATTCAATGGTAACTACTTTATTTAAATAATAGACTCAATGTAAATTGTCTCAGGAAGGACCCTCTGAGGCTGTAAACTAAGTCATGGTTTCAAGACCAAACATTTTATTATGAATAGCTATATTGGGGAAGGTTTGCCTTAAACATCCAAGAAAATGATGCTCCTTTATTTACTTGTCATTGTATTGTCTCAGGAAAATCCCACAGAAGCACACAGGTGCACACACACACACTCAAAAAGTCACACTCAAAAGAATGGGAATTCTAGGGCCTCAGATTGTAGACGCTAAAAAGTTAATCAAATCATGCTTTCAAAATCGCAAAGAAAAATTACTTATAATCCATACTCTTACAACCAGAAAAAAGTCAACCAATTAGAAGGGCAAAATAAAAATATCTATTTAGACATGAAGGGATTTAGAAAATTATCTCCCACATGGCCTTTCTTAGGGAATTATTTGAGAGTATACTCCTAAAAATAAGGGAATTAACACAAAAAGTTGAGGCAAGAACAGAGAATGCAAGAATTAGTGGATCTAACAAAGGAAAGTGGTGAAAGAAAGTCTGGGAAACAGCTTTACAGCAGGCTCAGGTGGCAATTAATCCTGATGGGAACCAAAGCTTAGAGATGAGAGCTGGACCATAAAGAAGGCTGGGTGCCAAAGAACTGATGCTTTTGAACTGTGGTGCTGGAGAAGACTCTTGAGAGTCCTGTGGTCAGCAAGGAGATCAAAACAGTCAGTCCTAAAGAAAATCAACCCTAAATATTCATTGAGAGGACTGATGCTGAAGCTGAAGCTCCAATACTTTGGTCACCTGATGGGAAGAGCCGATTCATTGGAGAAGACCCTGATGCTGGGAAAGAGAAGGCAAAAGATAAAGTGGCAGCAGAGGATGAGATTGTGAAATAGCATCACTGACTCAGTGGATGTGACTTTGAGCAAACTCTGGGAGATAGTAAAGGACAGGGAAGGCTGGCGTGCTACAGTCCATGGGGCTGCAAAGAGTCAGTCATGTCTTAGCAACCGAACAATAAAGGAGAAAATACAGCATCCAGAGATTTGATCATACTCCTAGATTTAATGTACTGGATGATCTGAAGAAAGAAATGCTGACAGTATAAGAAACAAACAGTGACAACAAGACACTCTAGGATAAATAAAAAAGATACAGAGGGTAGTTCAGTTCAGCCGCTCAGTCGTGTCCAACTCTCTGCAACCCCATGAACTGCAGCACGCCAGGCCTCCCTGTCCATCACCAACTCCTGGAGTCCACCCAACTCATGTCCATTGAGTCGGTGATGACATCCAGCCATCTCGTCCTCTGTCATCCCCTTCTCCTCCTGCCTTCAATCTTTCCCAGCATCAGGGTCTTTTCAAATGAGTCAGCTCTTTGCATCAGGTGGCCAAAGTATTGGAGCTTCAGCTTCAACATCAGTCCTTCCAATGAACACCCAGGACTGATCTCCTTTAGGATGGACAGAGGGTAGTTATGCTGCACTAATTGGATTTGAAATAAGTAAGATTTATATGGTGAAACCATAAAGTTTAAGTTACACTGACATAACTTCCAGAATCAACTTACGGACAAAAGATTTAGTTATGGCTCAAGTGCCAAATCGTAAATGTTATCCACCTTGATTCTCTACAAGTTCAAGTTCAGATGACTGCAGTGGGAAGGTGGAGAATTCATCTGGTAGGAAGGACATGGGGGCTTCCCTGGTGGCTCAGAGGTTAAAGCATCTGCCTCCAATGCGGGAGACCCAGGTTCGATCCCTGGGTTGGGAAGATCCCCTGGAGAAGGAAATGGCAACCCACTCCAGTACTCTTGCCTGGAGAATCCCATGGATGGAGGAGCCTGGTAGGCTATAGTCCACAGGGTCGCAAAGAGTTGGACACAACTGAGCGACTTCACATCACTTTACTTCACTTCATCCTCATCTTAGAAAATCTGGAGTGAAAATATAACATGTCTAGTTGCCAGCATTCATCAAGGGTGTCAGATGCAAGCCAAGGAAGGTGACTCTGGCTTTACTAAGAAGAAAGGAGATCACTAAAATCATATTGGAAAGCTAAAAATAAGAGTTTAGCTCTGGAAAAGCTGAAAAAAAAAAGGCTCAGAGCTGTTTCTAAAAGTAACATCCAAATAACATGTTGCAGAGCAGGTCTAATGGATGATAAAAGCTTCAGTGCCTCCACTCACCACTGGAAGGACCTGCCTCTGCCTCTCAGCCGACTACTGGTCTATGCCAGGAAATCGATCACACAGAGCCGGGAACCACCACTACCACTGCCGCCAGTAGGCATCCAATGCCTTCCGCACACTGCACACATGCGGGCTAGGAAGAGGCTGTTTCTTCTCCCTTACTTTGTTCACCTGTAACCGAGACTGAGCAGGTGCATCCGATTGGCTGAAACTAGGTCACGTGCTGTCACAGCCACCAGGGAGCATCACTTAGCATGAAGAGGGAATCGCCATGTTGCTCTCCCCCCAAATACGATATTTCAAAGGTCACTGGAGGTGAGGACTGATGTCTACTATGCTGATGAAACATGACATAAAAGTCTATTCTTTCGAGTTGCAAGAATAACTTAAAGAGAGACTAAACTCATTGCATTATTTATTTCTCCCTTGTTCTCACAACCTGAACCCAATTCGTTAGGGAATTCTGTTGGTCGTCCCTCAAATTCTGTGCAGAAAATGACTCCTAAACACCTTCCCTGCTCACGTCCTCCACCACTAGCCAGCCCCTGCCCTAAATGACTAAAATAGCTTCCCAGCTGGTCCCTCTGCTTCATTCTTTGTCCCTTTAGAGAATATTCAGACCCACAGCCACAGAATTCCTTTCAAGGTGGAAGAAAGATGCTGTTATGTCTCTGCTCAAAGCCACGCAGAGAGTTCGCAGGTGACCCAGAGAGGAAGTCTAAGGCCCTTCATATCTGCTGCTCTCCCCACGGACATGACATCATCCTCTCTTGTCCTTCATCCAACGTGAATGGTGGCGTTGGCCCTGAATGCTCACCCCTCAGGTGTCTGCAGCCCCTGGTGTCTCTCTTACCTTCAAGACCACCCTCCCCTCAGACCTCCTAGTCTCAACCTGTTTTACCCAATTACCTTTTCTTTGTAGCTCTGATCACCTTTTAACATACTATGTATAATTTAATGATGCTGTTTATTTTCTATCTCAAGAAAGGCAGTTATTGTCTCTCTTTTATTAGCTGATGTTTCCAGGCCCCTAAAAAAGCTTCCTGGAATAGGGAAATAATAAGCCATTCTGAGTAAATCAATAGATGGATGAAAGAATAATCACTCTAAAATTGCAGGGAATGTTTGGAGGATGTTAGTTTACCTAAATTCTTGTTTATCAGAGCAGAAAGCTGATAGATAGACCCTAAAATGGATCGATCAAGAAATATCAGCAAATATTGTTTAGAATTACAGCTATGGCTACAAGAAAAGATCATGAATGAGTGGGTGCATGCTCAGTTTTGAGCAATACTCTTTGACCCTTCGGACTGTAGCCCGCCAGGCTCCTCTGTCCATGGGATTTCCCAGGCAAGAATACTGGAGTGGGTTGCCATAGCCTCCCCCCGGGGATCTTCCCGACCCAGGGATTGAACCCATGCCTCCTGTAGCTCCTGAAATGCAGGTGGATTCTTCACCCACTGAGCCATCTTTGAAGCCCAAGAGATAAAGTAGAAACATTTCAAAGTGGTCATGTCTGCAGGACAGGACTGGGAGGAGAAAAAGTAGGGCAGAGCTCTGTGGCTTTTAAACCTTTCTGAATTCTTTGATTTTTAAACAGTCATGTGCATGTAACACTTTGACAAAAACTTGTGTTTTTAGTACAACCAGTTAAAAGGAAAGTATAACGGCGCATAAAAAATTTAAATAATGAAAAATTCATTATATTTCTGTTATTAGTAGGAGATAGAATAGACGACAAGAAGTTAACATGGGCTGAATGTTTGTGTGTTCCTCCAGCGCCCATATGTTGAAGCCAGACCCCCAATGTGATGGTGTTTGGAGGCGGGGTCTTTGGAAGGTAACTAGGTTCAGATGAGGTCCTGGGGGAGGAGCCATGATGGGACTGCTGCCCTCTAAGGGGATGGAGAACCTGGAGTCTCTCTTTCTAATCAGTGTGAGGATGTAACACAAAGTTGTCTATCTACCGCCTGGAAGAGGGTTTTCACCAGAACCTGATGATGGCTGGCACCCTGAGCTCAGTACTCCATCCTCTAGAACTTCAAGCATTAAGTTTCTGTGCTTGATAAGCCATTCAGCCCACAGTAGCTTCCCAGGCGGCTCAGCAGTAAAGAACCCGCCTGCCAATGCAGGAGATGCCAGAATCACAGGTTCGATCCCTGGGTCAGGAAGATCCCCTGGAGCAGGAAATGGCAACCCACTGCAGTACTCTTGCCTGGAGAATCCCAGGGACAAGGAATCTGATGGGCTACAGTTCATAGGGTCACAAAAAGTCCAGAGTCAGACACAACTGAACGACTGGGCACACACATACATAGCCGTGGTACTTTGTTCAGTTCAGTTCAGTCGCTCAGTTGTGTCTGACTCTTTGAGACCCCATGAGTCGCAGCACGCCAGGCCTCCCTGTCCATCACCAACTCCCAGAGTTCACTCAGACTCATGCCCATTGGGTCAGTGATGCCCATCTGACTGAAACAGAAGTAAAAAAAAAACATAGAAACTAAAAATAGTAAAGTAACTTCTATATTCTTTTGGTCAAAATATCTTCCTAAATTTTTTATTTTTATTATGACAAATTTCAAGCAAACAATGAATATACCCATCTTTTATGAATATAAGCCAATTCTCCTAGCTTCATCAACTTTTAACATTGCACGTATTTTTACATTCCTGCTCTTTGATTTGCCTTGTGTGAGTCCCAAATATGTAACGACGGTTCATGAGCGGCGGCGGGGTGGAGGTTGCCTTTGAAATGATGACAGATGGCTCTTACCAGTTCTGAAAAGGTAATAGTAGCGCGTGCAGCTCTCTAAAGGGAATTTTGTAAACTACAGGCAGAGTAATGCTGCTGAATTTGACAAGGCAAAACGGGGGCTAAGAATTGCATTTCCAAGTTTTTTTTTTTTTGCAATAGGACATACTGACCAAATCCTAAAGACAGTTTTTTTATTTCCCGGCAACTCAAACATATACATGGAATTTATAAGATGTGTCTGTAAATGGGAGTGCAGGATCTGAAAAGTATGCTGTGAAGATGGTATATACCCTTGTGCATAACTGAAATTCAACATTGATCCTAGGAGGGTAATTATTGGGCTTCAAGTTCATGCTTTAAACAATAGCAGCAGTTAATCTCGGTTGTTTGCATTAACTTGGGAGCTCTATCTATTATCTGTTAGGTAGGATGACATTTTGATAAGAACTGTATAAGAATGCCATTCCTGCTATACAGTATGGCTTCATGTTGCTCTTGGCAAAGCGCGTCTCTTACCTGGTTATCATCTGGCGCTCAGTGAGCGTCAGCTGACTGACTTGGGGGACAAGGAAGCCGCATTACTCTCCAATCTGTCCCGCTTGCCCAATTAATGAGCTGTGTTACCACCTGCCTCAGGGGAACGCGTGTGGCCAGTTCTCCTACTTCTGATCACGCTGTCATGATGATGAATGACTGGGAGAGAGGTTTTGGAGAAAGAGAGCTGATTTTAATAAGCGAAAAAAATGGGTATTAGCAGTCTTAACCACTTGGACCTACTGTAATTCTCGAAAATATTTATAGGAAAGCCTCACTGAGTTAACTCTTCTTGTTTACAGTCCTCCCTGACGAACAATTCAGGAGGACAGCCCAGGTTTCAGGCCACTTGTCAAATATAGAATTTACATGAACAGAGAAAGATATTATTAAGCATAGTGGTCTCCAGTGAATTCTCAGTAGAAAAACATTAATCCATAGGAATTACAATATTTGATTCAAAATTTTATAAAGCTTACATTATGAACCAAATATTTGGCTAGAGATAAGCGAAAGCTTTTATTTTCTTCTTTTGGAACACTTAATACTTCGTAATATCTTCATGTGACCTTAACATTTTTAAGGACTTCATTTATGTTTTTGTCAATTACAAAATAAAAATTTATTTTAATTATTTTCGTTATTGAGATAGACATAAGGACTCCACAGACAAAGGGCTCTAAATATGTGTTTTTCTTTTCTAAGGTTATCATTTCTTGGGAGAATATCACCAAAACCAATAAGATTTATAAGAACTAGGACATGTTGTGCAAATACAAAACCAGAGAAAGTCATGAAATTGAAAAGAGCTATCAGAGATTCCTATAAAATTTAATTCGACATAGCTGAAAGACCAAACTCAAATTTAATGACTAACCTTCACTGCAAATTGGGCATATCTCAAAAAACACGGTACTTGTTAAATGATTTGAGAAAAATCATATACCACTGGAATTTTCAAAGCACTGTTTCTTCATTGAGATTTAAAACAAAAGCAAGTAGTAAAATTATCATTTCTCTTCCAAAATTCTATTCAGCATTCTCATCAGTGAACAAGACTGCAACTTTTTTATAATAACTCTTAAAAAAACCAAGCTTCATTTTGATTCCTTAAGAAGGAAACTGAATCTCTGTTTGTTTAAGTCTTCTATAACAGACTGAAAAATGGTTCAATAGCATTGTAAGGCTTCAAATGTACCCCACCCACCGTTACATTCTAAGATGTCAGATTCATTGGCAAGGGCTGCCATATAAAATACCAGAGACCGGATGGGTTAAACAACAGCAGTGTATTTTCTCAGAGCTCTGGGGGCGGGAAGTCCAAGGTCAAGACACCAGCAGGGTGCTGGGGCCGGTTCCCATGGAGGCCTCTCCCTGGCTTGTGGATGGCCATCTTCTCACGGTCTTTTCTCTCCGTGCACAGATGCTCCAGGTGGCTCCTCTTGTGGGTATTTCCTTCTTTTTATAGGAACACAGGTCAGATTGGCCATCAATGCTTTGGCCACCTGAGTCATTGGAGAAGACCCTAATGCTAGGCAAGACTGAGGGCAGAAGGAGAAGGGGATGACAGAGAATGAGATGGTCGGATAGCATCACCGGCTCAGTGGACATGAATCTGAGCAAACTCCAGCAGACAGAGGAAGACAGAGGAGCCTGGCATGCCGCAGCCCGTGGGGTCACAAAGAGCTGGACGCGACTGAGAGACCGAACTGAACTGAAGTCAGGTTGGATGAAGGCCCATCCTCACAGCCTTTTCTTTTCCGACTGAAGTATAGTTGATTTCTAATGTGTTAGTTTCAGGTGTACAGCAAAGTGAGTCAGATGTGCGTACACATACATGTGTATGTGCTGTGCTCTGCTAAGTTGCTTCTGTCGGGTCTCTTTGTGACCCTGTGAACCATAGCCCACCAGGCTCCTCTGCCCATGGGATTTTCCAGGGAAGAATACTGGAGCGGATTGCCATTTCCTCCTCCAGGGGATCTTCCCGACCCAGGGATCAAACCCATGTCTCTCACATCTCCTGCATTGGCAGGAGGGTTCTTTACGACTAGTGCCACCTGAGAAGCTCTAAATATATACATACATATATGTATATATATATATACATACATATATGTATATATATATACATACATATATGTATATATATATACATATATGTATATATGTGTGTGTATGTGTGTGTGTGTGTATATATATATATATACCCACAGTTTCTTTTTCCTTATATGTTATCACAAAATTCTTAGTTCCCTGTGCTATACAATAGGTTCTTGTTGACTATTTATTTTATATATAGTAATGTCCATATGTTAATTCCAAACTCCTAATTTATCCCTCCCCTCCTTTCCCTTTGGTAAGTACAAGTTTGTTTTCTATGTCAGTTTTCCTCTACATGAATTGCCTCCTTCAAGGCCCCATCTCTAAACACACTCATACCCTTCTCTCCCTCCCCACCGCCTCCTCCTTCTCTTTCCTTTTCCTCTCCCCTCTCCTCCTTTGGCCATCTTCCCGACAATCCAATAATTCAAAGCCTACTTGGGGAGGAATGGAGAAAGTAGGAGAGAACTGTGGTCTACATTGTGGTTTTTTCCTGCATTTTTCTCTCAGTTCAAATCCGTTTCACCAAAAGAAATCATAGGCTGCGGCACTACTCTCAGCGCTCCCCGCCGTCCGCTCCCCGCCGTCCGCTCCCCGCCGTCCGCTCCCCGCCGTCCGCTCCCCGCCGTCCGCTCCCCGCCGTCCGCTCCCCGCCGTCCGCTCCCCGTGTTGTTTATCCATTCCCTACGCCCGCTGCTCCATTCCTGCCCTGCGAACAGGGTCACCTGGACCATTTTTCTAGACTCCATGTATATGCATTATTATACGATATTTGTTTTTCTCCTTCTGACTTCACTCTGTATGACAGACCCTAGGTTCATCCATCTCGGTTCAGCTGACGCAAGCAGCTTAGCCTGGCGCTCTGTGACAGCCCAGAGCGGGGGAAATGGGTCAGGGGATGGAGGGTCAAGTGGGAGGAGATGTATGTATACGTAATGACAGAAACCTCACAACACTGTAAAGCAATTATCCTCCAGTTTAAAAAAAAAAAAAGAAAAAGAAATCATAGTAAACTTGGGAATTATACAGAACGTCCAGCAAGGAACTTTGAACCCTTTGAGGGTCTGAATTGTTTCAATGCCTCCTTGGCATGCTTTGGCAGTGGTGTCATATTTCTGGCGATGATGTAAACTCATAATAATGCTTTAGATCATCACTTTAGAATTTTCTGGTATTAAATTTTCATCACTTTGCTCTGGTCCTTGGAGTCTCCCTGTTTAAAATGCTAGCATACGATTCAGTTTAAAGAAAAGGAAAAGGAGACATAGGCCAGTAGAACTTTCCCAAGAGTGTTTATCCTGTGGGATAAGATTGTTTCTGAAGTTATAATTCTCCTTCCTGGTTTCCCATCGTGTCCAGTGGGCTCTTTCTTAAAGGTGAAGGAGAGTGATCCTACTCGTGAAGGGCCAGCCTGCCTTCTTAGCCCAGAAGTCAGCCAGCTGCCGTCTAACGCTGTTGCTCTGACAGCTTCTGATTGTCTAGTACATCCCACAGGACACTTTCTTGAATTATTGATAAATCTGTATAATTTGGGGAAGGAGAAAATGGTAATGTGGTAGAATTAATAGTAGTTCTCATGCTCTCTTCAGGGATAGACATTTTTCCGTGTTGCACAGAAGGAAGATCTTTTAAGTTAAGAGTTCATTTGTAAGAAATATGTTTGCGCAGGAAGATATAAAGGCTACTCGGAAGGAAGTCTTGAATCATTCATCAGTGTGTACCTCTGGGTACTTTACACTTTATAGTGAGTTTTCAATATCAGCTGAACAAATAGATGAATTTACCTGGAGATGAAGCAGATTCAGGCTTGTCAAAATCCAGATTTGTCAAGAGCACTGATCCTCAGTTCTGATGCTGGTATCAGACTGTTGTTGTTAGCGACACAAGTTGCTAACTCGTGTCTGACTCCACAACCCCATAGACTGTAGGACTCCAGGCTTCCCTGTCCTTCATCGTTTTCTGGAGTTTACTTGGACTCATGTCCATTGAGTTGATGATGCCATCCAACCATCTTACCCTCTGTCACCCCCTTCTTCTCCTGCCCTGTCTTTCCCAGCATCAGGGTGTGTTCAGCTAGACATGCCATAAATAGGGATATCCAAATTTTCTCATTTTGTGGTGCCCTTAAGGGTATCAGCAATTTTTTTTTTTACAAGCACCTTGGCAAATGAGAAACAAACCAAAACCCCAAACTTCCTCCAAAACCTTGAAAAACCAACAAAAATCAAACAAACACCACCTGCTGATTCACTTCACTAAGTAATTAAATATTAACCGTTTAATATTCATGTCCAAATTCAGCTTAGTAGCCACTTGAAAAAAATTATATGTGTACTTTGAAAGTACAAGTAATATTTTTAGTTTATTCTTAAATAATCACAGTTACTTGCTAGTAAGATGCACGTCTGTGAGCACTGCACAGCTCCTTAACCCTCAGAATCCGTTTGGACACCCCCACATCATTTGTGATTCTGTGATACTTTGATCTTTCTCATGATACTTGCTTTTTTTTTAACATAAATGCTCACAGCAGCTTTACTTGTAAAAGCTAGAAATTAGAAACAACCCCAAATCTCCCTCAACCAGTGAATAGATAAATTACGGTTTATCAGTAATGGAATACTAACCTTCAATAAAAAGGACCAAACTGCATATACCTTAAACAACATGGATGAATCACAAAAGCAACACGAGAAATAAATGTAGTCAGACCCAGAAAAGCACTGTGTGATTCCATTTGCATGAAATTCTAGGAGAGGCAGAACAAAGGAGAGGATCAGAAAGCAGATGAACGGTTGTCTGGGGCCAGGAGTGGGGTAGGCAAAGAGCTAGAAAAGAAGTCAATTTTTCAGATTTTTGTTGGAGTATAGTTGATTTCCAATGTTGTGTTCATTTCTGCTCTACAGCAAAGTGAATCAGTCATACATGCACCTATATCCACTCTTTGTTTTAGATTCTTTTCCCATTTAGGTCACCACAGAGCGTTGCGTAGGGTTCTTATGCTGTGCGGTAGCATGCTATCAGTTACCTGCTTTATACAAAGTAGTGTGTACGTGTCAATCTCAACTTATCCTCCCAACTTAGCCCTCATTCTCGCTGTCTCATTGTCCCCGTTTTCCTGAAGGGACAAAACGAATTGAGGAAACTTGAGAAAAGGTACTTTCTAAGATCACACATATGCACAAAGACAAGCTAGAATCCAGATCTGGCAGGCTGACTCTCATGCCGCCTTCTTTTTCTCTCTTTGAAGTTCAGCTGGTTTACGCTGATTCAGGTGTGCAGCAGTGTGCTTCAGGGATACATATACACATATGTATTCCTGTTCAGATTCGTTTCCATCGTAGGTTATCATAAGATACTGAAAGAAGTTCCCTGTGCCATACAGGAGGCCCCTGTCGTTTCCCTGTTTTAGGTAAAGCAGTGTCATCTAAGCAAACACGCGAAGGGGAAAGGGGGAAGGGATAAATTAGGAGTCTGGGGGTAACGGAAGTCTGCCTCCTTAACCACCATGGAACGCTGCTTCTCATCTGATTACAGTCGAGAAACTGGTGTTGTTCAAACCCATGTGAGGGCCTTGACAGGACAGAGGGCACAGCCCGTTTCCTGGGCTGCCACTCGGAGCAGCCAGGGTGGCTGCAGGGACCCATCAGGAGACAGGACTCTGGCCCGAGGGGAGGGATTTAAGAGACGCGGGAAGGGTTTTGAACTGCGTCCGCCATGGAGCTGAGGAGAAGACACAAGGCATTCAGGCTGGAGACTCACTCGTTTCGATTGCTAAAGAGTCAATGGCACCCGACTCCAGCACTCTTGCCTGGAAAATCCCATGGACAGAGGAGCCTGGTGGGCTGCAGTCCATGGGGTTGCGAAGAGTCGGACACAACTTCCCTTTCTTTCACTTTTCACTTTCATGCATTGGAGAAGGAAACGGCAGCCCACTCCAGTGTTCTTGCCTGGAGAATCCCAGGGACAGGGGAGCCTGGTGGGCTGCCGTCTATGGGGTCGCACAGACTCGGACACGACTGAAGCGACTCAGCAGCAGCAGCAGTCACAGTAATAACACGTCACATGGAAACTCTCCCTGACGCCTGCGCGGCCAGTGCGCGGGTACTTGACCCTCCTCAGTTCAACCTTTTAGCAGCGCTTTTCGTCTTTTTCAAGCACGGCCTGCCCTGGCTTCTGCAACACTGTTCATTTCCTACCTCTGACAGTCCCTTCTTGGTCTCTGCTGCCTGCTGCTTCATTATGCAGCTTCCCTGGTGGCTCAGCTGGTAAAGAATCTGCCAGCCATCAGGAGATGCAGGTTCGATCCCCGGATCAGGAAGAGCTCCTGGAGAAAGGAATGATGACTCACTCCAGTGTTCTTCTCTGGAGAATCCCACGGACAGAGGAGCCTGGCGGGCTACCATCCTTGAGGTCCCAAAGAGTTAGACGCGACTGAGTGACTAACAGGCCTTCATCATTCAGTCGCTACATGCAGCAATTCCTCAGACTCATTTCTGCATCCACTGCTCTAACTATATTCCCCATCTTCCATCTTTCGGGCTCTAAATATGTTGAGCCCCAAATTTATTTGATTAGCCCAAACTCCTCCACTGTGGTCCAAATTTACACGGACACATGTCTACGTGAATTTCTAGTTGACTGTACTAGATGAGGGGCCCCCAAACTCCAGGACCTGTTGCCTGATGATCCGAGGTGCAGCTGATGCAGAAATAATAGAAATAGAGTGCACAATAAATGGAATGGACCCGCATCATCCTGACACCGTCCCGTTGTCTTTCATAAAAGCAGTGCCTGGTGCCAAAAGGGTGGGGGTTGCTATATCAGAGGCATGACCCAATTAATATAACCCAAATGAAACTTCTGCTTTCTTAAACTAATTCCTTTCCCCACCTCCCATAATTCTCCACTGCAGTCTCTCCCTAACTTCCCACATCCAATCGATCAGAACTGCTTGTCAATTAAACCTATGGGAGCGACTTCCCTGGTGGTCCACTGATGAGGACGTCACCTTCCAATGTTGGGGGTGCAGGTTTGATCCCTAGTTCCACATGCCTTGTGCCCAAAAAATCGAAACATACACACGCAAAAAAACAGAAGCAATATTGTAACAAATTCAACAGACTTTAAAAATGGTCCACATTAAAAAACGAACAAACAAAACTTTGAGCTGTTTCAAGAACTTGTGCCCCCCTCATCACTGCCTTTACTGTAGCCCCAGCCTCCATCATACTGCATCTGAACCATGGCTAAAGCCCCCGCATCCATTTCCACACAGCTGTGAAAGCAACCTTAAAAAGAGAGAGTTACGCGCATGTCTTTCCCACCTGAATCTCTTCAATGGCTTCCCTTCTCATTTGGAATAAAATTCAAACTTTCCCCAGGGACCACCAGCTCTTTCATGTCACAGGGCTAATACTCAGGAGAGCTAAATTTAGTATTTTTTTTTTTTTACGAGACAGCTCTGGCTAACTAGGGGAAAAAAAGATCGAAAGTGTCCAAGAGAAGTGCAAGGACATCAGTAAGGGAAGGTCTTGCAAAAACTCAGGCTACCTGTGATGATGGCCTGATCAGAGAAGAGCTAGAGAGCAAAAAGGGACACAAATGTACTGAGATATTTTTATTTTATTATTGTTTTAAAGTGTTTCTCTATGGACCATTTCTAAAGTCTCCATTGAAATTGTTTACAATGTTGCTTCTGTTTATTGTTTTTGGCCCTGGGGCATGTGGGATCTGACCAGGTACTGAACCCACACCCACTAAATCGGAGGGCAAAGTCTTAACCACTGGACTGCCACTGAAGTCCTGAAATATACTTATACTTTTAAAGATATAAATGTACCATCATTAAAAATAAAACACCCACAATGGAAGGTTAAGTATAGAAAAGAAAATTATAGAACAATATACATGCATTGCCTGGAGAAGGAAATGGCAACCCACGCCAGCATTCTTCCCTGGGAAGTTCCATGCACAGGGGACCCTGGTGGGCTGCAGTCCATGCGGTCACAAACAGTCGGACACAACTTGGGGACTAAACAACAACAATAGCAACAACAAATACACGGGCTGATCCCACTGTGGTACTGAATTTGCAGTAATTGTGAGTCATTCAAGTGGATATCAAATAGGCCGTTGATTATATGGGTCTGAATATGTAAGTGATAATTAGTTTCAAAACAGGGTGTAAAATGGTAAATGAAGCCAGGAGGGTGGATATCACTGCTGAGGAAAAAAGAAATGGAGGATTAGGATAATGTCAATGGTTTATGCTCAAATTTTTGAGCAAGATTTTTGTGTCTGATTCACTTCAGTATTTCCCACCTACAATGTTAACTGTAATTGTTCTAATACTTGCCAGTTTGGAAGGAAAAAACTAAAGGGTCATTTCATTGTTTTAACTAATAATTCTTTGATTATTTATAAAATTATATGTGTATTTTCCATCATTATTAATCATTGACACACAGTTTAATCATAGAAGCATTTGTTCCTGCCCTGGTTTTAAATTGTTAGATAAGATTTTTATAAGCTAAGAGGGAAATAGGTGTGTACTTTCTGCAAACATATATTCAATCTTAGAAAAATTAATCTTTTTATTTAGATTTACTGATCTAAAAGTTGACAGATTCCATTGACAATTGATGAGCTTGTTGAAAATTAAAAGTACACATTTTTAAAGGAAGGGGCAGTATTTCTGAAACTTCCTGAATGTCTCTCTCTTTTTAAATAATTAATTTTATGGGCATATAGTTGCCTTACAATGTTGTGTTAGTTTCTGCTGTTTAGTAAAGTGAATCAGCCATCCATATACATATGTCCCCTCTTTTTTGGATTTCCTTCCCATCTGGGTCACCACAGAGCATTGAGCAGAGCTCCCTGTGGTACGCAGTGGGTTCTCATTAGTTATTTATTTTATACACAGTGCACAATATATATCTGACCATTCTGATTAAGGGAGGGAGAAAGAGAGGGAAACCAACCCTGAATTTTTGTTGGAAGGACTGATGCTGAAGCTGAAGCACCAATCCTTTGGCCACCTGATGCAAAGAGCTGACTCACTAGAAAAGACCCTGATGCTGGGAAAAATTAAGGGCAAGAGAAGAAGGGGCCTCAGAGGATGAAATGGTTAGATGGCTTTACTGACTCAATGGACATGAGTTTGAGCAAAACTCCAGGAGATAATGAAGGACAGGTCAGCTTGGTCATGGCATCGCAGAGAGCCCAACACAACTTAGCGACGGAACGACAAAGGAGACGGAGGAGCAACTGGGAGGGTGGCATGAACAGATATGCATGACCGTGTGGAAAATAGAGAGCTGGTGGGAAGCTGCTCCAACACAGGGTGCTCAGCCCGGGGCTCTGTGTTGCCCTGCAGGGTGGACCGTGGTGAGTGGAAGGAAGGCTCAAGAGGGGGGAGACACGTGTATGCTTACAGCTGACTCACTTTGTTGTACAACAGAAACCAACACAACATTGCAAAGCAATTAGACTCCAATTTAAAATGTTTTTAAAACACAGCTGCATTGTTTTGAAATGAGGAAACTGACCAAATACACGATCAGAATCCTTGTAATGTTGAAAATCTGTGACTGCTCACAACGTAATGTAATCTCATCACCACACAGAATCACACACTTTAGTATAAAGGATTAGGGAGCCTGCAAGTATTTTCTGTATTTCAAAGGCCTGCCTTGTACTGTACTTCATTCTTTGTACGCTAGGCATTGTTGTATTTGATATTGTGTGTAATGAAATACTGCATATTACATAGCACATGAGAGTTACTTGACAGAATATTAAATAACACTTCCCCAACATGTTCCATTTTACAAATAAGGGGGAACACTGAAAGCTAAGCACTTTCGCAAGGTCACTCAGATAACTGGACGGCTGGTAGGTTGATAGAGAAGACCACGCATTCAATCTGAAGATATGGAAGGGTTTGAGAAAAAACCTGAAGCCAAAAGTCCCACTCTAAAAGTAGCTGCACAGTAAAGTGAAATTGTACAATACTCATTTTTTGTTCCTTTTGGTTTCCCTCCCATTCAACCATAGGCAACCTGGGCCACAAAGTAGATGAAAGGGGAAAGCAAACAAAAATTCAGTAGTCAGGTTTTCAATTTGAAAAGTATAATAGGTCTGAGTCTGTGTCAGGAAACCCAGCCAAGCCAGATTTTCCAGCTCAAAAGGAAGGCGATCAACCCATCAAGGAGCTGGAGCTTAATGAGGGAGTGATTTATTGCCTCAGAAAAATATGTGTGTTGTGGGGAGTGGTGGTGGGGGGGTGCGGGGGCGGGCTGGTTAGTCCATAATTGGAGGCGGGAGCCTGGAGATAAAGGAGAGGTAAATGAATCGGAGGTAGAGTGGGCCTGGGCTCAGGAATTCTGAAGCATCTTTCGCCCTGTGGTTGGCAAGGCTGAAAGGGGTGTCATTAGAGACAGATTTGGTGTCCTGAGCAGGGGTTTATTCTTACTTGCGGCCTGAATCTCTGGGAAGAGAGGACATCAAAGTCCGTGCAAAAAAAAAAAAAAAAAGGCCCGAGCAGACATGGGGCGGGGCCAGGAAAGTGCGAACAGTGGTCTGGCTGGTCTGGGAGGAGAAAAGATGATAAGATCACCATCCAGAGCACCTCATGCCCCAGCCGTAAGCACCCCACCTGGACTCCTGCCCCTGGGGGATGAGCCAGTGCCAAGAGGCAGTGAAGAGAGACACAGGAGTCCGGATGAGGAAGCAGTGTGGCCAGAAGAAGCCCAGCATGTCCACTTGGGTGTAAACGCCAGATAAGTAGCACATAATAGCCTAGTGTCTTATGTCAGTGTTGGCCGCTCAGTCGTGTCCAGCTCTGCGACCCCATGGCTCCTCTATCCATGGAATTCCCCAGGCAAGAATACTGGAATGGGTTGCCATTCCCTTCTCTAGTGGATCTTCTTGACCCAGGGATCGAATCTGGGTCTCCCACGTTGCAGGCAGATTCTTTCCGGTCTGAGCCAACAGGGAAGCCCATGTCTTATGCAGTACTTAGACTAACAAGGAAATTGTTCTTTATTTATTGGAAATTCAAATTTAGTAGGGCATCTGTGTTTATATTCCTTATATCTGGCAACTCTGGTGTAGAATTATTTCCCAGGCTGATATGTTATTAGTACTCTGAAGGTTTGGAAGTTTGGGGAGACTTAAAACATTGGTGGCTTCGAAAAATCACTATGTCTGTACCGAATTGGTCAATGGATCATGTTTTTAATTAAAATTCCTTCCCACCAGTAAATTTATCATTTACTTTCTCTGTGTTTTCAAATATTTAAATTTTGGGAATCATATTTTTCTGCCGCTAATGATGGTAAAAGCCCATGATTTACAAAACAAGTGAGATTAAAGTGAGGTGTAAACTCATATTCACTATTAGAAAAAAAAATAGAGAACGACCTAATTTCACTGGTTGACCTTTCTGGATTATAAAAACATAAAATCATCCTAACAATATTTTATGAGATTTCGATGGCTAACCCAGCTAGTTTGTAATTACCCAGAAAATACCTGACCTAGGGGGTCACTGTTATTATTGAAAGTGGCTTAAAATCCATAACGAATATATTACATAATCCACATTTTATGTATGGAAATGTGAGACGTTCTCTGGTCACTTGCCAGCAGATTCTGTGGTGCTCCAAGTTCTCGTCATTTTTAAAAAGTAGTTTAAAAACTCCTGGAGAAACCGATTGGAAAGCAAGGTTTCATTCCCAACATTCCATTAGGTTTATAATATACAATAAACCTCGGGGCTACCACTTCTCAATAGCCCTGCAAATTAGCCTGTCTACAACTAAGTTGGAAACCAAGCCAAAAATGGAGTGTGAAAAGAAGTTGAAATGGTCTCTGTTTAATCTGTAATTTCTGCAATCTGGACCACACCACCATCACGACTAAGGAATGGAAGAGGTTTTCACGCTGAGCAGTTCAACACTTGGCACCACGAGGAATTTAACAGTGAGGAGTGAGCCTTGAGAGCTTTCCAGGCGGCTCAGCCCTAAAGAATCCACCTGCGATGCAGGAGATGCCAGAGACCCAGGTTTGATCCCTGGGTCGGGAAGATCCCCTGGAGCAGGAAACGGCAGCCCACGCCAGTGTTCTTGCCTGGAGAATCCCATGGACAGAGGAGCCTGGTGGGCTACAGTCCATGGGGTTGCAAAGAGTCAGACATGACTGAGTGTGCATGTACACACACACACACACACACGCACACACGCACATACACAGAGCGAGCTCTGATGTCTCAGAGACCGGGATGCCTTGGTGCAACTCCGGCCTCCAGGTTTGGTATTTACAGCTCATCCTGTTAAGTCCTCCGTATCTTGAGTTGAGTTTTTCATCCTCAGTGAAGACGTGTAAAAGTGTTTCACTCAGAGTTGCTTGTGTACAGGGCCCAATTTACTATTTGAAGAGTTCATTCTCAAAAAAAATATTTAGTTATGGAAACACTTAACTTTCTATACTTCCTGTCCTTCACCACCCACTGGAAGACTCTAGGTTTTAAGACAGCTTTTGGGGACCAAACAAGAAAGCTGTAATCATTGTATGTATAATATCTTAATGTACATAATATAATTAATAACCCGTATTAAATGTAGATAGTAATTGTAAATTTATTTAAATTTCAGAGAATTAAATGTTTCCGTTCATTCACCTAATATTTATGGAGTTCCTGCTTTTGTCAAGTACTGTTTTAGCAAGACACACTTACAGTCTAGTAAATTAAAAAGGTTTGTCTTGGACCTGAAGAAATGCAGTATATTAATTGTTTAGAATCAGTAACCATGAGTAATGATGCCTTAGTGGAAAGGAAGGTGCTGGGAAGCATTAAAGGAATCTTGAGCCCCGCCGGTAAACAGGCAGATTTATTATCTATATATGAAGCACCAATCACTGGTATGCAATTTGGATAGTAATTCAACATTTTTCATTTATTTATTTCTGGCCACACCGAGGGGCATGTGGGATATGCCCGACCGGGGACTGATCCCGTGGCATCTGCAGTGGAAGCGCGGAGTCTTAGCCGCCGGATCACCAGGGACGTCCTAAATTTAAATATTAGATACACTTTTGGTTGGTTAATAAGTGTGGCTGTGCATCAGACACCATTTTCATCATTCTATCGAAATTATAACGCATGGGTTTTTTGTTTGGCACTAGAAGTAACTGGACTCTCTTATTTCCAAAAATCTAGACTGAGCCTCCTGAATATCGTTTTGGATGACAAACTTCAACTAGAAACTTCAGCTCGCTGAATTGAAGATGACATATTTGTCCCTAGTTTAAAATAAGTAAATATCTTCATTGTTTTTTGCAGTGGGGGAGGGGGCACGGATAATCTCAGGTAGGTTCACAGAGAAAGGGAAATACACAAAACGACCTGTATGTTGTGACTCACTGCCTTAAATATTATCATCACCTCTTCTATTAACTTCTCTTTGCTTGCCAGTTTCCTCGTTTGAAAGGACTTTCAAGTTGATGCTTTTGTAAGAAATGAAGAATAGTCACTGCCGGTACTATCCTTTTTTCTACAATTAGTATTTCTAATCACATTAGACATGTTTTCAGTATCTAGAGAGGAGGCCTGCTCCCTACAGCTATCATGAGCCATTAGCTTTAATTAAAATTTACAAGTCTAATGTTGTTACATCTGCTAAGTGCATTAACTTCCATGTTAATTACCAAAATGTTAATGTTGCATTAAAATAATGTTCCCTTTTGACAGTTCATCCATAGTTTAATTATTTATTTTGTTGGGGAATATGTTCTAAAAACTGAAAAAAAGAGTAGACGAGGAAGTCAAATTAGAAAAAAGTGATACAGGGTAGCAAAACTTCTGAGGAGAAAGCCCTATGGTTCAGGTAAAGACGGCTAAAGCACACTCGTGCGTTTACCCTGAATTGAAAGGAATAGGTCTTCTTATCTTATATCTAACATATGTTTTTAGAATAGTGCTTCCTTTTTTTGCAGCTAGTTTATAGTGCAAGCACTAATATTCATGCTCAATTCCTCAACTCCCAAGAGTTTACAAGGCTACACATTCATTTTTCCATATAAATCATTTAGAAAGAAAGCTTCAGTTTAAAAAGCCAGCCTTCCATGTTTTCTATCTAAACGTTTATTTTTTAAAGACAGATTTGTTTCAAGAAGTTAGCCAGCATACTTCTGAGCAAATAAAAATAACCCAAGGAAATTCTCAAAGATCTACATAGATCATTGCAGTGAGCTGCTCAGTATGAATATTATTAAGACAGCTCACATTTCACTGAAAGGGGTTCAACTGTAATAAAACCGTTATTTAGTAGCAGCATCTTCTCGTCATGGCTGCACTTGCTGGTTGTATTCTTTAAATATGTAAGTTTATATACCTGAGTTAATTTTGAAATGGGATGAATCCTGTAAAACAAAATCTTAGTCCAGTTTATAGGTCACAGAAACCTGTCTGTGATTTTTATCTCTGCCCCTAGTAGCTGGAACCATGCCTAGTATATGGCAGACCTTTAGGAAATTTTGAGAGTTGCTTGAATGCCTCTTAAGATTTTTTTTTTTTTTTTGGTTTATAGTTTGTACATAGATGAGTTTATCCACTCATCTATTGATGGACACTGAGGTTGCTTCCATATTTTGGTGGTGGTAAATCATGCTGCTATGAGCACTGGGCTGCCTGTATCTACTCAAATTAGTGTTTTTGTTTTCCCTGACATAAATACCCAGAAGTGGAATTGCTGGATCATGTGGTAGCCCTATTTTTAATTTTTTGAGGAACCTCCATACAATTTTTCGTACTGGCTGCACCCAATTTACATTCCTGCCAATACGGATGAGGGTTCTCTTTGCTCCACATCCTCACCAACATTTTTTGCTGTCTTTCTGATAATAACCATTCTGACAGGTGTGAGGTGATATTGTGCTTTCGATTTGCATTTCCCTGATGGTTAGAGATGTTGAGCATCTTTTCTTAAGTCTGCTGGACTTCTGTGTAACTTGAAAACATGTCTATTCACATCCTCTGACCATTTTTAAATCAGATTGCTTTCTTATACTGAGTTGTGTTGAGTTCTTATATATTTTCAATATTAAGCCCTTATCAAATATACTGTGTGCAAATACCTTCTCTTGCGCAGTAGGCAGGCTTTCAGTTTTGTTGATAATTTTCTTCTCTGTGCAAAAGATTTTAGTTTAAAGAAGTCTTGTTTGTTTAATTCTGCACCCAACATAGGAGCATCTATATATATAAAGCAAATATTAACAGACATGAAGGGAGAAATCAACAGGAATATAATACCAGTAGGAGACTTTTAACTAAAAACTTCCTTAACTGGGTGAAGGAAACAGACGTTCAAGTCTAGGATCTGTCTCCTTTGGCCAGGGACACAAAAGCCAAATTAAATATTTACTTATTTATTTGGCTGTATCGGGTCTTTGTTGAAGCACATGGTCTTTCCCAGTTGTGGCTCGAGTGCTTAGTTGCTCAGTGGCATGTGGGATCTTAGTTTCCTGACCTGGGATCAAACCTGTGTCCCCTGCACTGCAAGGCTTAACCACTGGGGAACCATGGAAGTCCTTGCTATCATTATTACTAATAAAAATCTAAGCTAAAGAGAGAGAAAAGAGAAGTCTGAAGGTAGCACTTAAAGAGAAAGAAAGCAAAAGGAGAAGCCTCATTCAATAAAGAGCAGTTGCAGTGAGAACAGCTAAGAAAATTATCTGGACAGACAGGAGATTATAGTGAAAGAATGTGATCTCTGAGTCATTATCTTAAATTGTGGGGTCATTTCTGATGAGAACCAAGTTTTACGCAGTGGACCTCAAAGTCACTTTGCCTAAGAATCAGGTGGGAAGACTGTTAAAATGCACGATCCCAGGACCTTTTCTCCAAAAATGTTATTCCAAAGAACTAGGCAGTTGGTTTTGGAATCTACTTTCATCAAGCCTCCTAGACCATCCTGGGGCAGCCAGTCCCCGGACCACACTTTGAGAAGTCTGGGCTAGACCACGCCTCTGGCCAGTTGACCTGGGGCAGAAGAGCAGGTGATTGGAGATGAGAAGACCAAGGATGTGAGCTGACCCATTCGGACGGTTGCTGACCTCACTCAGGATAGAGACCAGACAGGGTTGAGAAAGGCCGGTGAGCCCGAGGGCAGAATCATCGCTGGATGGGGGGTGCAGTGAGGGGTGGGGAGCAAAGGGTTCTTAGGGCCAGAGAGGAGCTGGGGTGAGGGCAGGGGCTCACCTGATGGGCCAAGTCTTACAGGAGCAGGAAAGTTTCAAGAAGGTGAGCAAGCCAGGGTCTGATGTCGGCCTTCAAAAGCAAGTTAGTCACTAAGGGAGCGCATAAGGGAATATTCCTAACATAACAGAATCAAAGGCTGCCATTGAAGAAGGCTGCTGGGAAAGTCACCTACCGGGAAGAAACTGGTTTTGCTTGAAATGGGCTTCCCCGAAGGCTTAGATGGTAAAGAATCTGACTGCAATGCAGGAAGCCCAGGGTTGATCCCTGGGTGGGGAAGATCCCCTGGAGAAGGGAATGGCAACCCACTCCAGTATTCCTGCCTAGAGAATCCCACAGACAGAGGAGATGAGTGGGCTACAGTCCATAGGGCTGCAAAGAGTCGGACACGACTGAAGTGACTTAGTACGCAGGCACATAAACATCTAACTCAGTCATTTTGCTGTATAGAAGAAATTAACACAACATTGTACATCAACTATACTTCAGTAAAAAAAATATATTAGTCTAAAAGAGAGAGAGAACTACAGTGCACGGAGTTGAATGAGAGTTTTAGGAGAAAGAAACAGCTGAAACAGAGAGGCTGACTATGTCAGAAGGGAAATGGATGCAATAATCCAGATGAACAAAGGACCTGGTGGAATTAAGAGAGCAGCTGGAGGTATCAGCTGTGATTTGGAGGAGGGAAGCCTCTTCTTCTAAGACCAGTGGGTGGGTGGGGCTCAATGCTCAGAAGTTCTTCAATGGAGGAGCATCAAGTTCAGGCATTGATGCACCCTGACCTCTGTCTTGTCTGTGATTTAGGAAGGATGCCCGCATTCAGGGATTGAGAAAGAAGAGCTGTAGGGGAGGAATGGGACCGTTTCTGCAGAACAACTGGAGAGTTTGGACATGCAGACACGTTGCTGGATGACAATCTTACATTTTCAAAGAGCATCATCCCCAATTTAATTTTCTCTACTATTAATGTCATTAGGGCTGTCAGTGAATAAAACAGAACATAGACAGCAGCTCAGGCAGTGGAAACTTGGGATAAAATTATGCTAAAGCGTGGAGATATTTTTATTCACTTATCAACTAGCACAGGGGTTATTTTAGGGAGAAATCTTTGTTGGGAAAATTGATTTTTAAAATTCCCCTAGGATTTGGAGACCTGGCGTGTCCTCCACGTGAGTGGAACTGATCTACTGTGTACAAGAACAGGAGCATTCCTTTGTTTCTTGTAAAGGGAGGAAGAAAACGAGGGGACAAAAAGTGCAAAGAAGACAGCAAGCTAAGGAAAGACGGCATTCTTCTTTCTGTGAAATGTCTAAACTTTTTAAATGGTTGGTTCAAGCAGGTTTGGTTTTGTTTCAGGTATGCTCATGAAGGGCTGTGTTTCCAGGCTGGGTTGATGCACGCTGAATCGAGCTGGGCTGTGAACCAAGGATCCCAGAGCCGCCCGGGGCTGGAAGGTTCTGGGACTGCTCTGCGGGCTCGCGTGAACTTCTCTCGGAGGGCACATTCGCCGGCAAACACATGTACTTTTCTGGTCATCCTCTTACATTTATTAAAGTAATAGCAGAAAAGAGAAGTCATATGGGTAAAATAAAATGTAAACCAGGTTTCATTTACTGTGGCACATGACCATTTCGCTCATAGAAATTATTATTGGGACTGGACTCTATTGGCACCATGTCTCTGTAACGTTCAGCTCTGTGTTTTTTCGTTCAAACCTATGTGGCTCTTTCTTTCAGGGACTGGCTGTATGCTGCCCAACAAGAGAATATTGGTTGTAATCGTTGAACATTCATCTACTGTACCAGGCTTTCCTTTCAGATGTGTGTCACTTTGAGGCTACATATGACAAAATAGTAAATATATTGGTAAGAATGGGAGAGCTACAATCATCGTTCCATGAACAATTTCATTCATTTGAGAAAAAATAACGCTGTCCCACCGGTGCCATTTCTACCTTTAGACTCCGGGAGGTCTAGGATATTATTATGCAACTATGCTGTAGTGTAATTTCATCCTCCTCACCAGTGGTCATGTATGGATGTGAGAGTTGGACTGTGAAGAAAGCTGAGTGCCGAAGAATTGATGCTTTTGAACTGTGGTGTTGGAGAAGACTCTTGAGAGTCCCTTGGACTGCAAGGAGATCCAACCAGTCCATTCTGAAGGAGATCAGCCCTGAGTATTCTTTAGAAGGAATGATGCTAAAGCTGAAACTCCAGTACTTTGGCCACCTCATGCGAAGAGTTGACTCATTGGAAAAGACTCTGATGCTGGGAGGGATTGGGGGCAGGAGGAGAAGGGGACGACAGAGGATGAGATGGCTGGATGGCATCACGGACTCAATGGACCTGAGTCTGAGTGAACACCGGGAGTTGGTAATAGACAAGGAGGCCTGGTGTGCTGCGATTCATGGGGTTGCAAAGAGTCGGACACGACTGAGTGACTGAACTGAACTGAACAACCTGTGAGGAAGCAGGGAAGGGTGTTGGCTTTATTGTTTCAGAGCCAGGGCAGGTGACATGACCAGGGCCACATTCAGTCATTCAGAATTTCTCAACCCAGGTATTCTGCAAATAGGAGTGTGCTGAGAAATCTGGATTCCTGCAGCCTTCAGGCATCAGGAAATACTACAACTCAGCTCTTCACTTTACACAAACACACACACACAAGCAGAGAACAGCTGCTACTATGTAGGTACCGAAAATTACCATTTGTTACTGTGCTTCAACAGGCTTCCCAGGTGGCTAAGTGGTAAAAAAAGAAAAAAATTTTTTTAATCCACCTGCCAATGCAGGAGTCATAGGAGGCGCAAGTTCAACCCCTAAGTCAGGAAGATCCCCCGGAGGAAGAAATGGCAACCCACTTCAGTATTCTTGCCTGGAGAATCCCATGGACAGAGGAGCCTGGTGGGCTACAGAGCCGGACACAGCTGAGTGATTGAGCATGCACGCACACACACTGTGCTTTGACAGGAAAATGTGAAAGGGGATTAGAGTCTGACTCTGAGTGTAGAAGTGTCCAGTCAACTGCACTGCCTCTTCAAGAAAACCATGGGCTTTTTTCTGATAAATGCATTTATCAGGAAAGGACTTGAACTTTACCCATATGTCTTTTCTTCATTGAATGCCTTTCCTATTGATTTAGCTACTTAGCTGTACAGTGTCCCAGTAACTTTCTGGGCCAAGATACTTCAGATCTCAGTGATGACAAAGAATCAGTGGGCACTGGTGGGGAAAATACCAATGAATTTGCTTCCAAGTCCATTAGCATCTATTTAGTCAAAAAAGAGGCTCACTTATAATACCTGACCTGGCTCTAACCCTTACAAGTCACGCACGGCAGATGGTGCCTACAGAATGCATGCCCATGTCCTTCCAAAATCCACATGTTGGAAACCTGATGTCCAGTGAGATGGTAGGAATAGGACCTTTGGGAGAGAGTGGTAGGGGATAGAGTCTTTGGACAATGATTAGGCCACAAGGGCAGAGCCCTTTTCAAAGAAGTCTGAGGAAGGTCCTCTGTCTCTTTCTCCATGTGAGGCTACAGACAAAATATGAACAGCCAGGAAACGGGCCCTCACCAGACACTGAATCTGCCAGCATCTTGATTTCGGACTTCTCAGCCTCCACAACTATGAGAAATACGCTTCTGTTGACCATAAGCTCCCCAGGCTACAGTGCTTGTTAGCAGCCTGAAATTAGTGAACACAAATTCCTCCATGCCAGCGCATCAGGCCCTCGCCATTGTGTTTGCCACTTCTCTTCTCCAGTGTGCTTAGCTCAGTCATGTGCGACTCTCTGCCACCCTATGGACTGTAGCCCTCCAGGCTCCTCTGTCCATGGAATTTTCCAGGCAAGAATACTGGAGGGGGTTGCTATTTCCTCCTTCAGGGGATCTTCCTGACCCACGGATCAAACCTCCTACGTCGGCAGGTGGATTCTTTACCAGAAGTGCCACCTGGGGAGTGCCTCTCTTACCCAGAGACGAGTCTATTTCCCTACACTCTTGAATCTGGGCTCTATATGTGACTTGCTAAGACCTATAGAATGTGACCCATGTGGTGCTGCCAAATTCCAGAGCCCAGGTCTTCAAAGGCCTCATCATGTCCATCCTGAGTCTCTTGGACTGCTCCCCTAGGCCACCACGGCATGTAGAATTCCAGGACAGGGAATGACTTGCAAGAAGGGTCCCAACTGTGCCAGCTGAGAACAGAAAACAGATGGAACCAAGCGAAGGAGCCCAGGTGAGACCAGCTAACCCACAGAACTGTGAGAAAGCATTGTCACCGCTCTAAGTCACTATGTTTGCTGGGGGTGGGGGGGGGGGTGGGGGGGTGTTTGTTACACAGCAGTAGATAACCGAGAACTCTAGGGAGATGCCCGAATATGGGCAGAGCGGCCAGTTATTTTCTCAGTCATGCCCTTGGAAGACATAAATAAGTCAATGAGATTTTGAGATTCTTTCTACCTCTTCTTGGGTTCTTAGATTTACTAACCTTTTCTGAGAGCCACTTTCAGAGGTGCAAATATTTTAATTTTGGCAACAGTTCACTTATGCATTCTTTGTCCAAATGAGAAAAAAATACAGATGATTTAGAATTGTGCTTGTTGTTAATGAAAAGCTATCGGGAAAATACACGCAGTTTCTGAAGGCCATGGAATGAATTCATCCCACTGTTTTTTCTGTTTTCATGTTGCCTCGTCTCTTCTTCCAGGAGAAAGGGTGCAAATAATGATGGATTCACTTTCCTTTAGATACATTTGAGCTCATTTTAGAATCATTTTACTTTGCATGTCTTTAATGCAGAAGAATATTTGAAGAATAATTTCCAAGAACAGAATAAAATAAAGCAAGTTTTTAGGGAAATCTTTTATTTCTAAGTGTATAGCTGAAGGCAGCCTTATTCCTGGGTTTTGTTAAGTTTCATAGGTTTAATTGCCTGGAGCAGGTCTTCTAAAGTTAAGTTTACTGAAATATGGGCCTTTGGGACCATATTTTCTGGAAACAAATGCTTTTCAAACATCTCATTTTATAATTTAGTTGTATCCGGGCTCTGCAGAATGTGAATATTTTAAGAATTAAGCCATTGATCTGAAAATAAACTGATATCAAATATACAATTCCTGCAAGTCCCCCAAATTAAGGTAATTTTTTGCACATTTAAATGTTACGACCATTCCTAACTTCCCCCAGCCCCCACCTCATGAGCCTTTTAGCTCTTAAAACTGTCTGGAAACCAAACTGTACTTTAAAAATTATTTTTATGGAGGAAAAATGAAAACACATTTCACTTTTCTTTCTGTGAGATGAGGTACCTTCACGTGGCTCCTGTGGTTAGCCAGAGGCCAGGAACGGACTGGTTACACACCAAGTGCCAACAGTCAGACAACCTTTGTTTTCTAACCCAGAATTCCTCTTCAAAATGATCCAAACGCCTGCTCCAACAGCAGCTCCAGTTTAACCCTGCTCTCAACAGCCTCTGCTGCACTTTTTTTTTCTTTAATCCCACGTGGGTTTCATTTTAACTCTTTCTGAGCAAGCCCAGACCTGTTTCTCTCATCAAGAACAGGGTGGGAGCAGGGGTGGCGGGTCCTTGTCAGAATAAATTACAATTTTTGGCAAGCATCTGTGTCTCTTACCCACTTAGGAACTAGAATATTGCCTTGTAAAGCAGTGCAGCCTTCTATTATGACTTAATTATGAGGCCAAAATAAGGACACCATTTTATAGGCACTTTTAAAGTATATACAAAAGATTTCCATCTTGGAACGAATCAAAAGAGATTAAATTTTTCCTAGCCACCGGTGGGCTGGCTCTGATGACAGCAGCTCAGCAGACTGGTCTGGGACGCCAATATTGAGGTCCCAGGGGAAGCTACACCTTACGCTTTCGTTGTCCACTTTCTCTTCCCATGAATGAAAGGTTCACGCGGCTCACGCCTGAGCCAGGAAATCGCAGTTCCCTTTCTTACGACGTCACTGGATCTGAGTCCCTGGAGAGGGGTTCTTGATGATTAATCCCTGATGCTGGAGGAACTACACGGCTGCCCAGCCAGGCGAGGCCCTTCTCGAACTCCCTCCAAACCTTTCTCTCACGACACACAGGTAGGCTCTCTTGCACCTGCTCCTAGGGTCACCTGGAATCTCTGGCCCCTACCACAGTATCTTCCCTGAACTGTGCTGTATTGCGCTGGAAAATGGAGCAGACTGTATAATCCCGAAGAAATGACATTTGGGTGAGAACAAGGGCTGCTTGACACGTGTCTGCCGGTCCAGGCGGGACCCTCTACTCCATCTTAGATCTCAGCGATGATTTCTTCAGGATCAATCATCTTCTGGGAGGACTGGCTGATGCCAGCAGAACTCAAGTGGGAAGGATATGAACTGGAAAATGTATTTCATATTTTAAAACAGTAAATCTTGATTGGGCTGCCAATAGGTGTTGAGTACATTTTTTCCCCCTTAAAGACATTTATTGAGGAGACAGAACATCTAAGTGGCTTGGTGTGAATACAGGGTTCCTGGATAAGGGCTGGATCAATGGAATGTGGGTGGGCTCCACTGCTAAGTTGTGTTTGACCCCTTGCAACCCCATGGACTGTAGCCCACCAGGCTCCTCTGTCCAAGGGGTTTCCCAGGCAAGAAGACTGGAGTGGGTTGCCATTTCCTCTTCCAGGAGATCTTCCTGAACCAGAGATCGAACCTGGGTCTTGTGCCTTGCAGGTAGATTCTTTACCGTCTGAGCCCCCAGGGGCAGCCCTCCATAGAATGAGCCTCTTTAATCAGTTGCTACATCTCTCAGGCCCTGCCACCAGGAGGCCTAATCAGTCCAGACCAGATCCTGCCCAGAACTTTACCCCAGCTGCCTTCCCGAGTCTAGGATCACACCGAGAGCTAACTCGTGTATGTGCTCCAAATAAGATCACGTCTCATCATCTGCTGCAGAGACAAATAGCAGGCTTTTGGCACTTAGGTTTGCACTGGCTCTCAAGTTATTTGGAGCTGGTGGGGAGGGGCAAGGTGAACTTAAAACTGACCCTCAGGTAAGAATTTTACATTTCATTTGTAATTAACCCTCTTCTTTTATCAGAGTGCTGATACCAAACTCTCTTGGCTATTTCTTACACATATCTTTCTACATATATGTGTACATTGTATGTATATGTGTAAACACGCAGCAAAATGTCTGGAGAATGCTCATCAGTTGGGGTTAGAACAGCAGTCAAGAAAGACTAGCTTTTCAGGAAGCAGGCTCAGAAACTTGTAGTGACCTATGACGGGAAAGAATCTAAAAATCTGAAAATCTTTGCTATATCCCTGGAACTAACACAACACTGCAAAATTGTAAATCAGCCATATTTCAATAAAAATATTTTTTAAAAAGAGTATCCTGGAACCTCATGGTCAGAAACAAGGACCATATTGTTTTAAAGAACCCTGTCTAGAGCTTCAGACTGAAAGCCATCTCTTCCAAATGGCCCGTTGGCACACTGGCGAACACTGCAGGATTCCACTCCAGTGGGGGCCCTGGAGGCGACAACTCACAGACCAAAGCGGGCGTCAGTGCCAGGGGCAGTGGGCAGGGGTGGGGAGTGAGACATTCACAGTTGTGGCATTTTGGTTTCACAAGATGAAAATTTCTGGGGATGGTGGTGGTGGCTCCACAAGGTGGTGAATATATCTGAGGCCGTAAAGGGTATGTGATGTGTATTCATTTCACTTCATATAAATTCTTAAAATGAAAAAGGAAACAAAGAACTCTTCCTATTCCTGTTTGAGACCCACTCAGACTGCCCAAGAGCCTGGTTTTCTAAGGTAATTTAGCCAGGACATGTTGTATTTGGCCCTCTACACCTTAGCGCCAGCACAGACTCTGGTTGCCAATGAGAAACATCATCACTGGTCAGGGGCTGCCCGCTGAGAGGTTCTCCAGGGTCACTGACTGGACTCAGCCCCCCCAGGCCACGCCGGCTGGCCGCGTGAGAAATAACAGAGCCAGACGGGAGCTCAGCTCCTCGACCTCCACGCTCTGCGTTGCCTCTTTCTCAACTGCATTTTGTTTTTCCATTCACCCAGCATTTATGCCATTTTTTGGAAACCAAAGTTAGGCTTGCCTTCTCTCTTCTGAAAAAAAAAATGTAATTCCATTTTTGTGTGTATGTGCCAGAACCCAAGACCACTTAAAAATTCTCCCTTTTCAGTTCCCATTATTTACAGAGTGCGATAAGAGACATACAGAGCGGACGCTTCCATGTGGCGACCATATAAGACCCAAAGTCACCTGGTGCAAGAAGCGAAAAGCTCCAGGCCACAGCGAGGAAAGCAAGGTTGTATCTAATTTTGCATCTGTTTCTCCATCTCTCTCTGATGCTGGGCTATTTAACTTCTCTCCATCCCTTTTTGTACTCTTTACACTGTGGAGGTGGTTATCATAAAAAAGATACGATTTTCCGCTCACATATCAACGCCATAGACTTCTGGCTGACAAATGGGATTGCACCAAAATGCCTCAAGCAAAAACTCTTCAACTATGAGAGAAATGGACAAAAGTGTAATTTTAATAGAAAAGCTACCCCTCATGGAGTAGGAGCGGGCTAACTGCAATGGGGACGGTTTTGATTTCAGATCTTCTCCAGGATTCTTGCCATCAGGGGAGTCGTCTCTCTGATGACGAGGTCAGTGTTGCTCTGACTGCACGTAACAAGCCCATCCACCTCGGTGTGTCCAGTGCCACGGAAAGTGCAAGCCGGAGCTCCCAGACTCAGCTTGATTTATCACTCCTCTTAGACAACACCATGCCCACAACGGCAGCATCTGGGACTTCAGACGGTTTTACAGATTTGATTGCTGATGAGTAGAGTTCAAGGTTGTGAAGCCCTGAACGTATTTTTTTCTGATCTCTCCAGAGGTGTTGTTTGTATGCTTGACTTAGCTTAAATGCATCATGGGTGTTTTCTTTATCAGCTTTCATTTAGTATCTATTTCCCTGCCATTTTCAGTGCTTTGGACTGCCTCCTACTTCCTGGCATCACTGAGCTTAAAGCTAGATTGAAAGTTATAGCAAAAATTAAAACAGTTTGGAAATGTGGTTAAGCGGTGCTGTGTGACTTCTTTGAGCCAAAGTGCTAAAATTGTCAGTGAATCAGAAAGGAGAAGACAGAGCATTTGCCCAAAGCATAATTTCACCAACATGAATAACTTTTCAGAGCTTAGAAGGCTGTTAAACCTTTTCTTTGTACATATTTCTAAGCTCCACTGAGATCTCGCACTGAATTCACAGATGTTTATAATATCTTGATGAGTCAAGCAATGTTCAGTTTTAGCATCAAACTGGAAGGCCCCTTCAGCTCAGATTTTTTTAAAATTTTATTATCTTTACTAACAGTTCTGGCAGGCAGCTTTAAGACCATAATGTGGAACAGGGTCAGACAGATGGTTGAACTAGTGGCTTATGACCTAAGTCTCAAGATTTAGGCATGTGCTAAATATAATTACCCAAAGAATATATTCACAATTTTTTATTTAAATTTTTATTTAAACAAACAGTGACTGAGTCACCGGTCTCCACCCGTGCCTGCCAATGTGGATCCCTGGACTCAAGTGGAAAAGTCTTAAACAGGCTCCACGTTTGTGCTGCTAGTTTATTTTATAGTTTTTATACTGTAAAATTTCTTATTTCATCTTTCATGGACTAGTGCCACTGTTCTTAGACTCTAAAATCCTAGGGACAACCAGCAGATAAAGCATTCAGGATTACTTCAATGTGGTCAGGAAACTCAAGGCTTTTCTGCAGTTCTGAGTCTCAGTACCTCCTTTGAAGATGAAGAATCAGGACCAAGCCTTCCCCTTCCCCACCCGAGGATACAAAGAGACCCCAGCTCCCTTTGTAATTTGGGGGACCGCTCTTTGGATGGTCCCCCACATCTCAGAGAGAAAAGAGAGAGATGGTCTTTTGGCTGCGCCATCCTGAGACATTCAGGTGGTTACCCTAGAAAAGATGCCAGAGAGTGTCTTCAACCAGAAAGGACAGAGGCTAGAAAACAGACATTGTACAGTGATGCCATATCCTTGCTTGCAATGACAAGAGCTGAAATTAGTAGTTAATGTGATTTCCAAATGGGCATTTGCAGAATCCTTTTGTTTCTTGAAGTTTTGTGAGGACCATTGGAACATCTTACTTATAAAACTTATATGCAGAGTACATCATGCGAAATGCTGGGCTGGATGAAGCACAAGTTGGAATCAAGACTGGAGAAATACTAATGACCTCAGATATGCAGTTGACACCACCCTAATGACAGAAAGTGAATAGGGATTAAAGGGCCTCTTGATGAACGCGAAAGAGGAGAGTGAAAAATCTGGCTCAAAATTCAACATTAAAAAAATGAATCCATCACTTTGTCTATCACTTCATGGCAAATAGGTGGGGAAACAATGGAGACAGTAAAAGACTATTTTCTTGGGCTCCAAAACCATTGCAGATGGTGACTGCAGCCATGAAATTAAAAGACACTTGCTCTTTGGAAGAAAAGCTATGACCAAACTAGACAGCATATTAAAAAGCAGAGACATTACTTTGCTGACAAAGGTTGTCTAGTCAAATCTGTGGTTTTTCCAGTAGTCATGTATGGATGTGAGTTTGACCATAAAGAAAGCTGAGCGCTGAAGAATTGATGCTTTTGAACTGTGGTGCTGGAGAAGACTCTTGAGAGTCCCTTGGACTGCAAGGAGATCCAACCAGTCCATCCTAAAGGAAATCGGTCCTGAATATTCATTGGAAGGACTGATGCTGAAGCTGAAGCTCCAATACTTTGGCCACCTGATGCGAAGAACTGATTCATTGGAAAATACCCTGATGCTGGGAACGATGGAAGGCAGGAAAAGAAGGGGATGACAGAGGATGAGATAGTTGGATGGCATCACCAACTCGATGGACATGAGTCTGAATAAACTCTGGGAGTTGGTGATAGGCAGGGAAGCCTGGCTTGCTGCAGTCCATGGGGTTGCACAGAGTCTGAGCGACATGACTGAGCGACTGAACCGAACTGATTGGAACAGAATTTATACCTAGTACCCGTCTGACTATTTTTTTAAAAAAACTCCGTCTTCTAAAGCCCTTTACAGAACTTAAAAAAAAGGAAAGAATACAACAAAGCACTTCCCTGGTGGCTCAGCGGTAGAGAATCAGCCTGCCAGTGTAGGGACAGGGGTTCGATCCCTGATCCGGGAAGATCCCCCATGCAGAGGGAGAACTAAGCTCGTGAGCCACAACTACTGAGCCTGTGCTTTAGAGTCTGGGAACAGCAACTACCAGGCCCATGTGCCTCACCTACTGAAGCCATGTTCCACCACAAGAGAAGCCCCTGCAACGAGAAACCCATGCACCGCAATAGAGAGTACCCCAAATCACAACAGAGACACAGCACTGCCAAATAAAAAGATAAATAAAATTTTTTTAAAAAAGGACGATACAACAAAAAGCTGGTGAGTGGTCTTGAAATCATGAAATCAAATCTTTATTTCGACTATGCTTAGCTTTCCTGGCATATTTAGGGCTGAGCAGGTTGAGAGAATTCAGTACAAATAACTTGGGCTGGAAGAGGATCTGAATCTCAACCAAATATTGGGGGAGAACTGAAATTTTTTTATCAGATCCTGAACTCATTTCAGCAGCCCTGGCTCAATCTCTAAGGTTACATTTCCATGCTATAAAGAGAAAACGTGCCAGAATTTTCTCATATAATTACAACCAAATCTGCAGCCTCCATTGTTCCCTATCAAGTTGCCATGGGTTATAGTTAAACATTTCATGCCATGAAGGGTCACTGTCAATTTTGCAGTCAGAAAACAGAAGAAAATACAAAAACACCACAATCCATTCCTTCCTTGCATAGCCTGTGATCTAAATACAGGCCCTGATAGCTTTTGTCCCAAATAATCAGGACAGAAATAGTCTGAGTCCAATTAGAGTTGCTCAGCAGATTTAATACACAATTAAAATATATTCTACATGTGTCTCCATTTTACTTTCTTTGTTTTATTAATTTTTAAAATAAATCAGTGGAAGAAAATTCTTGAGTAGTTTTTTTCTGTTGTTACAGGGAGGCCTGGAGTGCTGCAGTTCATGGAGCTGCAAAGAGTTGGACACAACTTTGTGACTGAACAATTTTTTTCTGAAGGCAGGATATAGGTCAATTTAGGTAAAATCACAGCACAGGTGGGGGCTTCCCAGGTGGAAGTGAAGTGAAGTGAAAGTCACTCAGTTGTGTCCGACTCTTTTTGTGAATTTTCCAGGTCAAAATACTGGAGTGGGTAGCCTTTCCCGTTTCCAAGGGGATCTTCCCAACCCAGGGATCAAATCCATTTCTCCCACATTGCAGGTGGATTCTTTACCAGCTGAGCCACCAGGGAAGCCAAAGAATACTGGAGTGGGTAGCCTATGCCTTCTCCAGAGGATCTTCCCAACCCAGGAATCAAGCCAGGGTCTCCTGCATTGCAGGCGGATTCTTTACCAACTGAGCCACCAGGGAAGCCTCCCAGGTGGCGCTGCTGCTGCTGCTGTTGCTAAGTCACTCCAGTCGTGTCCGACTCTGTGTGACCCCATAGACGGCAGCCCACTAGGCTCCCCTGTCCCTGGGATTCTCCAGGCAAGAACACTGGAGTGGGTTGCCATTTCCTTCTCCAATGCATGAAAGTGAAAAGTGAAAGTGAAGTCACTCAGTCATGCCCGACTCTTGGCAACCCCATGGACTGCAGCCTACTAGGCTCCTCTGTCCATGGGATTTTCCAGGCAAGAGCATTGGAGTGGGGTGCCATTGCCTTCTCCACTAGTAGTAAAGAACCCATCTGCCAACACAGGAGACATGAGAGACCTGGGTAGATCCCTGGGTTGGGAAGATCCCCTGGAGAAGGGCATGGCAACCCACTCCAGTATTCTGGCCTGGAAAATTCCACGGACAGAGGAGCCTGGCGGGCTACAGTCCATGGGGTCACAAAGAGTCAGACGTGACTGAGCAAATAACACACATACACACACAATAATCTGAAGGGAAATCATTTAGAAATGCCATGTGATGACTAATAGCAATAAATATACTTGGCCTTATCCTGACTTATCAAATCTTCATTCTCCTATCATTTTATTTGAAATAAGAGCTAAGAGAGTATTATTAGCTGCTTGTCCATATCAACAATGAACTGTTAAGTTACAAATTAGACCTGCTTAAGCCTCAACCTTTAAACTCACATAATCTGATTTCTGTGGTCAGTAAAGATGAATAATTCATCTTATATGCCTCAAATATAAAAAATTGGTTAACATATCACCTGCTCTTCTGATTATGCATTCTTCTAGGACTACCAGTAATTTTGATTTACTGGCAGGGACCATATGTTTTGTTTTCGTGACATTTAGCCGCACATGCCATTAATCAGCCTTTTGTTTTCCCCAAATCTGAAAATTAATTCCAAAAGAGTTTCATAGAAACTCTTAATGACTGAAAATCACGGTTCTGCTGCTACATAAGCTTCAGAATAATAAATACTATACTTAGGGTGATTAATTATTAAATCCAGCTAGGAATCATAGCCTTTCTAAGGCAAATAATAATAATCACTACACATAACACTGTGTAACATCTATGATGGGTACCAAAGTTGGCAGTGTGTTAATTGTTAATGCCTGTCAGAATTGTAAAGGAGATTCTATACATCGTAAGAAAATAATTCTGAGAATTTCTCCAAGAGAAGTAACTGCTGGTCGGTGAGCATTACATAAGCATGAAACGTTTATAGCTAGAGAATCTGTGTATCCCTCATGATCTTTCTACAACTCTGCATAGAAAGTCAGAAGAGTTAGATGGCTCTTCCAACCCGAAAATGGATTCCTACCCCTTTGTAGGTGGGTATGGAGAGATGGGATGAGATAATACGGTAATACAGACTTGGGGGTTAGACGATGTTGAGCTTAAATTCTGGCTCAAAGTACACTACCTATGAGCTTTGTGATCTTGGGCCGGTTACTTTCTCTTAGTCTCCTTATTGACATGATGAGGGAAATACTCTCTATTTTAGGTTGACAACTAGGAAAAGCCTCATAGGAGGTGATATTTTTTGCCAAGACCTGCATGATATAAAGGGTTGGCATTTCTAGAAGGTACACAAAATCTCAAGCTCATAAAGGAAAAATAAATAATTTCTTTATACACGCTGGGAAATCATAACCTGTTTTGCAAGGAAAATAACAGACCCAGAGATAAATTCTTTAATTCAGAGCTCACATAAACCAGTAAGAAAGAGAGCAATCAAATGACTTTTAAATGGGGTATAAAAAAAACCATTTGGGAGAAAATAACTATGGTCAGTGAGCAGAATTAAAAAATGTCCAACTTCTCTCTTAATATCAAATATTAGCAACGAAAAATCTAGGAGATATGATTTTTCACTTTTCAGAAATTTAAAAACATAACAAACAAGTGCTGTCCAGGTCTAGAGGTGTGTGCTCAGTTGCTCAGTTGTACCCAACTCTGCAACCCCCTGGACTGTAGACCGCCAGGCTCCTCTGCCCATGAGGTTTTTCAGGCAAGAACCCTGGAGCGGGTTGTCATTTCCTCCTCTAGAGGCTCACCCCAACCCAGGGCTGGAACTCGCGTCTCCTGCAGCTCCTGCATTGCAGGAGGATTCTTTATCCCCGAGCCACCTGGGAAGCCCCCATGACCAGCCCGGTGTAAGTCTGGACTTCTGCCTATTTTAAAAATTAAGTTTCACTGGAACACGGTCTTCCCTGGTGGCTCAGACACTAAAGAATCCGCCTGCAATACAGGAGACACGGGCTCAATCACTGGGTCGGGAAGATCCCCTGGAGAAGGGCATGGTTACCCACTCTGGTATTCTTGCCTGGAGAATCCCATGGACAGAGGAGCGTGGCAGGCCACAGTCCATGAGGGTCACAAAAAGCTGGACACAACTGAAGCGACCTAGCATGCACACACGCATGGCTGTTTCTGCACTGTGAATGCAGAGGTCGCAATACAAACTATGACCACAAACTTAAAATACTCACTAGCTTGGCTCTCTACAGAAAAAAAAAAAATTGCTAACTTCTCACATACAGGAAAGCTACTCAATTTTATATTATTAATAGATAAACAACTTCCTTAATGAATTTTCTCAATTTTTAAAAATGATTTTTCCCTTTCCTTGGGTTTTCTAGGTTAAAAAATCACATCACGTGCCAGCAATGATACTATTGCCTCTTCTTTCCTTTATTTAACGTTTCTATTCTTTCTCTGTTCTAACTGCATTGAATTTCCAGAGAACTGCTAAATAATTCTGGTGGTAGCAGGCATCCTGGCTTTAATAGAGATTTTTTTCTAATACTTCATCAAAAATTGTTACTTTGGATTTTAGCTTGAGATAGTTAATATTTTTACCATGGCAAGGAAATATCAATCCATTCTTATTTTAAGAAGTTTTTATACCAGTTGGGCTTGGCCACTCACCTTTATCAAGGAAACTTTCAATACTTATGATCTTAAAAATCTTAACCTATTCCTATAGCACATTGGGACTTCCCTAGTGGTTCAGACAGTAAAGAATCTGCTTGCAATACCAGAGACCTGGGTTCCATTCCTGGGTTGGGAAGATCCCCTGGAGAAGGGCATGGCAACCCACTCCAGTATCCTTGCTTGGGAAATCCCATGAAGAAAGGAGCCTTGTGGGCTGCAGTCCATGGGGCTGCAAAGAGCCACACATGACTGAAGTGACTGAGCATCACGCACGCATGCAGAGCACGTTAATAAATGCCCTCATGTGGTCGCCCTGGAGACCACCCATCCACATCCTCGGGTCCGGCTGTAGGCAGCAGCCTCTCCATGGCCACCTCTGCCCAGTCATACACAGATCTGGTGACTGAACAGGGCAAGGCATCGGCTCCTTGAGATTTATAAGCCCCACCCCCAGCCTTCTCCTTCCTGTATTTATTAGGGATGTTGATCTCTAATAACTACTTTACATCCCCACGCCCCCTCTCTGCACAGGCAGCCAGAGACCCCAAGCTGCTCATAGCAGGGAGTTACTGAAGGGCTGCCTCTGAAGTCGTTGTCCCCTCACCTGCAGTCCACATCACGGTGTCTCTGGATTCTTCTCTGCTCTCCTGCTTGTGCTCAGCCCCACACACTGCTTCCTGCTCTCCTACACAGCGTCATGTCCTGCAGGCTCCCCCCCAAAGATGTTGCGCTCATGGCCCCCTCTGTCTGCACCGCTCCTCACCCAGCCCTTCCTGGACTCCAGCCCTCAGCTCATTCAGGCCGCGGCTCAGCTGCCTCCCCATCTTCTGACCGCTGGATGTCAGGTGCTTCACGCCTGCCCCTCCCCCCTCAACCCGGCTCATCATTCATTCTCTTTCAGTTCAGTTCAGTTGCTTAGTCGGGCCTGACTCTTTGCGACCCCATGGACCACAGCACGCCAGGCCTCCCTGTCCATCACCAACTCCTGGAGTCCACCCAAACTCATGTCGATTGAGTCGGTGATGCCATCCAACCATCTCATCCTCTGTCGTCCCCTTCTCCTCCTGCCCTCAGTCTTTCCCAGCATCGGGGTCTTTTCCAGTGAGTCAGCTCTTCGCATCAGGTGGCCAAAGTACTGGAGTTTCAGTTTCAACATCATCTTTTCACCCTGTTTCTTTCTTCAGAGCGGATTGCAAGCTGACATGAGTACTCTGACTGATTACTCCTCTCCCCAGCTTTTATGAAAGCAGGACTTTGCTATTTGATTCACTGAAACAATCCCTGGGACAGAGTAAGTGCTCAATATATAGTAGCTGCGAAAGGCATAAGCAATTCCCTAAAAATAAAATTCTCTTATACTACTGGGCCAATGACATCTGACACAGATTGCTATAAAAACTGAATATAAAAGAATGTTGCAACAATCCTTTTTTGCTCTTGACATAGAATAGCGTACTCATTTGGAGGTATTTTCTTCATTTATTTTACTGACTTTAATTTTCAGAGACTTAAAATTGGGGGTTTAAATTTTTCCACAATTATCCTTTTCCTGAGGAGCTAGTAAACTCCAAAGCCTTCAAATATGATTGTAAAGCTCAGGAATAGAAATAATTCCCTTGTCATATAAAGAGTTATATTTTAAAATTAATTTCAATTAAATCAATAGAATATGATTACATTCTTTCCGGAAAAAACTAAAGATTAATGATAAGAAAGTGTGCTCTGACTTTTACCGCCAGGATCAGTCCCCTTCTCTCACCCAGGCAATAAGCATCATTAGCAGTTTAGCATAGATTCATCTAGACCTCTTCCTGTTCACAACTTGCATATATAGTTGAATGATATTTATTTATGTGTACTGGCTCATTTCATAAGTGTATTAACTCATTTAATCCTTACAGAAGCCATACCCAGGAGGCATTATTTATTAAATAATAATATTCTATATCCTATAGGATTATTTTTTAAATAAATTAACATATTTTTATGGGAGTATAGTTGCTTTGCAATATTGTGGTAGTTTCTGTTATATGACAAAGTGAATCAGCTATAAATATATATAACCCCCTCCCTCTCCAGCCTCCCCCCTCGCGGTCGTCACAGAGCACCGAGCTGAGCTCCTTGTGCCCTGCAGCAGCTTGCCACTGGCTGTTCTAGACATGGTAGACACATGTGGCAATCCCAATCTCCCAGTTCACTCCCAAAGCCCCCGCCTCATGTTCACAGGTCCCGTCCCCACGTCTCCCCTCTATTCCCGCCCTGAAAATAGGTTCATCTGCAGCATTTTCCTAGATTTTCCCACCTGATGCAGGAATTCCACTGCTGAACATATGCCCTGAGAAAGTCATAATTCAAAAAGATACAGGCAGCCCAACATTCACTGCAGCACTATTTCCAACAGCCAGGACATGGAGGCACCGACACACCCATCGTCAGACGACCAGACAGAGAAGATGCAGTACACACACAGTGGGCATTGCTCGGCCGCTAGAAGGAGCAGAGCGGGGTCATTTGAAGGGATGCGGATGGTCACGGGGTTATTTTAATGATTAGGAATTCATGTGAGTGAGAACACTTAGCAGTGTGCTTGATACACTGTAAACACTTCTTAAGCGTGAGGGGTGATTAGCCATCAGGGAAGCCCCTATTCTACATTACATATTTTTAATATGAAGGCAGTCATCATCACTGATGTGGTTCAGTTCAGTTCAGTCGCTCAGTCGTGTCCTACTCTCTGCGACCCCACAAATCGCAGCACGCCAGTCCTCCCTGTCCATCACCACTCCTGGAGTTCACTCAGACTCACGTCCATCGAGTCCGTGATGCCATCCAGCCATCTCATCCTCTGTCGTCCCCTTCTCCTCCTGCCCCCAATCCCTCCCAGCATCAGAGTCTTTTCCAATGAGTCAACTCTTCGCATGAGGTGGCCAAAGTACTGAAGTTTCAGCTTTAGCATCATTCCCTCCAAAGAAATCCCAGGGCTGATCTCCTTCAGAATGGACTGGTGGGATCTCCTTGCAGTCCAAGGGACTCTCAAGAGGCTTCTCCAACACCACAGTTAAAAGCATCAGTTCTTCAGCCTTCTTCACAGTCCAACCCTCACATCCATACATGACCACAGGAAAAACCATAGCCTTGACTAGATGGACCTTAGTCAGCAAAGTAATGTCTCTGCTTTTGAATATGCTATCTAGATTGGTCATAACTTTTCTTCCAAGGAGTAAGCGTCTTTTAATTTCATGGCTACAGTCACCATCTGCAGTGATTTTGGAGCCCAGAAAAATAAAGTCTGACACTGTTTCCACTGTTTCCCCGTCTATTTCCCATGAAGTGAAGGGACGGAATGCCATGATCTTCGTTTTCTGAATGTTGAGCTTTAAGCCAACTTTTTCACTCTCCTATCCATAATCAACTCTTGAGACGAAAAGGGTTTTTAGATATCCTAAGGGATTGTCATACGCCACGGAAACTCTTCAGCTTCTAGCAGTTCTACTGTTAGTGGCTTATAGCTTTTATATTAAAATATAACCATTTAATCTCACTATAGTTAGAAATAGCTTTGTGGTTTCAATGCAAATCATCCTTAGTAAATACAGTAAAATGTTGCTAATATTTCATGAACCTTTATTATAGGATTATTTATTGGAAATAACTAAATATCTAACAATAAGGAAACTGGTAAATAAATTGTGATGTACCCATGTCATGAAATATCTTGTCACTATTCCAGGGATAGTTGCAATCATTTCTAAAGATAAGGGAAAAGGCTGAACTAGCATATAGTTTAAAAAACAATCTGTAATGATTTTGTCTTTAAAAGAAGAACAAGAAACGTGCTCCATTTGTAGACAGTGATGAGTGTAGAAGCCACAAAACTTGTTCTCTGGGGAAAAGAAGTGATCAGAATACAAAGGTGTACATACAGCAAGATTCAGCTTTGTGCAAAAAACGTTACGGACTAAGAGAGAAAAAGAAATGGCCCCACATGCAGCAGTGGTGATCACTTCCTGAAAAAAAATGACAGATGATTTTAAATTTCTTTACCATCAGAAAAAATACTCTTTTAAAATATTTTCATTGGTTTCCTAGTGACCCCTAACTCAACTGCACATAATATAATTTGAATCTCCTGAACTTCATGCTAATGGGACTCGTGGACTTCAGAAAAGGTACTCGGTAAGGCAAATGGCAAGTGGCTGACTATAAATGATCACTTGGGTAAGAGGTCTAGAATTTGATATTTATACACTGTACAATTAGAAGCATTTAATAGTGACTATGTACCCAAAATTACTTCTTAAACCAGCCTCATAACTAACTATATTCCATGTTTATACTCTGAATTTTCTTAAATAGAAGTCTGCTGCTTTATTCCAAATAGCCTCTATAAATTAGACACCATGATAGACAGAAGAGAACTACAAAGGTAAACAGGTGTGCCACTCAGTTCTAAGGCTGCTCTCTCTTCTTTAAAGAGATATCACCCTCTCGTGAGCTGGCTCCTCAGGTAATCAGTCCGTGGAGGTTACCTGCGAGACGCCCTTCTCCTCCCAGCACTCCTTGGATTTTTCCTTCTGCAAAAGGGCCCAGATCTCCCCACCCCGCTTCTTCAGAAGTGCTTATGGCTCAAGATGAAGCGGGAAATGTGGTGAACAGAAAATATATATAACAGAAAAGAGTGCGCAAGGATGCATAAACACAGACTGTCTGTGTCACTGAAAATACCAGCGAGAAATCTTGGTGTTTACTAAGCGTCCCTCCCTCCCAGGGGCTCCTGTGAAAGGACGCAATTCCCCTTTGCCCCACCTTCCCCCCACCACAAGTCTTGGCTTAACCTGCTGTTTCTAGGCTGTCTGAGCATCTGTATCCCCTAAGGTTTATTATCTACCACGTAGAAAACAGCTGCCGTGGGCTTGTGTGTGCTCAGTCGTGTCTGACTCTTTGCGACCCCATGGACTGTAGCCCACCAGGCTCCTCTGTCCATGGGATTTTTTTTCAGGCAAGAATACTGGAGTGGATTGCCATAACAGTTAGGGGACATTACGGGGTGGAGGTGGGGGGGGAGAAGAAAAGGAAAGAGAGAAAGAAAACCCCCGATCCTCCTGTAGGGACGGTCAAGTTTTGTCAAAGCCTTTTCCCACCTCATCGCTTCTCCTCAAGATCACCAAGGAAAGAAACGAATTCTTCTGAGAGTTGGGGCAAGTTTCAAAACCTGGCTAGGTCTCCCCCTAGTGACAAAGTCAATCCATTTCTTCCGAGATACATTCTTTTTGCTTTCAAATTTAGTTACTCCATAAATTGCCAGAGGAAAATATCTTCTGGAATGGGAAACCCAAATTCATTACGAAAGGAATATGGAATGCATATGGATAGCATTAATGGGAATCCTGATTACACAGAAAATGGATATCACAATTTTAACTTTGGGGCATAAGTCATAACAAATCAAAAACATAACTGAAAGGATCTCTGAATTACTGGCAGGCAGTTATGTGGATGAAGTCATAAATTCCATGATAGCAAAACTCTAAAGTTAGCTCTCCCAATCCACTGCAGTACGGTTACGCCTATCCTATTTTTCCTTTGCACCGTTTACCTGTGACAGGTAAAGAAACTGAGGCTCAAAACAGTTGATGTGTTCGAGACAACGCAGCTGTGTGTGTGCTTAGGGTCCGACTCTTTGCATGTCTGACTCTTTGTGACCCCATGGACTGTGGCCCGCCAGGCTCCTCTGTCCATGGAATCCCCAGGCAAGAGTACTGGAGTGGGTTGCCATTCCCTTCTCCAGGGGATCTCCCTGACCCAGGGATTGAACCCAGGTCTCCTGCACTGCAGGCGGATTCTTTACCACCTAGCCGGGGGGGGGGGGGGGGGGGCAGCCCCAGGAAAAGGCAAGTCTGGGGTTTGGATTCCGCCTCATTTCCCAGTCTCTGGGCCCCACACTGCAATGTGCTAACCTGACACTCCCCTCCCTGCGCCCTGGCCTCCCGCCGTCACCGGCCTGGCTCCAGCTCGGAAGCTGGACCCAGCTTTCATGCTTCTGTGCGTTTTTCTATTCTAATAATTCCAGTTCATCCTTTAGGCTCATCTCCATCTCTGCTTCTTGGAGCCCATGTTCCCTCAGCCCTTAGGCTCTCCTCCTCTAGAGCGCCAGACTACCAGAGCGCTCCCGTCACGCTTCTAATCAAGTCAAATGGCACCTTGCGGGATGTCGCCTGCCTCCACCCCGCCCCACACCCCCTAAGTTCCGCACAGAGAAGGACCGTGCACAGAACAGGTGGTCGTAGATGTTGGCTGAATGAAAGAACGAGCGAGTGAGTGAATCAGAAAACCTCACTCAGACAAGCTATGTTTCCAACGTCAATTTTTCTGTTGCCTCTGTCTAGCCTGAAACTCTGACCCTTGTTGCTGACTCTGATCTGATGCCTCTGACACTGATTTCTGACGACAGCCTTGCTCGAGCCATTTAAATTTTTGGACCTGGGTTGTATCCTGGGTATCATACCTGTAGCTCTTCCCTCTTAGCTGGAAGATAACAAACTCTTGCCCAGATTATAGTTAGTGCCATTAATGGAAGAAAAAGGATTAGAGGGGCCCAAGTCTCTGGGGGTACTCCCTAGATTCAACTCTCCCAAAGAAATGTAAGAAAATGCATTTACTTTGTAACCCACCTCCTAAGAAATCCATCTGTTCTACAGACCCAGAGAAATGCAACTGGAGGGAAGAGAGCTCACTTGAAATCTTTCAAGTGTGGCGCTCTCTCTCTCTTTTTTTTAAAATTTTTGCCCACCCTTACAATATGTAGGATCTTAGTTTCCCAACCAGGGATCAAACCTGTATCTCCTGCATTGGGAGTGCAGAGTCTTAACCACTGGACCAACAGAGAAATCCTTTCAAGTGTGGCTTTCTTAACACCAGGTGAGTTACTCGACCTTCAGCCAGATAAAATTTTCTACTAAGAAGTAATATTCAACTTGTTTCCTTATTTGGAGGAAAAGAGCACAAGGTGAGTCTCATCTTTCCTCCAACTTTATTTTAAAACAATTTTATAAATATTTAAAAGCCATGAAAACACTAGTATTTATTAAACATAACACAGGTGGTTACTGTGGATTCTATTAATATTAGCACATGCATCACTGGAAAAGATACCCTGTATTTAACTGATGGAAAATACCTTGCAAATCAAAGCTTACCTTATGCATTTTACTAACTACCTCATAGCCATAGGCTGCGATTTGCAAAGATGCTTAGAATACGTGGCTTTATTAGTTCAGTGACCCAGAAAGAGTATATATGGATAAAGCATAGACAAGAGAACATTTGTGATGGTGATTAATTATACAGCGTGGCATCGCAGAGCATGTAAATGAAAAGCTGAATAACATATCCTATTATTAACATTCCTCTGTGAAGTGAGGGGTGTGGAGAATGCAGAACAATGGTGTGTGGGGAAGTTGGGTCAGACAAGTGATAAATCAGTTGTGAAGAAACAGGGAAGGCATTACCATAAGCATTAAGCGACCATTCTCACACGATGAATGCAGAATCACAATACCGTCTTTGTAATTATAATGATGTTCCTTATAAATTATAGATCAATTCAGAAAAACAGCACTTTTATATTTTAAAATAAATGTGGATGGTAGACCCACAGGTTTTTTTCAGATTACAAGAATAATGGAAAGGGTCCATAGTAAGCGTCAATGAAATCTTAAATCCTAAAATAGAGCTCTATTTACATTAATTCAAGGTAGAAATTATTCCTACCTGTTCCTAGCGACAAAGAATCCTTGTGTTCAATTTCCCTTCCCTGCACATGGTAACTCACTTGCTCCTTCATCTCTGAATGTCAGCTCGGGAGCGCTGCCAATGACGCTGTATGGAGGATAAAACATCCAGGACTTGGAGAAGCTCCTCCGATTTATTGGGAGGGAACTGGACAGGCTGGGTGATGCTTCTGCCTGTAGTCTTGCTGTTTTCAGGTTTTTATCTCTCCTCCTAGATTCTGGGTGCTTAGTCGCTCAGTTGTGTCTGACTCTGCAACGCTATGGACTGTAGCCCACCAGGCTCCTCTGTCCATGGAGATTCTCCAGGCAAGAATACTGGAGTGTGTTGTCATGCTCTCCTCCAGAGCATCTTCCCAACCCAGGGGTCGAATCCAGGTCTCCCGCATTGCAGGCTAAGCTCCTTCAAAACTGGGATCTTATCTGTATTTGTATTTCCTATAATTCCGCTGACAAGATGTACATGGTAAACACTTGGGAATTGAATGATTGTTTTTAGAGGCAGACTGGTCTGTGATACAGAACAAAAAAGGAGTTGGAAGAATCTTGGGAAAAAGCAAATGCTGTCTCCAGGATGAGTATCAGTGCCCTCTCTGTAGTTCTAAAAACATACAGCTTCCTGAGCACAAGAGCAGGCCTACTGACCACACCTCTCTGGAGAAAGGCTCCCTGCCTTTAATGTGGATCCCAGAAGGTTTCGACTGAGAAGAGAACAAGAACCATCGGTTGGGTACCTAGCCTGGTGTGCCGTATGTTTGTGCAGTAAATAACACCTCATTGCTTAAAGTGTACACCTATCATTCATATGTATGTTACATGTATGTTAACATACACTGTTGTTCACTCACTCAGTCATGTCTGACTGTTTGCAATCCCATGGACTGTGGACAGCAGGCTCCCCTGTCCTTCACTATCTCCCAGAGTTTGTTCAAACTCATGTCCCTTGACTCGGAGGTGCCATCCAACCATCTCATTCTATATACATGTGTATTTTTTACATTAATATCTCATCTGAGCAAAATATATGAACAGATTTTATTCAGCAAATGTGATTTCAACAAATTGTTCCATTCATAGGAAACTGACCTGGCAGCTCTCCTCAGATCAGATTTGCTTTCTCCGAAGCAGGACCCTCGCCAGGAGGGGTCCTCTTGAAGGTTCTGCCCGCTCACACCCAGACCTGAAATGAAGGGAATGCCAGATGAATGGCGGAGTTTATGCAGAAGAGCCAGTGACTGAACCTTGGACTCTAGGACACACCCAAGCGAAGAGCAGAATTTTCCTCTACTCCAAACTTCCTCTAATTTGTTCACAAATAGAAAAAGGGAAGGAAAAGAGTTCCCTTCAAAACAAAGTTTGAAAATTCAAATTCTTTCAGGTTACAATGATTACAGAAAAGCTTGCCAGCTTACGGACTTTGTGTTTCCAAGGCAGAATAACATAGCCACAACTTCCAGAGCTGAACACTGCCAAGAATTCTTTTTTTTAGTCCTGCAAAATCATGCCACAAAAAAGATGTCAAATGTAGCTCACCTGTCATGAATGCTGGAAAAGCTCAGGTACTGACAGACTTATTTTCTCCAAGGGGTTGGGACAAGGCTGTCATGTATGGTTGTTCAAGTTTCACACTGCACAAGGGCACTTATCTAATGTGAACTAGTTACATCATAGACTCCTTATTTCTATGATGACAGTTTTGTTGACTCTAAGGTGGACAGTGGACAATTTCTGCATTTATGATGACAACTCTTTGGCAGATGGCAGTGAAGTACCTTGTTCCAATATGGGTAAATGCATGCCATTCTACTTTGACTTATAAAACGGGAATTAATAATCAAAAAACTAGTTGATCTAACAACATCTAAAATTCCCTATGCTTCTAAACAAAGTGTACCTGTTTTTTAGGCTGATCTATTGGTTGGCAAACATCTCAATTAAAAAAAAATCTCTTGTTGAAGTATGAGTACAGTGGGTGAATTGAATTTTTCAAATTGCAGTTTATATCATCCATCTCTTGTTTACAATGTTGGAATAGTATTTATGAGTTCTCAATTTACATATCCACTTAAATCTGTCATTATACTTCAAACCATATAATAATAATAGCCACCAATAACTCACAAAGTATTATTTGGATAGAAATCGATCATATTACATAATAATCTAATAATTACAGAAGTTGCTATTTGTTATTACAGAAAAGCCACTCATACAAAATGTAACTGCTTATATGTAATTATCTTAAAATATTACAAATTTTTAAATAAAATAATGACCATTACATTATTTTTCTCCAGATACCAGAAAAACTGTTTTTTGAATTTAAGATCAGAAAACAGAACACAAAAAGCCATCAGAGAAGTAAAATTTTGAAATATTTGGAATATTGAATACTTATGGCAAAAATATTAGATGCAAATCTACAATAAAAGAAAAAGTCTGTAATTACTGCTTTGAACAAAATGTAGCATAGACACATGCTGTCTACAGAAAGAAGATAGGAATTTCACTTCTGCACCCATGTCAACCAAAACCTATGATTTAAAACAAAACAAATCTTTAAAGCAAAAAACTTATTCAACAAAATGTATTTTCTGCTAACTAGGTACAGGCCATACAATTTGGCTATTATATAATACTAAAATTATCAACTTCAAATAAAAAATTGAACCTTTATAAAATGATGCTACAAGTAGAATATTTGGGAGAACTACACACAAAAAATATCAAAGTGATTATAAATAACCCTATCTTCTAATTACTCTCAGTTCAGTTCAGTCACTTAATCATGTCCAACTCTTTGCGACTCCATGGACTGCAGCACGCCAGGCTTCCCTGTCCATCACCAGCTCCCAGTGTTTACTCAAACCCATATCCATTGAGTCGGTGATGCCATCCAACCATCTCATCCTCTGTTGTCCCCTTCTCCTCCCACCTTCAATCTTTCCCAGCAACAGGGTCTTTTCAAATGAGTCAGTTCTTTGCATCAGGTGGCCAAAGTATTAGAGTTTCAGCTTCAACGTCAGTGCTTCCAATGAATATTCAGGACTGATCTCCTTTAGAATGGACTGGTTGGATCTCCTTGCAGTCCAAGGGACTCTCAAGAGTCTTCTCCAACACCAAAGTTCAAAGCATCAATTCTTCAGTGCTCAGCTTTCTTTATAGCCCAACTCTCACATCCATACATGACTCCTGGAAAAACCATAGCCTTGACTAAACGAACCTTTGTTGGCAAAGTAATGTCTCTGCTTTTGAATATGCTATCTAGGTTGGTCATAACTTTCCTTCCAAAGAGTAAGCATCTTTTAATTTCATGGCCACAGTCACCATCTGCACCTAATTACTTTAGTTAATCTCAAAAGATTCTGTATTCCATTTATGTTTAAAAAATTCTTTGGGACTACAAAAAAATAATTTGAAGAACAAGAATGGGTGCAGTGGTGGAGGATTCTGGAGTGGTTTATGATCTAAACAATAGCTGATTATTTGTGCTGCGTGCAGTTAATGAGGGGAACTTCACACTGTCCAACTCATAATACACACGATTCCATTTTGGGGAAGACAATCATGGTGTTCAGAGAACCACGCAGGAGACTACATAAGGCTAATAATGGGAATGGTCTGTATCTGGCAGAAACCAAAGCAATGACTGAGGGCTTCCCAGGTGGCTCAGTGGTTTAAAAAAAAATCCTCCTGCCAATACAAGAGACCTGGGTTCAACCCCTGGGTCAGGAAGATCCCCTGGAAAAGGAAATGGCAACCCACTCCAACATTCTTCCCTGGGAAATCCCATGGACAAAGGAGCCTGGTGTGCTACAGTGCGTGGGGTTGCAAAGAGTCAGACATGACTTAGCGACTAAACAATAGCAACAATAGCAATGACTGATAATAATATAGTAGAATATTTACATAGAATACAAATATCAACACTGAGTAATATACCTCCTGGGAAGTAAAATATAAAACCAAATTATTAAAATTGGACTGTAGTCTACCAGGCTCCTCCCTCCATGGGATTCTCCAGGCAAGAGTACTGGAGTGGCTTGCCATTTCCTTCTCCAGGGGATCTTCCTGACCCAGGGATCGAACCCCCGGGTCTCCAGCATTCCAGGCAGATGCTGTAACCTCTGAGCCACCAGGGAAGCCCCCATAGCAGATGCAATGATTACAATTATTTTGTGTGACACAAAGTAATTTGAATTATTTCTCAATTCTTACAGCTCCAGTGTTCATGGAAGCCATGTAGACTTTAAAAAAATCATTGCTAGATTTTTGCAGATGTTTAAAATACAAATATTTAGTCCTATATACATATGGATCCAAAAGAATTATATACATTTTCAGAAAAATACTTTCGAAAATTTCATCTAGATAAAATTATTTTGAGACACTAGTGTGTTGAGACACTAGTGTGTCCCAACTATGCACAGATAATATAATGGAGTGTAAAAGCAAGTCCTCAGAAAGAATATTTAGGCATTCTTTGTTACTTGTGAGTGTACATTATGTAAGTCTGATAATGAAGACCTCAGGTAACTTCTTTGTTGATACCACCACATTTTATATTATCCAAGAGCTATCCAACTATGTTTCAGCTTCAGTGAAACACTAAGGGGTAAACACAACTTGAAATGTTTATTGACAATGCTACGAAATGATCAAGCTGACACTACCGTGACACCAAAAACACAGCTGGAGGTGAGACCCTCTACTTTTAGAAACTATGATGTTATCAGTGAAGGTGTCTGTTCTAGAAAAAAAGTCAAAGTTGCACTTTCAAGTATTTCCTTTCTAAGTTTATTGCTGGGAATTAACCAGGCATCATGCAAGCATCAAATTCAATGCATCTGATTTTCTTGAAGTCATCAAGGTATTAATACATCTGTGAAGAAAAGTCAAACAATGATGCTTATAAAAAATTGATGATAAACAAATTTTAGCCTCTTGACACTGATACCAACTTATCCAATCTGAATATGAGAGGAAGAGAGTAAAAAGACCATTTTTGACTGTGAACTCCTTGATCAACTGGGTCTATATTTCAAAATTACGTCTCAAAATCAGTTTTTTTCTATGTTGGATATAGAAATATCACTGTCATAAGAAAGATATGTCATACTGAAAAAAATCATGGCTTGAACCATTGTAACTACATAAACGTTTTCCCTTAAAATCAATTAGTGGCTCAGTACAGACTTGGCATTGAAAAAAGGACCTTAAATTGTTTACTAACTTCAGATGCTACTGGAGAATATTGCTTTTTAAGGTTTAGAAATATTAAAAACTATCTCAATGCCTACAACATCTTAAGAAAAAACAGATATTGGAGCAAACAGTATAAGAATTTGATTTCCAAAAGAGCAAAATGTATAAAGGTTTTAAAATTTTCATATCATAGTAACTTTGGGTTCCTATTTGTTGTGATTAAATATTCTAAATTTTTCTCATTTTATGTTCAATAATTTCATTTCATTTACTTGAACAGAACAGTACATCTGTTCTAGCTCCTATTATAGAGAAATAATGCACCCACCATAAAAAGCTTTTCTAAGAGAAAGTGTGTGTATGTGCTAAGTCGCTTCAGTACTGTCTGAAGGACTGAAGGGGTCTTTGCGACCGCTTGGATGTAGCCCACCAGGCTCCTCTGTCCATGGGATTCTCCAGGCAACAATACTGGAGTGGGTTGCCATGCCCTCCTCCAGGAGGTCTACCCGACCCAGGGATCGAAACTGTGTCTCCTGCAACTCCTGCATTGCAGGCTGATCCTTTTACTGCTGAGTCTCCAGGGAAGCCCAAGAGAAAGGGTACTTCATTCAGATTTATACAAAATCGCCTTAAGAATCAGTGGCCAGTGGCCGCCCTGGAGTTGGGAAGATGGGTGCATGCAGGTTCAAGATCACATCTTCTCGTTACACGCTCCCCAACGGCAAGCAGGACAGTCCTCTCTGTATTTTAGCGAAAGACCCAGAAGAGCTCTCCTTCTTCCAATCCAGCTCACATGCTCCTCTCTGAACCACTGGCCAGTGGGGCGAGATATTTGCTTTCCCAGATCCAACCCACAAGTCCAGTCTCAGGGCAGGATTGGGGCACGGGGGTCCAGGTGAAGCAGGGACAGTCCTAGTCGAGCTATAGTGCTGGGGCAGCGGGAGCTGGAGGTGCTGACCCCGAGAGGGAGAAGGAAAACCACTCAGCCAGCGAAATCTCAACCACCCCCATGCGCCACCACTGCTTACCATTTTCTGATTGAAGTCTGGCCTGAAATATCGCGAACACAGGCTGAGAACAGCCAGCAATAAACACTTTGTCAGCCCTCCTCCGGAGAAATGGCCAGCGCGGTACAGATCAACATGAGACTGGGGGCAAGGAAGAACGCAGAATGAAATCATGAATGCAGAAAGTCTCCAGTCAACCAGGGAGAGGGGCGAGTCTCACAACTGTTGGTTGGCCAACAAGTTCATTCAGGTTTTCCCATAAGATGTTAATGGAAAACCCAAATAAACTTTTTGGCCAGTTCAGTGTATCAGGCTAATTGCTTTGCCTGATTCACTTAAAAAGACTGAAAATTTACCCTAGAGTACCATTGTCTTTTGCCTGCATATTGTTTAAAATTTGTAGTAGACCACTTAATTAGTGAACATTTTATCACCCATCTTATACGTGGTTTCAGTAATTTTTAATGAAAACTCTCTGTCATATTGATCAAGTCCTAGAAACTGTTTCACTTTTTGAGTAGATACACCTGAACTTGGCAGATTCCACCGGGCATTACAGTCAGATTATGGTGTCTAGTACGGATCTAACAGAAGCAGAAGATATTAAGAAGAGGTGGCAAGAATACACAGAACTGTACAAAAAAGATCTTCACGACCCGGATAATCACGATGGTGTAATCACTCACTTAGAGCCAGACATCCTGGAATGTGAAGTCAAGTGGGCCTTAGAAAGCATCACTATGAACAAAGCCAGTGGAGGTGATGGAATTCCAGTGGAGCTATTTCAAATCCTAAAAGATGATGCTGTGAAAGTGCTGCACTCAATATGCCAGCAAATTGGGAAAACTCAGCAGTGGCCACAGGACTGGAAAAGGTCAGTTTTCATTCCAACCCCAAAGAAAGGCAATGCCAAAGAATGCTCAAACTACCGAAAAATTGCACTCATCTCACATGCTAGTAAAGTAATGCTCAAAATTCTCCAAGCCGGGCTTCAACAATATGTGAACCGTGAACCTCCTGATGTTCAAGCTGGTTTTAGAAAAGGCAGAAGAGCCAGAGATCAAATTGCCAACATCCTCTGGATCATCGAAAAAGCAAGAGAGTTCCAGAAAAACATCTATTTCTGCTTTATTGACTATGCCAAAACCTTTGACTGTGTGGATCACAATAAACTGTGGAAAATTCTTCAAGAGATGGGAATACCAGACCACCTGACCTGCCTCTTGAGAAATCTGTATACAGGTCAGGAAGCAAGTTAGAACTGGACATGGAACAACAGACTGGTTCCAAATAGAAAAAGGAGTACGTCAAGGCTGTATATTGTCACCCTGCTTATTTAACTTCTATGCAGAGTACATCATGAGAAAAGCTGGACTGGAAGAAACACAAGCTGGAATCAAGATTGCCGGGAGAAATATCAATAACCTCAGATATGCAGATGACACCACCCTTATGGCAGAAAGTGAAGAGGAGCTAAAAAGCCTCTTGATGAAAGTGAAAGAGGAGAGTGAAAAAGCTGGCTTAAGGCTCAACATTCAGAAAACTAAGATCATGGCATCTGGTCCCATCACGTCATGGGAAATAGATGGGGAAACAGTGGAAACAGTGTCAGACTTTATTTTGGGGGGCTCCAAAATCACTGCAGATGGTGACTGAAGCCATGAAATTAAAAGACACTTACTCCTTGGAAGAAAAGTTATGACCAACCTAGTTAGCATATACAAAAGCAGAGACATTACTTTGCCGACTAAGGTCCATCTAGTCAAGGCTATGGTTTTTCCAGTGGTCATGTATGGATGTGAGAGTTGGACTGTGAAGAAGGCTGAGCACCAAAGAATTGATGCTTTTGAACTTTGGTGTTGGAGAAGAGTCTTGAGAGTCCCTTGGACTGCAAGGAGATCCAACCAGTCCATTCTAAAGGAGATCAGCCCTGGGATTTCTTTGGAAGGAATGATGCTAAAGCTGAAACTCCAGAACTTTGGCCACCTCATGCGAAGAGTTGATATATTGGAAAAGACTCTGATGCTGGGAGGGATTGGGGGCAGGAGGAGAAGGGGACGACAGAGGATGAGATGGCTGGATGGCATCACGGACTCGATGGACGTGAGTCTGAGTGAACTCTGGGAGTTGGTGATGGACAGGGAGGCCTGGCGTGCTGCGATTCATGGGGTCGCAAAGAGTCAGACACGACTGAGCGACTGAACTGGACTGAACTGAACAAGGTAGTCAGAGCTCTTACGGAACAGCTCCTAAGCAGCGCCCCTTCTTTCCTGGGTGCTCCGTGCTCCTCAGAGAGAACTAGTATTCCACGTCTGTGGCCGTTCTGCCCCCAGCTCCCATTCAACAGCTGATAGAAGTTCTGTCCTTGAAAATATTCTTTTGAATCTAGATTTTCAATTATATAGCAGGTTCAGAGATAGAGGAAGAAAGAAAATGAACTATGACGAAGCTGTCAGTCCTGGTTTTACCATGAACCTAAGAAATCTCATTGATGACACCACCTTTTCTGTGCCTTTGGGGTTTATCCAAGTTTTCAAAAAGACCAGTAGTATGATTCAGCAAATGTTTCTAAACGGCCCTGTATCAAATATGTAACATTCAAAATGCACTTTCTCTGGTAATAACTGGAATAATAAGCTTGGGCAAATTTCTTCTTTGGGTCTCAGTGGAACCATAAAATGTGGCCTTTAAGTAGATAATCTCTAGGACTCGCTGATCCTTACAAAGCATCGTATTTTAGGGGTCAAAAGAAACAGACAATGGATGTGTAAATTATTTGAAAAGCAGAAAATCCTTTGGAACTCTGCTTCAGGGGTGATACCGGAACACTGGAGGAGCTTATATACCATCATTTTGGGATGTCCGTTTCTTCCCAACCCAGGGATCGCACCCCAGTCTCTTGTGTTGCAGGCAGATTCTTTGCCGTCTGATCCACTAGGGAAGCCCTTTTAATAAGCATATCTTATTAAGAGCCCATTGACATTTAGACCGAATAGGGACTGCCGGGTCGGAAGCGGTCCAAGGAAAGATCAGTCAAGCTAAAACTGGAGCTTCGAGATAATCAGGATTAAGCTGGAGATTGTAGCCCTTCCACCTTCACCTTTCAGACTACACGCTCCCCTTGACATCTGCAGGGTGTTGGTTCTAGGAGCTCAAACAGACACCACAGTTTACGGACACCGAAGTCCCTTATTTGCAAAGCAGAAATAGAGTCACAGACATAGAGAACAAAGTTAAAGTTACCAAGAGGTCTGGGGCGCTGGGATGGACTGGGAGATTCCCCCTACATGTAAAGTAGATGACTAATGAGAACCTGCGCTACAGCACAGCGCAGAAGGGAGCTCCCCTCAGTGCTCTGGGGTGGCCTAAATGGGAAGGAAATCCACAAAAGTGGGGATATGTGGATGCGTATAGCTGATTCATCTGCTGTACAGCAGAAAGTAATATAAGATTGTAAAGCAACTGTACGCCAATAAACATTAATGAAATTGATTAATTAGTTACTTTTTTAAGTGGCTGAGAACAATGAATACACTTGGCTTTCATTATCCACAAGTTTCACATCCATGGATTCAACCGAATACGGGTTGAAATTTCAAAATTTCCGTTGGTTGAATCTTCAGATGTGAAAGCTGGGGATGTGGTAGCTGACTCTATTTTGTTACCATTATTAGTATGAAGTTGCCAAAGAGAGGAGGACCTACCATAATAAGACTGCTCCCTTATAAGGCCATGAATCAATCTGAACTAGCTCAAGCTAGTAGCTTAGTGTTAGTTGCTCAGTCGTGTCCAACTCTTTGCGACCCCAGGGACTGTAGCCCATCAGGCTCCTCTGTCCATGGGATTCTCCAGCCAAGAATACTGGAGGGGGTTGCCATTTCCTTCTCCACGTAGCTTATAATCAGGCCAATTTAGTTCTTTCTCAAATTCAGAGTTTGGTTTGAAAACACTTTGAAAGAATGAGGCAAGGTTACTGACACTGAAAATAAAACATAAAAAACAGTTTTTACACTTGTACATATCCTCAGAACTCTAGAGGGAAATTATCATGCATGGAAAGCATCTTCTTTCTGACAGGTTATAATGACAGCTAATGAGACTGACATTTACACTGTTCGACAAAAAGAGTCTTTTTCTAAACATGATGTATAATTAACACAACCTGCACACAAATCACACACACACAAAGCTTCACATTATCAAGACTTAGGGATGAATAATGTCTCTAAATGGCGCTGTTCAATGCGCCTTAAGTCCTGTGAGTAATTTTAAGGCTGTTTTAAGGTTTCTTCTTTAGTCAAGAAAAGATAAATCAGATCACATTGATGAAAATTATCAGGTCTTTCATCTTGGAAGGAAGGAAGGAAGAAAAAGAAGGCAGGAAGAAGGCATGTGGATAAAATAAAGGGTCTCATGAGATTTTGAATAAAAGCCATTAAGAAATGTATGCTACATTCTTGTAGAGTAAAAACAGCACCTCGTGTATGTTTGGGTCCTTTTTGGTTTTCATTGTAGAAGTTATATTTTTTGTCATTACATGGTATTCCCTTTACTTCTACAAGAGTAATATTTATTTGTTTTACAAATATGGTTGGATCCTTTTTATGTTAGCAACAGAGAGAAGTAACACTAGAGTAATCATGGACTTCTATACACAGCGAAGGTTAAGCCTCTCACAAGTCCATGTGGAATTATAAACACCAAGTGTGGCTGTACATGTAAATACAGTAAAACGGCTCATTCCTTGTTTCGCTTTGAACTTTATTATTTTATAACTTTAGCAGAGTTTTTAGCAAAGACTTTAAAACAGACACTGATGCAGGGGAATAATAACATACTGAGAAAGTGAAAAGGAACACTGTTACATTGTTGAACACGTTAGGGAAGGTTCTAGTCGAAACTGTGTTTGGGGATAGGTTCTGTATACTTTTTCCTTCCCGCCTCACTGAGCTCCCAGGCTCCTCCTATCAGGGGTCACCTTTGCCTTCAGCACAGCCTTTCCTGCAGATTACCAACCCCAAACCCATCACAATTCTCCTTCCCGCCTCTCATGTTCTCAGAACATTTGGATCAGCATAGCCCACATTTCAAGTTAATGTGTGTTTGTTAGAACAGAGCAGGCGAAGAGGGCCTGTTTCTCTTTCCCCGACATTTTTTCCTTTTTCCTTTAAATCTGTCTTGAAGCTCACCAGATTTCAAAATAAAATTATATCCTGAAAACGTCCCTGTAGTGTCATCTGTGTTCAAGAACCAGGACTCAGATCAAGGGCTCCATCGGCTGATCCATCTACCTCCGGATGTTGATGAGGCCAAGTCCAATGAGTCAGGTCAGGTTTGGGCATCACTCCTCACAACTGAGATGCTCACGCTTGTGTCTGTATCATTCTCTTGTCCGGTCACATCAATCTTTGCTCAATGCATAATCGGCCAAACGTATACCTATAAACATGTTCACATGAAATGCTGAAGTGTAACTCTCAATTTACATCTCCTTAATGGAGCCTCTCCATCTTTGGCTGCATAGAATATAATCAATCTGATTTTGGTGTTGACCCTCTGGTTATGTCCATGTGTAGAGTCTTCTCTTGTGTTTTTGGAAGAGGGTGTTTGCTGTGACCAGTGTGTTCTCTTGGCAAAACTCTATTAGCCTTTCTCCTGCTTCATTCTGTACTCCAAGGCCAAATTTGCCTGTTACTCCAGGTGTTTCTTGACTTCCTACCTTTGGATTTCAGTCCCCTATAATGAAAAGGACATCTTCTTTTGGGTGTTAGTTCTAGAAGGTCTTGTAGGTCTTCATAGCACCGTTCAACTTCAGCTTCTTCGGCATTACTGGTCAGGGCATAGACTGGGATTACTGTGGTATTGAATGGTTTGCCTTGGAAACAAACAGAGATCATTCAGTTGGTTTTGAGATTATATCCAACAACTGCATTTCAGACTCTTCTTACGATGGCTGCTCCATTTCTTCTAAGGGATTCCTGCCCACAATAGGAGATACAATGGTCATCTGAGTTAAATTCACCCATTCCAGTCCATTTCAGTTAGCTGATTCCCAAAATGTCAGTGTTCACTCTTACCATCTCCTGCTTGACCACCTCCAATTTGCCTTGATTCATGGGCCCAACATTCCAGGTTCCTGTGCAGTGTTGCTCTTTGCAGCATCGGACTGTGCTGCTATCACCAGTCACATCCGCAACTGGGTGTTGTTTTTGCTTTGGCTCCATCTCTTCATTCTTTCTGGAGTTATTTCTCCACTGATCTCCAGTAGCGTACTGGGCACCTACTGACCTGGGGAGTTCACTTCAACAGTACATGAACCATGAACTTCCAGATATTCAAGCTGGATTTAGAAAAGGCAGAGGAACCAGAGATCAAACTGCCAACATCCGCTGGATAATAGAAAAGGCAAGAGAGTTCCAGAAAAATATCTCCTTCTGCGTTATTGACTATGCCAAACCTTTTGACTGTGTGGACCATAACAAACTCTGGAAAATTCTTAAAGAGATGGGAATACCAGACCACCTGACCTGCCTCTTGACAAATCTGTATGCAGGTCAGGAATCAACAGTTAGAACTGGACATGGAACAACAGACTGGTTCCAAATAGGAAAAGGAGTATGTCAAGGCATACTCTCATATGCAGAGTACATCATGAGAAATGCTGGGCTGGATGAAACACAATCTGGAATCAAGACTGCCAGGAGAAATATCAATAACCTCAGATATGCAGATGATACCACCCTTATGGCAGAAAGCAAAGAAGAAATAAAGAGCCTCTTGATGAAAGTGAAAGAGAAGAGTGAAAAAGTTGGCTTAAAACTCAACATTCAGAAAACAAAGATCATGGCATCCGGTCCCATTGCTTCATGACAAATAGATGGGGAAACAGTGGAAACAGAGACAGACTTTATTTTGGGGGGCTCCAAAATCACTGCAGATGGTGACTGTAGCCATGAAATTAAAAGACACTTGCTCCTTGGAAGAAAAGCTATGACCAACTTAGACAGCATAGTAAAGAGTAGAGACATTACTTTACCAACAAAGATCCATTTAGTCAAAGCTATGGTTTTTCCAGTAGTCATGTATGGATGTGAGAACTGGACTATAAAGAAAGAGGAGCACCGAAAAATTGATGCTTTTGAACTGTGGTGTTGGAGAAAACTCTTGAGAGTCCCTTGGACTGCAAAGAGATCCAACCAGTCCATCCTAAAGGAAATCAGTTCTAAATATTCATTGGAAGGACTGATGCTGAAGCTGAAGCTCCAATACTTTGGCACCTGATGCAAAGAACTGATTTGAAAAGACCCTGATGCTGGGAAAGATTGAAGGTGGGAGGAGAAGGGGATGCCAGAGGATGAGATGGTTGGATGGCATCACCGACTCAATGGACATGAGTTTGAGTAAACTCTGGGAGTTGGCTATGGACACAGAAGCCTGGCGCGCTGCAGTCCATGGGGTCGCAAAGAGTTAGACGCGACTGAACTGAATGAAGCCTTATGGCCTGCCCCGGTGACTCAAGTGGTAAAGAACCTGACTAGCAATGCAGGAGATGCGAGAGACGTGGGCTCGATCCCTAAGTCAGAAAGATCAACTGGAGGAGGAAATGACAACCTTCTCCAGTATTCTTGCCTGGAGAATCCCATGGACAGAGGAGCCTGGTGGGCTACAGTCCATAGAGTCACAAAGAGCTGGACACGACTGAGCGACTGAACAATACCAACAACAGTCACATATAATCTTGGTGAATGAAGAAAATCTCTAATAAAAGAGATATCCATCAAGGAAGCTTCCAGGGTGGAAGATCTGGTATCTTACAAAGAAATGGATACCAGACTTCTCTTCAGCAGCTGTGAGTGGTAGAACACTATGAAATAATTTCCTCTCACCATTTTGAGATGATATTATTAGAAACTATCAACTCTAAGAGAAGTAGAAAAAGATATAAAGATATTTTGTAAAGCAGACTAAAAGAAAACCATTTTCCATGCACCCATATGAAAAAGTGCACGTAGATACTCTAGGAAAACATAAGAGAGCACCCGCTAAGCATGAGTGAGCGAGACACAGGAAAGAGAGCAGCAACAGAAGCTGATAAAATAAGATTTCTATCCGCCTGAAATAGCAGAGGATAGATAATACAAAATTGTATTCTTTTTCTTTACCGGTCCACTCACATCAGTTATTTCTCCAGGGTATAATATTTAGGTTGCAATGTAAATATACTTCAAATGATATTAAGAAGAAGCCCACAGAAAAACAAGCAAACAGATGCGGAAGAGGTACAATACAGAATACCTATTACAAACTTGGTCAGTGTAAAAATAATGGCTATTAAGAGCAAAATAGAAGATGGGGAAGAGGAAAAGACTGTAGTATTAAATAATAAACATTGCTTGAAAGCTGATGTACCAAGAAAAATCAGATTTCAGTTTAGTAAAGTTTACTTTGTGTTAAATGGCAATTATAATTATAAAAGACCTAAAGAGCAGAAATTGTTCAAAAGGAGTTCCTTTAGGTGTGGGGGCTAACAGTAGGTATAGGAGAAGGGAGATTTTAGATTTTTCATTTTAGATTTTATTGTTTAGCGATCTTACTGCTTTTAGCCATTTGCCAGCAAAAATACCACAATGGTAACTCCTGAGCTCTCTGTTGAAAATCGTTATTTTTTAAAAGTTCAGTCTTCCCTTGACTTTCGTAATTGTTGCACTTGTAAAAATACTGTATTAGGTATAAAAACTTTGTTTTTATTTGTAAAATAGGATTGGATTCTAGCTCTGGCAACTGCAAACAGAACTGGGACCTATCTGTATGTCCAGTAGGACAACTAAAAGTCACGCATGATGCGGGGTCATTTTTAGGGTGAGAGGTTCTCCCAGGCGGGACACCTGGCTTCCCTGGAAATGCCCAGTAGATGCTGCTGGTATCTCCCTGTGATAACCCAAAACTTCCCCCGCCCCCAAATTTCCAAAATGTCTTCCACAGGGTTGATATCACCAACTTGGAGAACCACTCCTTAGAGGAGAATAAAGGGAACCAATATTTTTCCAAGAATAAGATTAAGAGTATGCCTATCTTTCATCACCTTATCTGTATAATATCTTGTGAGGAAAATATTATTTTACTTATTTATAACATGAGAAAAAGTAAGGTACTGCATAATGGACATCTAAAAAAATTTACTCTTCTATTTAGTCATTCAACAAATGGGCCAGGAATCATTCTAGGTTCCCCAGATACAGTAATGAAAAGAGAGATGGGGATTTCCCTGGTGGTCCAGCAGTGAAGACTGTGCTTTCACTGTGAGGGGCGCACGTTCAGCCCTGGCTGGGGAACTGAGGTCCCACATGCCGCCTGGTGCAGACAGAAAAGAAAGAAAGATGCAGTCTCATTTTTGGAGCCCACGTGCACGTTGGGGAAACTGACACTGAATGAGTCAGTAATAAATAATGTGGAGCTAGAAAGTGATAAACTCTTGTCAGTTGCCACACTTGGATACTCCTCATTCCAAAAGGCAGCAGGTGCCACTTCTGGGGGAAAGATCTTTTGTGTTTCTTTTAACACTTGCTTAAGTAAGTAAAGTCGCTCAGTCGTGTCCGACTCTTTGCAACCCCATGGACTGTAGCCTACCAGGCTCCTCTGTCCATGGGATTTTCCAGGCAAGAGTACTGGAGTGCGTTGCCATTTCCTTCTCCAGGAACACTTGTTTAATTGTAGGTCAAATGTTTTAAGCACCTTGAAATACTCAAAAAATATCTCATTCTAAATAATAACAGAATTTGCATAATTAGGGATGGATACACGCCGAAGAATAGATGCTTTTGAACTGTGGTGTAGGAGAAGACTCTTGAGAGTCCCTTGGACTGCAAGGAGATCCAACCAGTCCATCCTAAAGGAGATCAGTCTTGGGTGTTCTTTGGAAGGACTGATGCTGAAGCTGAAACTCCAATACTTTGGTCATCTCATGCGAAGAGTTGACTCATCGGAAAAGACCCTGATTCTGGGAGGGATTGGAGGCAGTAGAAGGGGACGACAGAGAATGAGATGGTTGGATGGTATCACCGACTCGATGGACATGAGTTTGAGTGAATTCCAGAGTCGGTGATGGACAGGGAGGCCTGGCGTGCTGCAGTTCATGGGGTCGCAAAGAGTCCGACACGACTGAGCAAGTGAACTAAACTGATGGACACACAAATCTATATACATAGTTTATATATATTAGATGGATATATTTCAGAAGAAAACATATATTTTAGGTTGCAGGAAAGGAAATAAGCTTAAAAATAAATTACCTAAGAAGAAGAGCAGAGCTTTTAAATGTCCTGTGCCTGCCTACATGCTAAGTCACTTCAGTCGTGTCCGATTCTTTGCGACCCCATGGACTGTAGCCCGCCAGGCTCCTCTGTCCGTGGAATTTTCCAGGCAAGAATGCTGGAGTGGGTTGCCATGCCTTCCTCCAGGAGATCTGCCCCACCCAGGGATGGAAGCCGGGTCTCTCTCTTACATCTCCTGCGGTGACAAGTGGGGTCTTCACCACTAGCGTTACCTGAGAAGCCCTACATGGTTTATACTGTCCTATAAAAAAGTTTATGAGCATAGTCAGAGGTGAGTTCCATGCACAATCCTGCAAATCCCTGAACACTTTTGAAATAGGAGGAGAAATATACCATAAGCGTTAAAAGGTGTCACTGAGGCTACTGTAACAGGAGTCTCAGCTCTGGGAGAGCTCACCTTGAGTTATTCTCGCTGAGCCAATTAAGCCCCTACAGAGCAGGGACTGAGGGCCGGGGCTGCCCACAAGCCGCCCTGGGAGACGCGTCCCACCGCTCTCGGCCAGAGGAAGCTACGTGATGCCCAGGGGGACGAAGAGGCGGCCATTCTAACTGGGAAAGCAAGAGCCGCTTCCACGGAAGTGCTAAAAAGTGATGCTTTTAGGGCTTCGTTTACTTTTATTCTCAGATTACCCCCCCTAGGGTAGTAAATCATTCTCCTTTATTTGTGACACAAAAGATTGAAAAAAGAAAACCGTATCTTAGCCTTGCCTCTGGGGTTAATGTTACCTTTTTCCCTCTATTTTATGTTAAGAAAAATGTCAGACATTAAACTATAATAATTAAAATACAAAACCATAAATAGGAAGCTGGTTTTCGAAGGAAAAGTATATATTACCATTAAAGCTTATTTCCAAAAAAACACAAAACTGTTTTATGCCTTTCAGTGGAACCACAGAGTATGATCCATTTCAAAGAAACAAACAACATTTAAATGATCCACATACACAAAAATCACCCTGTGTTCGTTAAAATAAAAAATCTTTAACCTTTTGATTTTATAATCACCTTGAACTTAACTCCTTTTTCAAGGTCTTGCATAGCCCACAGGCAAATGCAAAAAAATTCTGATGGATGGGTGGGAGGAAAACACCTTCCAAAGGTGTGGATCCAGAAAACACCCCACTTTCCAGTCAAATGTTGCTGGTCTTGATATCGTATATCTTTTGTGTAAGCTTTTTTTTTTCTTTTCAGAGCTTTTCATATAAACTGAATTTTCCAGATATGTTATTATCGTAATATATACTGAAGAAAAATTGTATTGCAGTCTTATTTCCAACTTTATAAAGATGTTATTTCCGCTTTGGTACATCATGCACCATGCGTGGGTGCCCCTGCTGTTTATAGCAGACAAATGTGAACAGGACACCCAGCTCATCAGCACACATCCCTACCACGTGTGGTGATGCTGCCCGCGAGCGCCAGGACCCGGCTCCTTCCTTCTGTCTTCCTGGGGAGTTACACCACTGCAGCGCACGCGTGCCCAGTCATTTATCTCTCTAAATACCAGTGTGTTTACTACAGATTGTTTCCTTTATGGCCTTCCCTGGTGGCTCAGCAGAAAAGAATCTGCCTGCAACGCAGGGGATGCAGGTTAGATCCCTGGGTCAAGAAGATCCCCTGGAGGAGGAAATGGCAACCCACTCCAGCATTTCTTGCCTGGAAAATTCCATGGGCAGAGGAGCCTGGCGGGCTAGAGTCCATGGGGTCTCAGAGTCGGATATGACTGAGCATGCACGCACCGTGCCACAGAGTTAACCGACTGAACATCACATAAGCACATACGTGAATTGTGTCCATTTTAAAAAGCTGGTAAGAGACATGTGAATTCAATGCAGTCAGAGATTAGGTTTTATATACATATATATATCTTCTTTATTTATCTATTCATCTGTTGATGGACCCTTAATTTGATTCCATGTCTCGGCTATTGCTGCTATGAACATAGTGAGGACAGTATCTTTTTGAATTCATGTTTTCATTTTCTTTGGGAACTATCCATAATTGGAATTGCTGGATTGTATGATCATTCTATCTTTAATTTTTTTCGAGGAAATCTCAATCCTTTTTTCCATAGTGGTTGTTCCATCTTACAATCCCACCAACAGAGCATGAGGATTCCCTTTTCTCCACATTCTCACCAAGGCTTGCTTTTTCTTGCCTTTCTGATAATAGCCATCCTGACAGGTGTAAGGTGATATCTCATTGTGGTTTTGATTTGCATTTTCCTAATGATTAGTGATGTTGAGCATCTTTTCATATGCCTGTTGGCCATCTGTATGTCTTCTTTGGGAAAACGTCTCTTCAGATCCTTTGCCTTTTTAAAATACTGACTTCTTTATGTATTTTGGATATTAACTTGTTAGCTATATCATTTGCAAATATCTTCTCCCCTTCAACAGGTTGCCTTTTCACTTTGTTGACTGTTTTGTTCACTGTACAAAAGTTTTTTTAATTTGGTTAGGTACATCTGTTTAATTTTCCTTCTGTTGTCCTTGTCTGAGGAACAGACAAAAAACTGTTGCTAAGATCAATGTCAAAGAAAGCACTGCCTATGTTTTCTTACAGATGTTTTATGGTTATAGGTTTTACAGTCAAGTCTTTAATCCATTTTGAATTCATTTTTGTATATGGTATGAGAAAGAAGTTCAGTTTCTTTTTGCTGTTTGCCATGTAAACTATCCAGTTTTCCCAGCACCACTTATCAAAGAGACTATTTTTTCCCCTACTGTATATTCTTAGCTCTTTTGTTACAGATTAATTGATTGTATAAATATGGATTCATTTTTGGACTCTATTCTGATCTGCTGACCTATGATCTATCTATGTGCATATACCACACTACTTAGATTACTGTAGCTTTGTAGTATAGCTTGAAAATAGGGATCATGAACCCTCCAGCTTGTACTTTATTAATATTTCTTTCGCTTTTCGAGATTGTGATTCCATACAATCTTAGGATTACCACTTCTAGTTCTGTGAAAAACGCCATTGGTATTCCAATAGCATGTCTGTGAGCTTTTTAATTATCTGCTCAGAGCCCCTTATTAGGGACAACAGAGTCGTCATATGAGACTTATTAAACAAGACAGAGGCACAAAGAGATTTCTCGTGTGACCAAAATTCCACCCAAATCCCACTCAGCCATCTGTAAACAAACACTGCTGATTATAAAAGAATCAAGAAGGAGGACACAGATGGCTAAGGAGAAACCATCCTCATGATCAGAAAAGGAACGTGGACTCCCAGTACTGCTGACTGTGAGTTTGTATCATCGATACATTAGAAAGAACAGCCACTAATTTACAGTAATTGCTACCTTTTCCTAAATAACTTGTAATATTCTGTTGTATATAACCCCCTTATGTTTTAACGGAACGCTATCACCATAGTAATTATTATTTTATTTAAAATATTTACATGCATCTATTTGCACCCTATACTTTTTGATCTCAGGAGAGAAAAATGCAGGCTTTTAAAATATCCATTGAGTTTTGCTAATTTTTTGGCCCTTCAGAAATGCTGTTTTAATTCCCTCCGCTCATCCTGACATTCAGTGCACACTTTCAGTTAGAAACACAGAACCTCTAATGGGTAGATAACGCCTGATGCATTTATGGGTCCCACTGAGACACGGGCAAGCCCTAGAGCCGTACACCCTGTCTGCGCAAATAGAGTCTAACACTGCAGACTTCATTATGGCCTGTGTCTTGCTTCTGCTTTCTCTTACAGAGTCGCAAAGAGTCAGACACAACGGAACGGCTTTCAGGGTTACTTTCACTTTTCACAAAACAAAACACAGACTCACAGACCTAGAGATCAGACTTGTGGTTGCCAAGGGAGAGGGGGGTTTGGGGAAGGAGAGAGTGAGAGTTTGGGATCAGCAGATGTAAACCATTTAGGATGGATAAACAAGGTCCTACTGTACAAGCAGAGGGAACTATATCAATATCCTGTGATAAACCATAATGGAAAAGAAAAAAAAAGATGTCAATATACGGATTAGAAAGGGACACAACTCAGTCCACAGCACTGTGATGAGGTGTGTCAACCTGCAGGTGTTAACTATGCCCAGCTTACTGTACGTCAACCGCTGCTGCTGCTGCTACGTTGCTTCAGTCATGTCCGACTGTGCAATCCTACAGATGGCAGCCCACCAGGCTCCCCCCTCCCTGGGATTCTCCAGGCAAGAACCCTGGAGTGGGTTGCCATTTTCTTCTCCAATGCGTGCATGCATGCTAAGTTGCTTGAGTCGTGTCTGACTCTGTGCGACCCCATGGACAGCAGCCCACCAGGCTCCTCTGTCCACAGGATTCTCTAGGCAAGAATGCTGGAGTGGATTGCCATTTCCTTCTCCATATACAAACATAAATACTCATATATATAGTCACGTTCGACTTCACTTTTAACCCTTGACTCCTGCCCTAGTTTGGATAAAGAGGGAACTCCCTCCTACTTGGCGTGAGACCACCCCAGTAATCCTCAGCTCCATCTAAAGGATCTGGGAATTCACTTTTTTTTCAAACCAGCACTCATGGCTCCACCATCATCATCTGCCTCACAGGGGCTGATGCTATAATGCCCTTAATCTGTTAAAAGACCCACATGAATTATCCTAATCAGAGAACTTCTCCAGGTCAGATCTAAACTGGAAAGGACTTTGGGACAATAGGCACAAGCCAAGACCACCTGAGGAACGTGGGGATGTATGGTCTCCCTCGTTAGCCCGGTTGAGCTCAGTTGTCACCAAAGTTTCAGGCCACCTCTCATCTCCTGAGCCACAGTCCTCAGATCTACGGACCCTTGGTGTGATGTGCAAAGGCCTCCCACCCACTTCCAGTTCCTAAAATTCTTTCACTGTGCCTCAGGCTTTACCAGCCCGCCACAGGGAAAATCCCTGGTGTGGTCCCCTCTTTTCCCAGTGTTTCCTTCATTTCCTTGTTTCTTCCTGAGGACACAGCTTGCCCTGCAGCCTTCTCGAGTGGTGCTGGGTTTTCTTCCACGGTCCTTCCACCACTGGGCCAAGAGTTGGTTTCCTCACTGTTTCTCATGAGTCCTCCCAGAACTTTTTCCTTTTCTCCCATAAAGAACTTCCCAGCTTCGAATCTCACATCACCAGACTCCCCCATCCTCTTCCTTCCTTGTGTCAGGCTCCCTGACTCTGTGTAATCGCTCTAATTTCTTATTGATTTTAGCTCCTGGCTCATTGCTACATTCTCACACAACTCATGCCTTCATTGGTGGAGACTTAAATCCACACAGAAGATAAGCTTCTTGAACTTTTCTCTTTCCACCACGTCATGCTCCACGCCACCTCCGTCATGATGCAACGCTGAAGTGTCATATGATCCAACAATTCCAATTCTGGGCTTATATCCAAAGGGATGAATCCAGATGTAAACAAGATACCCACACTCCTATGCTCACTGAAGCACTGTTCACCATAGCCTCGATGCGGAAACCAGCTAACATCCATCAGCAGGTGAACAGATAAAGATGTGGCGTGTGTATACAATGGAATATTGCTCAGCCATGAGAAAGAAGGAAATCCTGTCCTTTGCAACAACATGGAGGGACCTTGAATATGATGCAGAGTGAAATAAGCCAGGGAAGGGCAAGGACTGCAAAGCACCACTCATATGTAAAATCTAAAAGTCAAACTCATAGAAATAGAGAGTAGGAAAGTGGCTTCCAGGGGCTTGGGGTTGGGGTGGGGGACAATAGGGAGAGGTTGCTTAAAGGGTATAAACTTTCCACTGTAAGTGAGTACAGTCTGAGTGAAAGTGAAGTTATGTCCTACTCTTTGTGACCCCATAGACTATACAAGGAATTCTCCAGGGGAGAATTCTTGGGGATCGAACCCAAGTCTTCTGCACTGCAGGCGGATTCTTTACCAGCTGGGCCACCAGGGAAGCCCAAGAATACTGGAGTGGGTAGCCTATTCCTCTCCAGTGGATCTTCCCCACCCAGGAATTGAACCAGGGTCTCGTGCACTGCAGCTGGGATTCTTTACCAGATGAGCCTCCAGAAATGAAGATCTGATGGAAAACATAGTAACTGTATCTAATAACATGATATTACATAATTGAAATTTGCTGAGAATTTAAATATTACAGACCCCAAAAGATAAACATGTGAGGTGATGGGTGTGTTCATTAACTAGCTGATAGGAATCTTTTACAGCGTATATCAAATCCCCACAAGTAGACTTTAAATATCTTACAATTATATTGGTCAGTTATTCTACAATAAAGCTGACCACCCCACCCCCCACCCGGATGAAAAAAAGAGAAGAGGCTGGAATACTCCTCTTGGTGGGAGGGGAAGCCTGGATCTAAGGAGGAAGAGAAAATCAGGGCCACTGTTTGCCGTCAGCCTACTGTCTCCCTCTACAGCTCCGATTTTACAGCCTTCCACAGCACCACCTACACGCCATCGAGCCCACCTTTCCAGGGTAACTTCACCTTCTCGTGTCCTCGCTCCCCTCCCGTCTAGCCTTCACCCAGTGGCCAATCAACATTTGCTTTGCATTCACCCTCAGCTCCATGCTGGTGTCTTCAGTTAGATGATGGCTTGTCCAAATCACAGCTCTAGTGATAGAAGGGTCTATCCACCTCCCTGTGAACCCCACACCTATGGCTCTGTTGATGAAGTGACGGGAGACCAACCACACAAGGACTCTGAAGTTTATGCCTTCGAAGCCCATGAAGCTCATGAAGGCCCATATGCGGCTGGCATCACTCACACATCCCTCGTGCATCCACTGTGATCTCCCAGATAATTATCTCATCCCTTCTCTCTCCTCAAACCTCCAGCACCAGCTCTCTTATGCTCACTCTCAGCTGGTGACTTGCTGTTTCAGAGAAGTGCCAACGGAAGCAGCGAGGATTCCCTTACGCCACCTGCCGCCTCCCAGCATCTTCGTTTCCTTGTATTACCACTTGCCTGGGAACCACGCCGTCTGCTTCCACCCTGGACTCCATCCCTTCTCTCTCCTCTCCCATGTCACACATGTACCATTCTTTATTAGGTCATTCACATCATCAGTAAAGATCTTTGGAAAAGAAAAACTTCAAAGAACCCCACTTTTCTCCCCAGTGACCCCACTGTGTCTCCTCTCCTGTTTGTAGCAAAGTCTCAAAGGTTGATTGGGTGTCCCCATCTCTGCAGGCCTGTCCTCCTCTTCTCTAATCACTCCATCTTACTTCACGTCTAAGAAGCTTTGGGCGCAGTCAACACTTCCTCCTTGAAAGCTTCTGTTTGCTTGTCTGTCTGAACACCACTCTTCCTTCCCATCACATCCAGGGCACCTTCTCAGTCTTACTTGCTGGTTCCTCCACAACCTTTCAACCTCACAGGATGCCCCAGGGCTCAGTTTTTGCATCACAGTTTTTCACTCACTAGCTTGGGAAACTCACTGGTCTCCTACTTGTCAGCACCATATACATGCTTATGAGCACCAAATTCATCTTTTTTTGGCTTGGCCAGAAATGTATTTTATCAGTATTTTAACCGTATTTATCAGGTGCACTGTCTAAAGTGCTTGATTTTTCTTTGCATGATGACAAACACCTTTATTCAAATTTGGAGAAAGCACCTGATCATGAATCATTCTGATGGCTACACGAGCATATTTCCTGGTGTTAATAATATTCCTGTCCAGTGAGGTCACAAAGACCGTCTCTGCTACTGTGCACTTGATGAAAATTCTGTGGACTTGGTAACTAGGATGTCCAAAGAAAGGGAATAACTATGACCCCAAACTGATATCTTTAGCCTGCATTTATCCCTTAGACTTCCTCTTAGAACTATAAGAGGCCTTTCAAAGTTAACACATCTGGAACCAGCTCCTGGTATCCTCCAAACCAGCCCTCCCACAGCACTTCCCACCTCAGTTAATGGCAATTCCGTCCTTGAAGTTTCTCCAGCCAAAAATCTGGAAATCATCCTAGACTCCCCTCTTTCACTCACACCCACATGTGATCCATCAGCAAGTCCTCCAGGGTCTACCTTCAAAATATACTCCAATTCCAATTTTTCTCATGAGCTTGACCCCAGCCACCATCATCTTCTGCCTGGATTATTTCTTAAAAAACTCCCAGCTGACCTTCCTGCTTCTGTCTTCGCCCCCACTACAGACCACTCTCAACCCAGCAGCCAAAACGATCGTCCTGTAACAGAAGTCATTTCACGTCACCCTCGGCTCAAGACGTCTAATTCTCTCTGCCTCACTTGAAACGAAAGGACAGGTCCTTACAATGGCCTACAGCCCTCATAAGATCTATTGCCTCTTGGGTCCCATCCCTAATCCTCTCCTTTTTCTTATTCTGCACCATCTACACCGACCGTCTTATTGTTCCTCAAAGACAACGAGCACATCCACGTTGCGACAGAGTGAAAAATAGCCTCAGAGATATTTGGGTCTTTGGAACCTATGGATGTGATCTTATATGGCAAAGTCATGACCCGTGTGATTAAGGATTTGGAGATGAGAAGATGACCCTGGGAAAGCCAGGTGAGCCTCAAAGGCAATCACGTGCCATCACATGGAGTCTTTTAAGAGGGAGGTTGGGCTGACACACAGACAAAGAGAAGGCAATTGAAGGAGGAGTAGGGGGAGATTTGAAGATGCTGGACTTGGGATGAGAGTGACGTAGCTGAAGCAGAGAAGGCCAAACACCTCCCTCCCACCCCAAAGCTGGAAAAGCAAGAAACTGTCTCCCCTGCAGCCCCTGGAGGAAGCATGGCCCTGCCCACTCTTGGATTTCAGCCCATCAATACTGATGTTGGATGCCAGGCCTCCAGAATAATTAGAATACATATCTGTTGTCTTAAACCAACAAGTCTGTGGTCCTTTGTTATCACAGCCATGGCAACCAGTAGGCTGATCTCTGGACCTTCCCACTGGATGCGTCTTCTGCCTAGGTTGGCCTTCCACTAAGCATTGGCTCGGCTAGCTCCCCACCTCCTCTGTCTTCACTCAAATATTTATAATCTCCACCCTATTCAAAATCCATATCGCACACTCACACACATACACACACATTCTGGACTCACCATCTCCCTGAACGTTTTTCATTTCCTTATTTCATTGGAAAAAACCCTGATGCTGGGAAAGATTGAGGGCAGGAGAAGGGGACGACAGAGGATGAGATGGCTGGATGGCATCACTGACTCGATGGACATGAGTTTGAGTGAACTCTGGTAGATAGTGAAGGACAAGGAAGCCTGGTGTGCTGCAGTCCATGGGTCAAAAAGAGCACAACTAAGTGACTAAACAACAAATTTTCATACATTATATGTATTTATTTTTATCACGTCTTCCTGTCCCCAAAATGTCAGCAGTGGGAGAACAAGGATGTTTTTCTGTTGTATTCTCTGCATATCATGAGCACATAGAACAGTGTGTGACACAGAGGAAATGCTTGACAAATACTTATCAAGTGAACCTGAGGAACTTTATTTCACACCAACTGAGGAGAAAAACAGGTCTCCCACGGCCCTCAAAATCATGTTCCGACTCCGAGACCTCAGTCATCACTTGTTCCAATGACACGTGCAAATCTGGACTCACAGAGAGCTTGGTTTAAAAGTGAAAGTCACTCAGTCGTATCTGACTCTTTGTGACCCCATGGACCACAGAGCCCATGGAGTTCTCCAGGCCAGAATTCTGGGGTGGATACCCTTTCCCTTCTCCAGGGGATCTTCCCAACCCAGGTCTCCCTCATTGCAGGCAGATTCTTTACCAGTTGAGCCACAATGGAAGCCCAAGAAGACTAGAGCAGGTAGCCTATCCCTTCTCCAGCAGATCTTTCCGACCCAGGAATCAAACTGGGTTCTCCTGCATTGCAGGCAGATTCTTTACCAACTGAGCTAAACTCGGTTTAACACTCCATGAAAGAGATCTTCCTGGTGGTCCAGTGGCTCAGACTCCATGCTCCCTGTGCAGGGGGTTTGGGTTCAATCCCTGATCAGGGAACTAGATCCCACATGCAGCAACTGAGTTTGCACGCTGCAACTACAGATCCCACCTGCTGCAAAAAGATTGAAGATCCCATGTGCACAGCTAAGACTCGGCTCAGCTAAATAAATAAATGTGAATATATTTTTAGAAGACGCCCTGAGGAAGTTCAGATAAAGATGGAGAGCCTCTGCAGCAGGCAGCAGGAGGCAGCCTGGGGTGCTCCCTAACTAGGTCGTGCTGGGCTTCTCTCAAGCCCAACCTTCAGGGACAGCATCAGGAAGTCAGAATTTTCTAGAAAAGCCCTTACATAATGCTGATGATTAGTGAGATTTGGGAACCACTTGGTTTTTCCCTGCCCACAGATTTTGAAATGTATGGAAGAATGTTATGTTTTTTGTGATTAGCTGCAAATGTTTCTCAGCACATTATACATGCACTGGTTTTCTGTTCCCTGAAACAATCACAGCTGCTGCTTGCCACGTGTGTCCCTAGGTAGGATCATTCTCTGCGTCATCAGACCTTAGGCTACCATGGAGAAGTGTCAACATTCAACATCACCGAAGTGGGAGACCCCCTTCCTGCCCTGAAAATATCTCCAGCTTGCTCCCAAGCTCTCTTGAAACTGATTACACTGGTGCATCACACTTCAGGGGAACTCCACTTTCTGTGGTGAGGGGAAAGCCTTCTCTAAACAGCAGCTGAGTTTTCAGATTTACATTTATCACTTAACACATGAGAATAAATTCAAAATGATAAAATGACAGATTCCGCATAAACTAACTCTGACCCATGACTCTGTCAGCCCAGCTTTGGCCTTCACTTCAGCTCTCTCACCAACAGGAAGAGTGTAGGGTCTTCCTTCCATTTTCTAAGCCATCATTGTCTTCATGGAGAATGGAAGAGATTATTCCTGGGTCATAAGGCTCATGGCATCCAGTCCCTTCATGGCAAACAGAAGAGGGAAAATGGAAACAGTGACAGCTTTTCTTTTCTTGGGCTCCAAAATCACTGTGGACAGTGACTGCAGACATGAAATTAAAAGATACTTGCTCCTTGGAGGGAACACTGTGACAAAGTTAGACAGCACATTAAAAGACAGAGATCACTTTTCTGACAAAGGTCCACGTAGTCAAAGCTATGGTTTTTCCAGTAGTCATGTACAGATGTGAAAGATGGACCATAAAGAAGGCTGAGGGCCAAAGAATTGATGCTTTTGAATTGTGGTGTTGGAGAAGACTCCTGGGAGTCCCTTGGGCAGCAAGGAGATCAAACCAGTCAATCCTGAGGGAAATCAACCTTGAATATTCATTGGAAGGACTGATGCTGAAGATGAAGCTTCAATACTTTGGCCACCTGAGACAAAGAGCTGACTCATTGGAAAAAACCCTGATGCTGGGAAAGATTGAAGGCAGGAGGGAAAGGGGATGACAGAGGATGAGATGGTTGGATGGCATCACCGACTCAATGGACATGAATTTAAACAAACTCCAGGAGATGGTGAGGACACGGTAGCTAGGCATGTGTGCTTCCATCCACAGGGTGGCAAAGAGTCAGTCATGACTTAGCAACTGAACAACAACTAATATTTATTGAGGGCTTACAGTGCACCAAGCATAATGGCTAATGTTTGCAATATGTAATTTAATCCCATGTGATAGGCATTGCTATTATTGCTCGTATTCTCTCCATTTTACTGTGGAAGAAACTATGGCATAGACAGATTAAATCTCGAGCCTGAGCTCACGCTGCCCAGAAGGGACAGATCCAAGGTTCTGCTCCAGGCCTGTTTGAGTCCAAGACTATCAATCACTTGACTGAATTTCCTGGCTGTGATGTACATTCATTCAAGGATGTCATAGCTTTCAAACCATTTCTCTTAAAGAGATGTTGTCCTGAAGATGGAGAAGAGGGCTAATTCTTCTTTATTCAACTTGGGTTGTACTTCAAGAGAAATGCCAAGGGTCTGGGAACACAGAGAGGAAAGGGGGCTTTAAAGGGAAAACAGACCACAGCCATAAAGAGTCACATGGCCAACATCTGGCTGCCTGTGGTCGGGCTGCGTGGGCTGCTGTGTGGATTGCAAAGGTCTGACAAATTTTGTGCTCTGCTCTAATTTGGCTCAGCCAGCCTGCCTTCAGCGTTTTTGGCAACCCTTCCTGCACTTGAGCTAAGATGCCCTTCATGACGCAGTGTGTGGCTCAGGATTATCGAGCAGGCTTTCTGTTTTCTTTCCCACCTCACTTTGTTTATGTCCTGCAGGGGAGGGGCCTCCTAATGTCTGATGGCTCTTTACATCATATCCGCTGCCGGCTGCATGGAATGCCACTTTGTGGAAACCTCTGCAGCTATGCGGGGATTTATGGTTTGAGTCTGGTTCTATGAGATACCTACACCTCACCTAGCCTGCCTGTCTGGGATCCGCTGAAGGCTTACAGACTCTTCATGAGGTTTTCGTTTGTTTTTCAGATTTTTTTCAGGTGGAGCACTTCTAAAGTCTTTATGGAATTTGTTACACTATTGCCTCTGTCTCCTGTTTCGGTTTTTTGGCCCTAAGGTATGTGGGATCTCAGCGCCCCACCCAGGGACGGAACCCACACCCGCTGCATCAGAAGGCAAAGTCTTGACCACTGGACCACCAGGGAAGTCCTTCCGTGAGGTTGTGGATCCAGGTTGCCTGCTCTGCACTGACACCCTTCAACTCACAAGCGGGATAGACTCCCACTAGCAATTTAAGATGTCACAGCAGGTTTTAAAGAAAGTTCATTTGGGTTTTTCACCAGGTGATGCAGTGGTAAAGAATCTGCCTGCCAATGAAGGGGACTCAGATTCAATCCCCGGATCAGGAAGATCCCCTGGAAGAGGAAATGGCAACCCCCTCCAGTATTCTCACCTGGGAAATCCTGGGGACAGAGAGGAGCCTCGAGGGCTACAGTCCATGGGATCACAAAGAGTCAGACCCAACTAGGTGACTGAGCAGAAGCAGGATAAAAGGTGAAGCATGGAGGTTTTTTTAAATTATTACTCTTGTTTTCAATTTCTACTGAAGAAATAATTCACGTGGTCATGTGGCATGAAACAAAACTGCAGAGACACTAACGCTGAGTCACATGGTAAGGCCACACAAGGTACCGAGCGCATGTTATCACGTGTAACACACGTGAGGCAACCCTGTAAGTGAGGGTGTCTTGCTACCCACATGTTACAGATGTGAGAAGTGAGCACAGAGAGGGAAGCTAACTCCCTTAGGGCCACATAACTACGAAGAGGGACAGACAGCTTGATGGTCTGAGTCTGTCTTATGTGAAAATCACCAAGTTTAACCACTGTGTTATGTAGCTAATGAAAGAGATCACTTTGGACTACACTGGATCAGCAACGGGTTAATTCTTTGAGAATCTGGACAAATGCAATAAGGGAAAACAGGGAGAAAAGTTATAAGCAGTACATTCCTTCCTAGATGAATAAAAAATAACGTTGAAGAAGGCAACTCACAAAGAAACAGGAGATACAGCTCTAATCCAACACCACCAAACAAAGCTTCTACTGACGTGAACTGGGAAAACTGGTTCAGTTCCGACAGACCTAGGTGATTAAATGAGTTCAATTCTCCTCCACACTTAGGACGATGATTCAGCTTGCAGCTACGGAGACAGTGTTCCGTTTACAAAGAGGAGACCCCAAATCCGTTCTATGTGAACCGTCAGCTAGACTCTCCTCAGATGTCCTCCAGATCCCCCACTTCCTGTTGTTGTTCAGTCAGTTCAGTTCAGTCGCTCAGTCGTGTCCGACTCTGTGACGCCACGGACTGCAGCACGCTAGGCTTCTCTGTCCGTCACCAATTCCCGGAGCTTGCTCAAACTCATGTACATGGAGTGGGTGATGCCATCCAACCACCTCATTCTCCTCCTGCCTTCAATCTTTCCCAGCATCAGGGTCTTTTCCAATAAGTCAGCTCTTCACATTGGGTGGTCAAAGTATTGGAGCTTCTGCTTCAGCATCAGTCCTTTCAGTAAATATTCAGGACTGATCTCCTTTAGGATGGACTGGTTTGATCTCCTTGCAGTCCAAGGAACTTGCAAGAGTCTTCTCCAACACCACAGTTCAAAAGCATCAACTCTTGGGCACTCAGACTTCTTAATGGTCCAACTCTCACGTCCATACATGACTACTGGAAAAATCATAGCTTGAACTATATAGACCTTTGTCGGCAAAGTGATGTCTCTGCTTCTTAATATGCTGTCTAGGTTTGTCATACCTTTTCTTCCAAGGAGAAACCGTCTTTTAATTTCATGCCCACAGTCACCATACGCACACTTCCTAAATGCATTTATAACATTATTTCAGTGTTCGTCCCTAGGACTCTCTTCTGAACGGCTCACTCTGAGCCACCATAGCAGCTCAAGCTCAGGCTGTAAATTTTGTCTTATACGCACTTTGCTTTCAGAGATAGTTCACAGCTTCCTTGTCAAAAGGATCCTGTATTTTCTCTCAAGAAAAGAAACTCTGGAGCAAAAGGAAATGGAATATATGGTTTTGTCATCCCTCAGTATCTAAGCCCCTCCTCCCCTGCATTTGAGCATCATTATTCACCAAGCACCAGCCTCCACCATAGCCCAGCATCTGGGCATTTAACGACGGGAGTGGGCTGGAAAGGTGGAGAGATGAGGGCGTGATACAGCTGTTCTCAGTCCAACCTTGCCCTGGAGCTCTAGAGGCCTCTTCAGGTACCTCCACAATCAGCCTATTCCTGAATTATTTTTCAGCAGAGAGTGGGGGAAACAAAGGGAGGGGATGAAAAAGCAAGCTGGAATCTGACCTGGGAATCCATCAGGAAACATCATGGTTTCCTCAGGCTGAGAAGACAAAACATAAACTGTAGGGGTGTCTGACTGTTGAGATACAGGTTTATAGAAGCAATGAGATCCTTCCCTAAAGAGGACAGAAATTTTCAGTAAAGTGAAGACCTAAGTAGTGGAGCAAAGAATTTATAGGCAGTTTTCACTCTCAAATGTGATTCTAATATCTTAGCGCAGAAAAAGAATGTGATTGCCCAGGTAATGTGGAGGGAAAAATCCAGTATCAAATGTTTCAAGAGACTTTATTTTTAATTTTAAAAAATGGTAATGAGAAAAAAATGAGTAAAATCAACTTACTCAATGATTTTTATTAAAAAGAACAAATGACCCTAAATCTCTAACACCCATGAAATCTTTCTAAAATCTAAAGGATCTTTCTTGAATATTGTATTTCTAATGTAAGTGTTCAGTGTTCGTTTTACCTGCCCATTTGTGGTTATTAATAAATTACATAAATAAGAACTTTAGTGATAATAATGCTTTATTAAGCAAAATCAACCTACAATATCTCTTCTTACATTAAACAGAGATGTACCAGAAAATTTTATGATAACCAGTGTATGGATGCAGTCTTTTTTCTAGTTGGTTTTAACACAATACTTGCAATTATTTATACAATAAAATAGACATCTGACCCTTAGTCAAGAATTTAATTCCATAGTATAATGGGGAAAATTCAGGACTGACCTTCATTATTTAAATTTAGGTACTAGTATCTGAAACCATATTTCACTGTAAATTTTTTTTAAGTGTTTATCAATAATTCAAGATGCACATGTATCAACCTTTTAAAGTCAAAAGTATTTTTAGTGCATGCACAAATATACAAAAATATTGGATATATTTCTATATGTTCATATATATGTGTAGATAAATTATATATACTTGTATGTACTTGTACGTATGTGTGTGTGTGTGTGTGTGTGTATATATATATATATATATATATATACACCAAGCTAATAAAGTATGAGTGTTTTTAGTGGAATTATTCTTGTAAATTTATTTTCTTCTCTGTGCCTTATGCTAACTTCCTAAAATGAACACATATTACTTTTAAAATAAGAAAATGGCTATTTTTAAAACATTTAAAATAATATTTTATCTCTCATCACTAAGCTATCTTGATATTTGTTACTTAAATTATATTTTACTTACTTAAATAGCTGTGTAAACACTGGTGAAGGTAAATGACATCTGCTGTCAAAATATCTAAATATCAGATACAGTTGGTAAACAGAGAAAATGTATCTCTGACAATTCATAACATGAAAAAATGCAAAGGAAGTGACAGTTTGGGGATATCCAAAAACTGTTTAACTCTCTTGGTAGGGAATTACTGTTAATAGTGAGGCTGACTAAGATCTCTACAAACAGCGAGGCTTAAAAAAATAATTAATGGCCAAAATGATACACTGGCATTTAAAAACTATTTTTCCTATAAAAATAGGGCTCAGATGACCTTTGAGGATCTTTTTCAATGCGAATATTCTGAGTGTATGCATTTACATTCAAATTCAGTTTTGCAGGCTGAATGTTTTTCTACGAAAGCAAGTTCTGAAAATATAAAATCGAATGCCATTAATTCATCTTTGCTATTTATATTCTAACTTCTGAAATTAATGTAATTGGTGCTTTTTAGCATTTAAGAAATAATCTGTCAGGAAAAGATTTTGTCAAAATGCACGAGGAAACAAAATGGAGGTATGACATTCCATCACTTTGTTTTTAAAAAGTCCAGGAAGTTAAACAAAATGACCCAAGGAATTCAGTGGCTTCCTATGAAGATTACTGTCCCTCAGCCTAAGACGACCGATACTGAAGCTCAAGACAAAATAAAGAAAAGTGAAAAGTATTTGAAACTGCAAGGATATAGCAAGAGATAGAAAATAAAAGAAAATGTCACTTTATCTGACATGGAATTAAGATGAGTTTTATCTTTCAGTGGCTCAGATGGTAAAAAATCTGCATGCAATGCAGAAGACCTAGGCTTGACCCCTGGGTCAGGAAGTTCCCCTGGAGAAGGGGTGGCCACCCACTCCAGTATTCTTGTCTGGAGAATTCCATGGACAAAGGAGACTGATGGGCTACAGTCCCTGTGGTTGCAAAGATTCAGACACAACTGAGCAGCTAACACTTCTGTTATTCAAGGGACTGTCTAAATTGTAAAACTAAATCAGTGATGCTGTTTTATAAAACAATGTCCATGGGAATATGTTGCAAACTGAATTTCGGGAAATTGTCATATTAAATGTACTAGGACAACTGACAATTTGATGTTAAACTTGTCTTATTTTTCTAAAGAATCTCAGTCTTTTTCGAATGACCATTTTTCCAAGTGCTGGGTTTCACACAGGAGCGTCCCATCACGCGGCATTATTGTAGATCTGAAAGCTCATATAAAGTCAGGTAACAATTGGCTCCTAAAGAAGCAGGATGGTTTGTGATAGCTTTTTTCACTTTTGGGATTTAGCTTTCTTAGAGGACTTCTATGGTCTTCCAGAATAGCCCCTTAATTCTACATTATTAAAGCAACCCCTGTTCAGAACCAGTGTGACGTTGGGCGCTTTTACTGTTTGAGTTTGAAACTAATTCTCAGCTCTATTATTTCCATGAAAAGTAAGAAGAAGAAGAAAAAACAGCGGACGGAGATGCTTACAATAAGCAGATTATCTCCCCCCACCGCCCCCACCCCCGGTTGGATTTGTAATGCGGAATCCTTTCACCTCCCTACAAACACAAAAAGGAAAGACCAGACGTTTGGAAGTTTTCTGTACACACACGTCCATGTGAAACAGATTCTTCCAAGTCTCCTCACTTCAAACGGAGGATTATTTCAGATAGGTCCATGTGTTACCTTTTCTAAAATGTCACAACCGTAAATATTTCCAAAGGCACCCCGACCATGCAGGAGGTATGCTTTAAACTTCCTAACATCTGCGTGAGCTGAGCTGATATTATTTCCCTTTGACAGAAAACTGAGGCTCGGTGTGATGTCTATGCTCCTAGAAGGTGACTAAACTAGCTTTACCTGCCTCCAAAAGTCATGCTGCTTCTTAAAATGTGGTCTTCAGACCCTCTGGATAAAAATCTCCTGATTTTTCTTTCTTTTTTTTCTACTTACTTATGCAGAGTTGGCATTTGGTTACTTTTTTTTTTTTACTGGAATCTAGTTGCTTTACCATGTTGCATTAGTTTCTGCTGTACAACAAAGTGAGTCAGCCGTATGTAAAGATAAACCCCCTGCCTCCCACCTCCTTCCCCATCCCAGCCCTCCAGGTCATCACAGAGCACCAGAAAGCTCCAAATTCTCAAAAGTGTGCACTTCTGCTCTCCCTCTCACCCCCTCCCCCACCCTGACCTTGACCCCTCCCGACATACTCTTATATGACAGGTCTTGGTTGAGGCTCTGGAATTTTTTTTTCATAAGCTCCTGTCAACTGAAAGGAAATGCACAACCTAAAAGTTGAGGATTATGTTTTATCTGGCAGACAAAACTGAGGACTTAAGCCCGAGACGTAGCATCTCAGCTAGCTCTGCGAGGATGCTGCAGCAAGGCAGAGACGGGAGCCAGTGTACACAGGAGTGTTTGCGACAAACGCCAGGTGGTTGGAACTGCAAAGTACTGCTGTTAATTAAGGAAAGCCACACATCTCAAATTAAAGAATTTAGCACTTTTCTATAAACGGGAAGATGCGGAAGTCTGGGCTCAGTGAAGCCATGCCTTTGATGGGCACCCCAGCCCTCCGGGGCCAGTGCCACGTGCTTCCTCATCCCGAGTCCTCTGAGGGTGCCCTTGGAGGACTGGGGGGTGTGGCCGCTGTGGCTGCTGCCTTGACCACTGACACCCGGTCCCATTCTGGGTTCCCTCAGGGCTCACCCTAGGGCAACTGTAATATGATGGCTTGATGGCTGCTATGGTTTTTGTTGACCAGCATGGCAGGCAAAGGGGCCGCCCAGGTGACACTAGAGATAAAGAGCCCGCCTACCAGTGCAGGAGATGTAAGAGACCCTGGTTCGACCCCTGGGTCGGGAGGATCCCCTGGAGGAGGGCATGGCCACCCACTCCGGTGTTCTTGCCTAGAGAATCCCACAGACAGAGGGGCCTGGCGGGCTATGGTTCTTAGGGTTGCAAAGAGTCGGACACGACCAAAGTGTTTCAGCACACACACATGGCAGGCAATATGCTTTTGCACATATATGATGCTCCATATATGATTCTTCTGTATCTCAAGTTGGAGAATGACACCTTGACACACAACTTCTCCCTCAGTCTCTTGCTCTGAGGAACAAATACATTTTGCTCTCTCCTCTCTTTACACCCAGGGTGGCTCACAGACGTCTCTCTCTCCCCTTGCCTTCTAGGCCGTGCAGGTGAGAGAGTTCCATTTCTGAGCAGATATGAACATTGTTCTAGAAAAGAAAGCCACGGCAGTCCATTGCCCTTGGACAGCACCACCCTGAAATAGGCGGCATTGACCCAGCACCGAAAGCTCAGTGATAAAAAAAAAAGACAGAGGAAAAAAATGGAATGCTCCCTAAGAATATTTCAAAGAAACTGCCTTTTAAGTTTCCTTTCTTCTCCAATCTGCACCCAACCTCCCTGCTGTTGGCAGACTGCAGGGGGCAGGACTCACACAAAGGTGGTGCTCTCTTGATCTCAGAGGGGTGACTGGCTTTTTTTTTTTTTTTGCTGTGGGGCTCACCTCCTGGCTCTTGGTGGACTTAAAAGGCATCCACTTTGCAAGGAAAAGATTTTTAAATGCTAAGTGCATAGCATGATAATAGACATGGATGCTTTGTCGTGGGGGAGAGAGAGAACAGATAGCGGTGCCAACAGCAGCAACAGGAAAATGTGAGCTGATAACGCAGTAAACTGTAACCATGATGCTGAGGAAGACACAGTAAGGAACGTCCTGGAGGCAGGAAGGGGAGTCTGAGGTTGGTTAGAGAAAAATAAAAGTAGGCTTCTGCTGATGGAAAGAAGACTGCTGGGCCGTCCAAGCAGGGGAAAGCCGGCAGAGGCAGAGGCGTGGGGTGGAAAGAGAGGTGTGCAGGGCAGAGAGGGCAGGAGGGAAAGAGACTCGGCGGTAAAGAGCAATACTCGAGGTCAGTCAGATCAGTCAGGCTTAGGGAAGCCCGCTCCTAGATGGCCATTCAGACCCTGGACCACTTTGTGTGGAAAAGCTCACTTTGTGTGTGAAGCCCCAGACATCCGGGGTCACAGCGGGAAACCACCCATAAAATCCTGGAAGAAGCACCTCTCTTCTCCCCTGCGTGATTCCTGATAAATCCCAGGGGCTTGGACACCAGGATTCAGATCCAGTTTTTGGTTAAGGTCTTGCAGTTGACTGTGAACCGTGATAGCCTGGTTGGTGAGCTCCCACTAAATCCCCAGCCCTGAACAATGTCACAGAGCCCACCCTCAGCTCAGTTCACCTGGCTCCCCTAGTACCCTAAACTTCTGGCACCATTTCTAGATGAAGCCCTTTAGCCAGCTTTTCGTACATGCTTCAAAAAAATCTTCAAAGTCTTCTCTACAGTATAACCCATAGGATCTTCCTTATATTAATATCTAAAGGATAAATGGATCGCTTTCTTTCTCCACAGGTGTTATCACTAACAAAGAATTTGGCCTGTACCTGTAATGAAACGAAGTCCATTTAACTTTTTAAAACTTATTTCCAGCCTTTAGGGAAAAAAAAAAAAAATCCTATCCAGCTGGTAACGTATGATGCTTTCAACAGAAATCCAATCTCATTATTTTTGAAAGTTTTTTTTTTCTATTTATTTATTTAGCTGCATCAAGTCTTATTTGCAACATGCAGGATTTTCCCTTGCAGTCCACGGACTCTTTAGTCGTGGCAGGCGGGCCCGTTGTTTCATGGTGTGTGGAATCTTAGTTCCCTGACTAGGGATCGCACTATGTCCCCTGCATTGCAAGGTGGATTCCTAACCACCGGGCCACCAGTGAAGGCCCCCAGTATCATTATTAGTCAGTGGGCAGCCATACTTTTCAACTGAAGGCAACCAGCTGGAAAGCTTTTATAATCAGGTTCATCCAAAACTCATCTGAGTCAAGCCTACATCACCTACCCCAAACCATTCACTGTCTTTTTACAGAATTGGTGGTTTCTCACCGCTTGGTGACCAGAAGATTTCCTCTGCATCTTACTCCCCACCTATACTGTCACTGAATGCTCTTCACCCAGGTGAGAACTTTTTGTCTTTCGGTCAAATAACCTATTCAAAATCTGAGTGAACTCCGGGAGTTGGTGATGGACAGGGAGGCCTGGTGTGCTGCAATTAATGGGGTCGCAACGAGTCGGACACGACTGAGCGACTGAACTGACGGACTGATACAAGCTTGAAAGGAAAGCTTTCCCTGGTGCTCGTGAAAGTGCCTGTGGACATGATGAGAGCCATGGAGCAGGGTGCTTGGAAGGACGAGGAGGTAAGAAGGCAGTGGGCACGGAAGCACGTGGACATCCTGGGATGCATTAAAACAAGAGTTAGCAAGCTTCCCACTGAGTTAGAAAACAAACTTATGGTTACCAAAAGGGAAAGGTGGGGGACAGGGATAACTCAGGAGTTTGGGATTGATATAGACACACCTTTATATTTAAAATGGATAACCAACAAGGACCTACTGTATAGCAGAAGGATCTTGCTTAATACTCCACCTAAATGGGAAAAGAATTTGTAAAAGAATAGACCTATGTATATGCAGAATTGAATTGGGGCTTCCCTGGTGGCTCAGAGGCTGAAGAATCCACCTGCAATGCAGGAGACCTGGGTTTGATCCCTGGGTCGGGAAGGTCCCCTGAAGAAGGGAATGGCTACCCACTTTTCTTGCCTGGAGAATCCATGGGCAGAGGAACCAGACATGACTGAGCGACTCACACACACACACACACACACACACAAAGAACTGAATCACCTTCTGTATACTTGAAACTAACAGAACATTGTAAACCCACTATGCGTGCCAAGTCACTTCAGTCGTGTCCCACTCTGTGCGACCCTATGGAGCACAGCCTGCCAGGCTCCTCTGTCCATGGGATTCTCCAGACAAGAATACTGGAGCGGGTTGCCTCACCCTCCTCCAGGGGATCTTCTCCGCCCAGGAATCAAACCCGCATCTCTCAGGTCTCCTGCACTGGCAGATGGGTTCTTTACTGCTAGCGCCACCTGGGAAGCCCAAATCAACTATAGTTTTGGGTTTTTTAAATCTTTATTTTATATTGGAAAACCAACTATACTCCAATATAAAATAAAGATTTTTTTTAAAGAGCTAGTGAGCTTCAAAAACTGATATGCCTTTTGCACAGCAATTCTGCTGATTCTTATAAGAGCAGTGGTACAGGCCAATTAGAGTGGAGTGAACAGACAGGGGTAGTTATGATGGACTCGAGTCTGGTGACGATTTCCCTTGAGTTTCTTATATTTCCACATGTCTTGTGAGCTTTTGTCTCAGACTGACATTTCAAGGATGCTTCCTAGCCAGCCTCTTTGGAAAGCAGAGATAATGCTTCCCACTGGGGCAAAGGGCAGGCAGATTCATTCTGCAGTGTAGAAGATTCTGGTTCCATAAAGTCCTATTCCAAACCACGGAGTATGCAGGTATCATCTGACTTTCTTCACTCAGTGGGAACTGAGTTCAGGGCACTGGAGCAGGAATGTGGTTGCTGCTGTAAGAAATTCCTTGGTCTCTGACCCAGAATTCTCATGTGAATGGCAGGCTAATTGATTCCCTGCAAGTAGGGTAAAATTCCAGCTCCTTACTAGTTCTTCACATTGAAGAACTCTCCTGACAAGGAGAAGCCCTTTGATGTGATTATTTTGTTATTTGCCACACAGAGAGATGGTCTTCTGGTGGGCATCTCAAGTGATGAAGACAAAACTCTAACATTTACAAAGGATTTCTGTGGTCAATACTTACATGAAACTGAAAATTTGGGACTGGTTCTAGCCTTGATATATAGGACTCGGGATGCTAATTCCATAACAAGAATCTCAGGATTTTTTTTTTTTTTTAAGATTTTTTGATGTGGGTCATTTTTAAAATCTTGTATTGAATGTTATAATATTGATCTGTTTTATGTTTTGGGTTTTTGGCCCTGAGGTATGTGGGATCTTAGCTTCCTGACCAGAGATCAAACCTACACCCCTTGCATTGGAAGGCAAAGTCTTAACCACTGGACTGCCAGGGAGGTCCCAAGAACCTCAGTTTTAACCGTAAGGCAGAATCTAGTCTCAGCCTCTTCTAGCAAGACATTTCAAACCCCTCCTACTTTGCCACTGCAGGGGAGGAAAAATAATTTCCTCTGTACCCTTCTATGTTCTTGACTGAGGCCCCCCGCAATAGAAAACAGATTAATAGGAGATAAACAGAAGCTTAATAACACGTATTGTTGTTGTTGTTCAGTGGCTAAGTCATGTCTGACTCTGTGACCCCATGAACTGCAGCACACCAGACTTCCCTGTCCTTCACTATCTCCCAGAGTTTGTTGAGTCGGTGATGCCATCCAATCATCTCATCCTCTGCCACCCTATTCTCTTTCTGCCTTCAATCTTCTCCAGCATCAGGGTCTTTTCCAATATATATATATAGCATTGTATACCTCTTATACATGTGGGAGAGACCCAGGAAAGATGAGTAACTCTCCCAAATGGCCCGAGTCTTCCCCTTACATGCCGTCTCCAGCTAAGGATAAAAGAAAGATGCTGTTTGAGAGGATGTCCTGTTAGGGGAGGTGTGACCCAGAAGAGAATAGTAAGGAGGAATGTGGTCATTATGCAAATTTAAGTCAGTGCCTTCTCCAAGGATAAGAGTTCTAGAGTTCCAGTCACCCTCCAGTTCCTGATAGAGAGAAGCACACTGACAATGGGAACTTCCCTCATAAATAGAAAAAAGGCTACCTTCTGCTCAGTTTTCAGAGCTTCTTCTGTGTCTGCCATTTCTCAAAAACAACCAGCTCCCGATCATCCTTATACCAAAGAGGCAGATTTGGGATGGCAGCTGCTGTTTCTCCTTACACCTTCACTGTTACAGGATAAATACCAATTTCCCCACTTTCCTTAAAACTAGGAGACATTCTGGCCAATAAGATACAATGGCTCATCTGCTGGGGAGTTTTGAAAAGCATTTGTTCTTTATCCTTATAAACAGAAGCAAACCTGGCCAGCGCCCGCTCCTTTCCTGCCTTGAACATAGCACGGATGCTGGGAACAGTTGGAGAAATCGTCACTTGACTCTAAGGAAATTCAAGAGACCCTGAGAAATCCTTAACTCATGTCTCAGCAATTGGCCACCAGCAACACTGTTTGTGTTAATAAAAACAAGAAACTCCCATTAATTTGGGCCACTGTAAGTTGGTTTTATGTTACTTGTCTCTTGCAGATGTTCAGTTCAGTTGCTCAGATGTTCAGTTCAGTGCAGCACACCATGCTTCCGGGTCCATCCCCAACTCCCAGAGCTTGCTCAAGCTCACATCCATTGAGTCCATGATGCCATCCAACCATCTCATCCTCTGTCGTCCCCTTCTCCTCCCATCTTCAGTCTTTCCCAGCATCAGGGTCTTTTCCAATGAGTCAGCCCTTCGAATCAGGTGGCCAAAGTATTACTGGAGTTTCAGCTTCAGCATCAGTCCTTCCAATGAATATTCAGGACTCATTTCCTTTAGGATAGACTGGTGGGATCTCCTTGCAGACGGGACTCTGACTCTCCAACACCACAGTTGGTTAGTTAGCGGTGTTCGTTCCCACCCCTTCCTTTCCAACAGGCTCCCCATGGTATTCACGGGCCCTGACCCACATCCAGGGTGGAGCCAGGCTTGTCGAGCCAGTCACGGAGCCCTCTCCTCATTGACCCTGAGTGGGTGTGTGACAGCATCTTTCTTGTCAGGAGACAGGCTGGGAAGTCGGCTGGGGCTTTGCAGAAAGAGTCCTTGCTCCTTATAAACAGACAGCAGGAGACCCTCCCCTTTTTTCCATTGCATGTGATGCATGTGAGGGTCTGGGGGTGGGCAGGAAAATGAATGGCGAGGAAGACCCTGGACATTCATGCAGTGACTCTGGACCATTTGTTTTGTAAACTAACAAGTAGCCTGCTGTTTTTAGTCAGTCTGAGCTGACGATTTCTGATACTTTGAGCTAAGCTCATCCAACTAAATGAAGTCCTCATCTAATTCCTCAACTAAATGCCGATACCCCAACACTCCAAAATTCCCTCGATACACCTAAACCAGCTGGACTTGGTTCTGGGCTTGACAAGGTAAACTAACCCAGTTAAAAGACTTTTGGGGACTTCTCTGGTGCTCTGGTGGTTAAGACTTTGCCTTCCAATGCAGGGAGTATGGGTTCAATCCCTGGCTGGGAAACTAAGATCCCACATACTTCGCAGCCAAAAAACCAAAACATAAGACAGAAGCAATATTGTAATAAATTCAATAAAGACCTAAAAATGGTCCATATTAAAAAAGACATTTTAAATGTCCATATTAAGACATTTAACTTTATTTATTTAGTATTATTTAGTTACAGATATTATAACGGTATCTGGCATTTGTATAGTACTTGACATAGGTCATTTGATCCTTACATCTTTTGGAAAAAAAGGCCAGTGTGGGCATTTTTCTTTCATTTTTAAGCCAGATACATGAACACTGTGCCTTAAATCCTTTTGTGAATTGAGAAATGATTTATGTAATAAATCTTATTCCACTTGTCAGGCTCCACTTTGCTTTGCAGATAAGTACCTGTTTGCTCTATATTTGCATATCTTAAATTTATAGCACTCACTAAGATAATTTTGAAGGCAGAAAATAATGATTACCTTCAAGCATGAGCCAATATAAAACACTCTGGCAAGGTTTCACCCATAGACCGGCAGAGAATTGCAAGGTTTGTTTATATTAAATGCTCCGTCGGCTTGAAAAATGGTGATAGACTTTGTGGGTGCTTAGTCACCATTATGCTTTATGGAAAGAGGTCAAAAAAGAAGAGGAAGTTCAAGACATTATTCTTTGAATCGAGCACAGTACCAGGAGCACAAGTGAGCCCCATCTCATGATTTCACTGACAATAAATTTAAGTGTGGGGCCATTTCACATGAAATGAGCATTTAGGAACGTGTTCTCCATTTTAAATCATCTGTTTATGATGGCTCTTTCCTTTCCTGTTACAGAGAGTCATTGTAAAGGTAAACATTAGTTTTAATGGCCAGATCTTCCTTGACCATTTTTCTTAGTCAAACTCCAATCTGACAAGTGAAGTTTTATAAAAACATATTGTTTTAACATGTCTGCTAAATCACCTTGTTGCTAGGCATTAACTTAAAAGATTGCTTTCAATGTTACACCAAGTCAAAAACAGATGGAATTCCTGCAAGATGGTGCAGAGAAGCTCTTGGGACATATGCTGATTTTGTTGTCTTAATGAGACCTATTTGGGAATAATTTTGTTTTCAAGTCCTTGCCACAAAGGAGAATCATTATTTTTTTCTGTTTACAGAAAATGTGAAAATTCTCAAACCAAAGCAATATTCTCTAGTGGAAAAGTGTTATAAGCATCTAAAAAAATTAATTATTCCAAGTGCATGTTCATACTATCAGAAATCTACTCAATGCATGGATTTTGAAAGTTGTTTTTCTTAGACCAATACTTCTGCGAGCATTTGCAAATAACTTTAATGTAAAAAAAGGAGCAAGAGGGTTGAAGACATGGAAAAAAGAATGCAAATGAGAAAAGCACTGCAAAGGACACTTCAGTCGCTCAGTCATGTCCAACTCTTTGCAACCCCGTGGACTGCAGCATGCCAGGCCTCCCTGTCCTTCACTATCTCCCAGAGTTCACTCAAACTCATGCCCATTGAGTCAGTGATGCCATCCAACCATCTCATCCTCTGTCATCCCCTTCTCCCCCCACCTTCAATCTTTCCTAGCATCAGGGTCTTTTCAAATGAGTCAGTTCTTCGCATCAGGTGGCCAAAATATTGGAGTTTCAGCTTCAGCATCAGTCCTTCCAATGAATATTCAGGACTCATTTCCTTTAGGGTTAACTGGTTTTATCTCCCTGTAGTCCAAGGGACTCTCAAGAGTCTTCTCCAACACCACAGTTCAAAAGCATCAATTCTTTGGCACTCAGATTTCTTTATGATCCAGCTCTCACATCCATACATGACTATTGGAAAAACCATAGTTTTGACTAGATGGATCTTTGTTGGCAAAGTAATGTCTCTGCTTTTTAATACACTGTCTAGGTTTGCCATAGCTCTTCTTCCAAGAAGCAAGCGTCTTTTAATTTCATGGCTGCAGTCACCATCTGCAGTGATTTTGGAGCCCAAGAAAAGAACATCTGTCACTGTTTCCATTGTTTTCCCATCTATTTGCCATAAAGTGATAGACAAATGGAAGGATTCCTGCAAAGGACAGGAATACGAACAGTAACAAGTTTCCTCCCAACACTGAGCTACTCTGGAAGCTTCCCTGTCTCCATGCTCTTCATAACTCATGATCAAGGCTAAGCGGAGTTGAGACTACAGCTTTTGACTCTACAGGTCACTTATTCATCCATCAAATAGTTACTAATTTGCAGTAGGTCCTAGATGTAATACCGTGAGCCAGTATGGGCACTGCCCCAACCTCATCAAGCTTACAATTGAGAAAGCAAAACCTCTCTATCATATAACCGTAAATGGCATGATCCTACTAAGTCACATTTTGCCATAAATTCTATGAGGCTTTTCTGTTGGTTTTGGTTCTGGTTTTCTTCACTGGGCCATAATAACTTCCATCCATATGGTTTTGATGGATGTCCATCCATTTCATTTTCCCTGTTTCCCTTACCTATTTCCTTCGTTGTTGTTGTTCAATCGCTAAGTCGTGTCCTACTCTTTGCAACCGCATGGAGTGCAGCATACCAGGCTCCTCTGTCCTCCACTATCTCCCAGAGTTGGCTGGAATTCATGTTCATTGAGTCAGCCATGCTATCTAAGCATCTCATCCTCTGTCACTCCTTTCCCCTTTTGCCTTCAATCTTTCCCAGCATCAGGGTCTTTTCTGATGAGCCAGCTCTTCCCATCAGGTGGCCAAAGTATTGGAGCTTCAGCTTCAGCAACAGTTCTTCCAGTGAACATTCAGGACTGATTTCCTTTACGATGGACTTGTTTTATCTCCTTGCAGTGCAAGGGACTCACAAGAGTCTTCTTCAGCACCACAATTCAAAAGCATCAGTTCTCCAGCGCTCAACCTTCTTTATGGTCCAACTCTCACATCTGTACATGACTACTGGAAAAACCGCTAACGTTGACTATATGGGTTTTGTCAATAAAGTGACATCTCTGCTTTTTAATATACTGTCTAGATTTGTCATAGATTTCCTTCCAAGCAATAAGTGTCTTTTAATTCCATTTTCTACCCATCCTCAAGAATGCTACATACATCCTTGCTATTTTTTCTCTTTGAGATATTAGTTTTCTACCTAGATATTGTTCTGAGAAAGTTACTCACTACTTGATCTTCCAGTCAGTAAACATTAGGGTAAAGATCATGCCCCAATAAAGCCACCAAAAAACACAAAGGAGTATTTCAACTTGGGATTCCCTGCCTCCCTAGTTACAACTTTATCCTGTCCTTTATTCCATCTTTAATGCTGAGAAGACCAGCCTGGGGTACCATCTGCTTAAATCCCTCTACTCTGTCCAGAGCATTAATGAAGACAATAAAAAACTATTCTCACGAGAACATAAGCCATTATTAAAAGGAAATCAGAGTATACAGAAATCACTATACAGACACACCTCCTGTGGGTAAAGCACTTTAGATGTAATAAATGTCGTGTTTTCACCTCAAGATGGACATTTCATGCAGACGAGACATGAAAGGCACTGGACTATGGTCCCCAACAGATGCTGAGTTCAAGGACCACGGCTTTTCGTGTGAAAGCTGAAGTTTGAGTAAAGCTGTAACAGTAAGATGTGAGTTGGTGTGTGCATGGAGAGATACAGTTACACATATTCGTGTTTTTTAATTTTTTAAACTGAAGTGTAGTTGACTTACAATCCTGTGTTAGTTTCAGGTGTACAGCCCAGTGACTCAGTTTTGTGTGTGTGTGTGTGTGTGTGTGTGTGTGTGTGTGCGCGCGCGCGCACACTTGCTAAGCTGTTTCAGTTGTGTCTCACTCTGTGACCCCATGGACTGTAGCCTGCCAGGCTCCTCTATCCATCAGATTCTCCAGGCAAGACTACTGCAGGGGGTTGCCACACCCTCCTCCAGGGGATCTTCCCCGGCCAGGGACTGAACCCACGTCTCTTGTGTCCCCTGCCTTGGCAGCCAGGTTCTTCACTGCTAGCGACACCTGGAAGGCCCATTCCTTTTCAGATTCTTTTCCCTCATAGGCTATTACAAGATAATGAGTATAGTTTCCTGTGGTATACAGTAGGTCCTGGTGGATTTCCATTTTGTATATAGTAGTATGCATCTGTTAATCCAAACTCCTAATTTATTCCTCCCCTTTCCCTGTGGTAACCAAAACGATCTTCTGCACAGACACAGAGCACACATATTCATCCACGTGCTGCTTGCTGTGTGCCAGGCACTCCGCGAGACACCAGGCATGCAAAGGTGTGTCGGACACTGACCCTCGGAGGGCCTGTCTCGCTGAAGTTTATGGGAATCCCATTACACAAAGCTTACGTGTGTCTGGCTGCACAACTCTGAATTTCACTTTCTTTGATTGCTCTGAATGGATCTTGTTTGGTTATTTTATTAAAGCATGGAGCATTTTCAGTGAGGCATCTTATCAGCCTTCCTATGCGGTGTGTCAACCTGTGGGCTTCCCGGCATGGTAAGTCTACATCTCACTTATAACCCATTCAAAGGGGATTACCAGGGCATGGGAAGGAAGTCTTATCATAGACTAGGAAAAAATTCTGATTTCTTGTTACAAAAGGTTGACTTTAGTGTTGATACGAAACGTTAACAGTGATAGGATAGTACAAACCCCCAGTATTTTCTCAATTTTCACAACTAGAGGGGCTCAGCAAGTACCCGAACTCTGGCACATGCCCTGTCAAATGCCAGCTGTTCTGCTCATTCACTAACCAGATGAGGGAGGACAACCCTGAGCGCCTAACTCGCATTTCTCATGAAACCGATGCTCTGTTAATGTGGGAGCTAATTACCATGCCACTTCCTTGGCTTCAGTATCTTGAATTCTTCCGCTTGCTTATGCCTGGGGCAGGAAGAACAGCACACCCAAAGACAGGGCTTCCTAGGCGTTGCACGAATGAAACAACCCAGCCGTGCTCTAGTGCGATTGTTTGCCATCAAATACACATGAAGGACCCGCGGCGCCACCTGACTAGATGCGACCATTTCTACCTCAGTGTTTTCCATCGTGGCGACATGATCATAAACATATTAACAAGTCCTACAGTGCGATCAACAACAGATGTAGAATTAAAAGTGTTGACAAGTTGCATCAGGTATCTGGGCTTTATGCCTTTTCCACCACATCTAAATCCCACTGCTCCAGAAAACTGCCCAACCAACTGTTCTCTCTGAAAAGCTGTTTGCTGGGAAAACACCCCTTTTCGTTTCATGCTTTGACTGGAGAAATAGACACAGATTCCCTTGAAGCAGCTTTGGGGGAAGAAAATCTACTTTACAACTACTTGTCACAGAATAGCTCCTAATTTTGAAATGGGAATCTTTTCACCATACGCACCTACTGAAAGAGATACTCTTTAAAATGTTACTGAAATAAAGTCAGTGATTTGATTAATAACTATTAGATAGCTGGTGAGAATTTGCTATTTGACTCAGGGAACTCAAACCAGCACCCTAGAGGGGTGGGAAGGGGTGGGAGGTAGGAGGAGGTTCAAAAGGGAGGGGGCATAGATATATACCTATGGCTAATTCATGTTGATGTGTGGAAGAAACCAACACAGTATTGTAAAGCAATTATCCTTCGATTAAAAATAAATTCAAAAAAACTTTGCCGAAAATCTGAACATAAATCTTATGCATATAATTCTTCAAAACCTCTATATAAACATTTCTACATGATCTAAGGTCAATGTGAAGTTATGTTCAACAACAAACAAATAAAACTGGTGTTAAACTTAAAAAAGACAAAATTACTGGAATAAAATCAGTGATTTGATTAATAACTACTAAAACAAAATGGGCTTCCCTGCTGGCTCAGATGGTAAAGAATCCACCTGCAATGTGGGAGACCTGGGTTCAATCCCTGGGTTGGGAAGATCCCCTGGAAGAGGGCATGGCAACCCACTCTAGTATTCTTACCTGGAGAATCCCCATGGACAGAGGAACCTGGCAGGGTACAGTCCATGGGGTTGCAAAGAGTAGGACACAACTGGGCGACTAAGCACGAAACAAAATAAAATGTCTTTTAAATAATTTAAAGGGGAGGCTAGTAAACATCTCATGTTTTTGTCTTCCAGCCTCTTCCCCTTTGAGGAATTTCCCATCGTCCTTTGCACCGTCATATGCATCCTTTTCCTTGGGAGCGCAGGTAAAACGGTGAGCACACCACCCAGGCTGGTGAGTCAGAACACTTCCATCTCCAGACACACTGACTCATGCCAGCGATGAGCCGGGGTTCCACGGCAGAGCAAGCAGAATTTCCCTCTGGGCTTTTGGAAGAGCTCTTGGGAAATACATGCGTCTGGGTTCATGAGCTGTGACAAAGATGTAAGTCAACTGGTATATTTGCTACCACTCCAGAAGAGCGTTCCTGGTAATAAATCTAACAAAGAAAAAAAAAAGCAGAGCTGAGACTGAAAAGAAAAAGAGAGAGAGAGAGAATGCAGGAGGAAGGTTGTGGATAACAATGAGACAGAGAGAAAAGTCTTGGTGACCGTGTTTGAGGCTCCTAGTTCGAGCCAGACATGAAAACACCCACTCCGGACGTTTTCAGTTATATCAGCCATCAACTCCTTTTTCTTATTTGTTACTCTAATTTTTATGCTGTGGGCTGCAAACTTTTTCTCTAAAATAGCCAGATAGTGAATGGCATCACCGACTCAATGGATATGAGTTTGGGTAAACTCTGGGAGTTGGTGATGGACAGGGAGGCCTGGTATGCTGTGATTCATGGGGTCGCAAAGAGTCAGACACTACTGAGCGACTGAACTGAACCAAACTGAAGCTTTGCATGCCACATGCTCTCTGTTACATGAAAGCAGACACAGGCAACACATAAACAAGCATAACTGCTCTAAAAAGACCCTTCCTGGGGAAGCCAAAATGTGAACTTTATATAATTTCCATGCATCACAAAATACTATTTTTCTTATTTTTCAACCATTTAAAAACATAAAACCATTGTAGCTCAAGGGCTACGCTCAACAGACTCGAGCTTGTCTAAAGTTCCCTCCTTCCTTTCTGCCAACAATCTCAGACTTTTCTTTAGAGATTCACCGCTTTCTGCATCCTATGCCGTTCTGTTTGGGTGCACGGACACTATCCTTAGCACTAGGAACGGGCGTGACTGGCTTAAGCCAGCAAGAAGACTCCACCTCCTTGGCCACAGAGCTGACTCAGCAGTAGACGGACCTCTGATGGAGTTCAGTGCACTGAGACTTGAAGGGCCATGGACTAGGGCTTCTGAGAAAGGCATTTTCTCTCTCCTGCTGCCTGCTCTGCATCCCGGCCACCTGTCAGAGGAGATGCTCTCTTACTACAGCTGGTAATGCAAGGGATGGGGATTTGAGACTCAGAATCGCTGCAGCCGTGAAACCTCAGGAAGCAAGGTTATGAGGATCAGGAATGGAGCCGAAGCAAAGCTGGGGTCACGTGATGAGGTCGCTGAGCCGGATGGAGCCTCACCCGAAGCCCAGCTGCCTATGGCCTCTTCAGTTATGAGCTGATAAATCCCTTTCTTTGCTTAGCTTCTTTAGGACAAACTTTCTGATAGACTCATACATCTTAAAATGAAAGGAATCCTGAAGAATACGTTAAAAAACCTGAGAGGGCAACGACATGGCTGACTCAGGAAGGGTCACATGACCCAGCGGCATTGGCGCCAGTCTGATCAAGTCTGAGGTCAGCGCTTCAGTTTTCTTCAGCTTTTCAGATTCAAGGACTGTTGCTTTCTGTTTTTTTAAATCAAAAGCTGCCCAGAGTCTTCAGGAAATAATTCACTTCAGACAAATGCACAAAAGGAAGCATGTTATTTATAAACAGAAACCGCTGCCCCAACGACACACTAAAAACGCCAAACTCCTGACTGCTGCCCCAAGGCCACCCGCAGCGGGGCCCTCTGCCCGCCTCACGGCCCTCACCCCCCTGCCCCGCCGTCCCCTCCACTCCCGCCGGAATCTCTTCCCTGCGTGTCCTCAAATATCCTGAGTGAGAAGCACATTATAAATGCTTTCACCCCCATATAAAGTCCTCTCCGCTCAGAGCTGACCCTGGCTCTCTCTTTCTATCCAGGTCTCTGGTGGGAAATCACTCGCAGAGAGGCCCGCCCTGGCCGCCTTGTCTGAAACAGCCCTTCCTCCCCCACACATCCCCATCACGCTCTGCCATGCCTCTGCTTCAGTTTAGCTGCAGAAATTCCATCCAGCTGAAAACACATTCTTGTTGTCTTTAATCATGTTTCCCAAACTAGGATACGTGTTCCATGAGGAGAGGAACGTTCAGAACCCTGTTCACCATCGTGTTCCCAGCGAGGTGCCCAGGGTGGTGTCCGGCAATAAGGAGTTGCTGAATGAATGGAGTGAGGTGAAATGAGCAAAGGGAGGGAGGGAGGGGCAGAGAGAGAGGAAGAAAGAAAGAGAAAGAGGAAGGAAGGAAGGAAAAAGGGAGGAAAAGAGATAGGCAGGAAGGGAAGCAGTCCGTCCATGTGATCTCATTTCTGTAAGAGAATCTACAGATGAAACCACTAGTTCTTAGAAAATACCTGGAAAATATGTCAAATTGATACTGTAATATTCTCACCTTAAGACCAAAGGTGGATAATTTAAAACAAACCATTATTATGAACATAACTGTAAACCATTTCTACAGAAAATTACTTGCCAAATAAAGTGATTTTAACAGATTTACGTGTGCATAAGAATTTATAGCTTGTGGAGCACTTTTCACCTAGATTTGCATTTAACTCTTTTAAGACTTCCCTTGAGGAGATGCTGTTATTTCTCTTGTCTAAAGACTGAAGCCCAAAATCCAAGTAAAGAATAGCTCAGGGTTATAGACGAGGAGGAGCAAAGGCCCAACTTGACGTCTGAGTCCCCCGATGTTGCTTGATTCTAATACAGCGCTGCCTCCTTTCAGCAATGGCAAATCCCACCAAAGCAAGTGGTGATTCACTTGCTTCAGCTTCCAAAGGTGACCTAAACTTGTCCCAGTTTTCTGGGACTTTCCACATAGAAATTTTCGTACCACCTGCTGCAGGAGGGCCTGAGTATTTGTACGTTCCTCAGCTCTGTCTGAGATCCGCTGGATTCTTGGGCTTCTCAAATTTTAACATACATCTGAGTCACCCTGGGAGTCTTGTCAAAATGCAGACTCTGACACAAGACTTCTCGAGTGTGGACTGAGCTGCTGAATTTCTACCAGGCTGCCAGCTGATCCTGGTGCTGCTCATCCACAAACATCCACACTTTGAACAGTGAGTCTAGGACATACCTACACAGGCTTTTAAACTGCAAGGGGTTATGGACTGGATGTCCGGGTCCCTCCAAAATGCATAGCTTGAAACAGAATCCTCAGTGTGATGACAGCCGGAGAGAGGGGGTGTGGGACTTTGGGAGGTTAACTGAGTCATCAGGATGGACCCCCCATGAATGGGATTAGTGCCCTTAAGAAAGAGACTACAGGACTTCCCTGGTGGTGCTGTGGATAAGACTCCGCCAGCCAATGCTGGAGACACAGGTTCAATCCCTGGTCTGGGAAGATCCCATACACTGAGGGGCAACCTAGCTCGTGCTCGAGCAGCAACTACTAAAGCCTAGAGCCCATGGTCTGCAACAGAAGCCATTGCTTTGAGAAGTCCCCACACCGAGACTGGGGAGCAACTCCCTCCACTTCCCACAACTAGAGAAAGCCCGCGTGCAGCCACAGAGACCCGGCCCAACCAAGTTCAATAAATAAAAAGATACATTTTAAAACCAAAAAATAACCACAAGTCTATTTTTCAAAAATTGCATGGGGATAAGAATTTCCAACGATAGAATTCCGTTATCCCTGCCCTGGTCCTTTAGGATTTTGCTTACTAGATTAGGAGAGATAATTTCAAACAAATAACCATAAATATGGAGCTGTGTTCTCATAGAAAATAAAACTATACCAACACATTTAGCCAGCAGACTGGTGAACACACAATTTGGTTGCTGAAAGAGAAGACAGGATTTCAATACCTGTCAGCCACGTTCCAACCAAGTGACCTTTAATGGACACATAATTTCATGTCTCTGAATTTCCTCTTCTCCATGAAATAAAAATAATAACTGCTGCTGCTGCTGCTAAGTCACTTCAGTCGTGTCCAACTCTGTGCGACCCCGTAGATGGCAGCCCACCAGGTTCCCCTGTCCCTGGGATTCTCCAGGCAGGAACATTGGAGTGGGTTGCCATTTCCTTCTCCAACACATGAAAGTGAAAAGTGAAAGTGAAGTCACTCAGTCGTGTCCAACTCTTAGCAACCCCATGGACTGCAGCCGACCAGGCTCCTCCATCCATGGGATTTTCCACACAAGAGTACTGGAGTGGGGTAAAGTATTGTTTAAATCTGACATCACAAGAGAGAAGATTAAATAAATGTGGTAACTATAAAGTACTAAGCAATACAGAATTATTAATAATGATGGCTAATGAAAAAATGAAATGATAGAAATGTTAGGCTCTCTAAACTGTAAAGGAAAGGCAGTTTTGTCGAAAGGCAAGCTGTGCCACTATCTATCATGCTGCTACTGCTGCTTAGCCACTCGGCCGTGTCCGCCTCTCTGTGGCTCCACGGACTGTAGCCCACGAGGTTCCTCTGTCCATGGGTTTCTCCAGGCAAGAATACTTGAGCAGGTAGTCATTTCCTGCTCCAGGGGATCTTTCTGACCCAGGGATCAAACCTGCGTCTCCTGTGTCTCCTGCATTTGCAGGCAGATTCTTTACCACTAGTACCACCTGGGAAGCCCCAGATTTTTTTAAAGCCCCAGTGAAGTCACAGTGCCTGCAGCCTCTGAAGTTGTCTTTGGCTGGTATTCTTGCATTCTTTGTAGCACTGCTTCCCAGGGTTGTTACTGTTTTCTCCTCTGATGTGTGTGGTCTGGGGAATTCAGTTCTATTATCCATCATCTTCATCTGAAGGTGAAGATGAACCTTCCACTGAACCTTTATCGATTACATTGTGTGTGTGTGTGTGTGTTAGTCGCTCAGTAGTGTCTGACTTTCTGCGACCCCATGGACTATAGCCCACAAAGCTCCTCTGTCCACGGAATTCTCTAGACAAGAATACTGGAGAGGTAGCCATTCCCTTCTTCAGGGGATCTTCCCAACCCAGCGATCAAACCCAGATCTACTCCATCACAGGTGGACTCAACCATCTTAGCTACCAGGGAAGCCCACAGATTACATTGAAGGTGAAAGTGCAAGCCGCTCAGTCGTGTCAGACTCTTTGCAACCTTATGGACTGAAAGTCCTTGGAATTCTCCATGCCAGAATACTGGAGTGGGTAGCCTTTCCCTTCTCCAGGGGATCTTCCCAGCCCAGGGATTGAATCCAGGTCTCCCGCATTACAGGCGGATTCTTTACCAGCTGAGCCACAAGGGAAGCCCAAGAAGACTAGAGTGGGTAGCCTATCCCTTAATCCAGTGGACCTTCCCGACCCAGGGATCTAACAGATAAATGCAGGGTCTCCTGCACTGCAGGCAGATTGTTTACCAACGGAGCTATCAGGGAAGCCCATAGATTACATTACCAGTCATTAACAGATATGAGAGTTTGAAACATTCAGAGCAAGATTTAGAAAAATAGGTATCTCACCTGAAAACAGAATAAATACTCTTGAAATACCTACTTGGTATCCCTGAGTGAGTCTGCAGTTATGTTACCGGAAGCCCTTTGTTCCTGCCTCGGGGTCCTTTCCTCCAGTCCCTCGCTCTGTAAGGCAGCAGAGACGGCTGTGGGGAGAACCTTCCAGGAAGGCAGGATCCCGAGTGTCCTCTGTGAGGCCAGCGGGCTCAGCTTACCTACCTGCCCTGTTCTGGCTCACTGTAGCTGCTGGCTATTCCTTCCGCTCTGCAACAACCTTCTGACAAGCATCTATGCATCCTCCTCTGTCACTCGACCGCCCCTTTCCCACAGCACAGCCAGCATAATCACTCAAAATCATGTGTCTGACCACAGCACTCCATCCTCGCTGAAAGCTCTTCAGAGACTCCTTGATGCAGAAAGCCCAACTCCTTTTCCCAGGCCTGATCTGATCCTGTCCACCCCGACCCCTCAACTCCGTGCAAACTGTGCCCTCACTCACTACTCCATCACCCCATCTCACAGACCCAAATGTAACAAGCGCAATCGAACCCATGTTTCACATTTGCTCACCATTCCACCCCACACCCAGTATTGTCCTCCCGGGTAACTGGCTCTTCATCACAAAAAATCAGATCTCTGCTCAAGCATCCCCTCTTCAGAAGGGGTTCCCTGACCTCTTGCTAAAGCGGCCTCTCTCCCAACTGCCCTCTGTCACACTAACCTCTTTCGTGGTCTTGTTCCCATTCTGAGGTTTTTTTAAATTTATTAATTTGCTCATATGTTTTTTTCCATCTTCTCACGCTCGAACGTGAGCCTACCTATCTGGGTCACCACTGGATCCTCAGCACCTAGGACAGCGCCTGGCACAGACTAAGTTCCAGATAAATATTTATTATGGGAATAAAGACAACCCACGAAGATAAAATTCTCAGATTTTCCTGGGACTCAAAAATGCAAACTCGAATATCTGGAGATATAACCCATGTTTCCTCACTAGAGGGCTTAATGTGATAAAGCTCCTGATTCTCTCCAAACTTAACTATAATATTAAATTAACTCAGTGGTAATTTCAATTCCAATCAATGCAAAGATTCTAAAGTTCATCTGAAAAAAAATTGGGAAAAATAAATTTGTCAAGTAATCAAAATACTTTCTTAAAACAAAGCAAAACAAAAACTTTGAAGCAACAATAGGCAGAGGGGACCTTACCTATCAGACAATAAGACATATGTTTAAAGGGCTAGTGTTGGAAAAAAAGAGAAATTCCAGAAACAGGCATGCATATATATGTATATCCAGGGCTTCCCTAGTGGTTCAGACAGTAAAGAATCTGCCCACAATGCAGGAAACCTGGGTTTGATCCCTGCGTCAGGAAGATTCCCTGGATAAGGAAATGGCAATCCACTCCAGTACTCTTGCCTGGAAAATCCCATGGACGGGGAGCCTGGTAGGCTGCAGTCCATGGGGTCACTAAGTGTTGGACATGACTGAGTAACTTCACTTTCACTTTTCGCTTTCATGCATTGGAGAAGGAAATGGCAACCCACTCCAGTGTTCTTGCCTGGAGAATCCAAGGGACGGGGGAGCCTGGTGGGCTGCAGTCCATAGGGTCACAGAGTCAGACATGACTGAATCACTAACACTTTCATTTTCATATATGTGTGTGTGTGTGTATGTGTGCATATATGTTAATACATACATACATATATATATATATATGTAACTGCTGTGCTGTGCTTACTCACTCAATTGTGTCCAACTCTGTGTGACCCCATGGACTGTAGCCCACCAGGCTCCTCATCCCTGGGGATTCTCCAGGCAAGAATGCTGGAGTGGGTTGCCATTTCCTTCTCCAAGGAATCTTCCCAACCCAGGGATCGAACCCAGGTCTCCCACGTTGCAGGAGGATTCTTTACCATCTGAGCCACCAGGGAAGCCCGTGTAACCACTATCTCTATCATACTGGAAAAAATCAGTAAAATTTCCCTCTTAGAGCTACAAAACCCACAAAAGTTAAACTACGAAGTAGGATAACATTTACAGGATACATTATATTTGAAAGATGACTGCTTCATATGTCAAAGCTTTTCAAATTAATCAGAAAAAGTGATAAATGCTCTAGCAACTCAAAATATACAAAGCAACACTGCACTGTAGAAAAAACACAAATGTCTGAGAACTGTACAAAAAAATATTCCTTCTATTGATTCAACAAATGCACATTAAAACAATGAGATGAAATTTTCATTATCAGGTTGACAAAGATTAAAAATACTGCTACTCAGTGTTGGTGACCATGAGGGGAAATAGAATCCCTTTATCCATAAGGAAGTCTAGAGGAATACTGAGGAATAACTCCATGGAAGTCAATTTCCTGTTGTGATTCAAAAGCCTTTAAAACTGCGGCTGCTGCTAAGTCACTTCAGCCGTGTCTGACTCTGTGCTGCCCCATAGACAGCAGCCCACCAGGCCCTCCTGTCCCTGGGATTCTCCAGGCAAGAACACTGAAGTGGGTTGCCATTTCCTTCTCCAATGCATGAAAGTGAAAAGTGAAAGTGAAGTCACTCAGTCGTGTCCGACTCTTAGCGACCCCATGGACTGCAGCCTACCAGGCTCCTTCATCCACGGGATTTTCCAGGCAAGAGTCCTGGAGTGGGGTGCCGTTGCCTTCTCCTAACTTTATCCAATTCTCCGTTTAGTGCTTTATCATAAAAGTTTGACTGGACGAGGATATACAGGAATGTATTTCATATGTACCAGAATGTTTATTGTACAATTGTTTATAAGATCAAAAAATTAGAATCAGTATAAATGTGTTTATCATGTCAGTCTAACTCTGGAATATTATGTACTAATAAAGAATGATTGGGTACCAGAGCGTTAACATGAAAAGATGTTCATAAAATGTTGTTGAGTGGAAAAAAGCATGTTAAGAGCAGTCTGTACAGTTTGAAAGTGAAAGGTGGTCATTGGTATCCAACTCTTTGCAACCCCAGGAGCTATACAGTCCATGGAGTTCTCCAGGCCAGAATACCAGATTGAGTGGCCTTTCCCTTCTCCAGGGGATCTTCCCAACCCAGGGATCGAGCCCAGGTCTCCTGCATTGCAGGTGGATTCTTTACCAGTTGAACCACCAGGGAAGCCCAGTAGAGCTTAAATTGTTGTAATATGATTATAGAGATATACATGATTTTTACTATCTTTTTACATTACGTTAGAAAAAAGTCTAACCACTCAGCAGAAGGCTAACAGTTGTTACCTCTGATGATTTCCCTTTGTGCTTAGTTGCATTCTCTAATTTTTCTATAATGAATTTTTATTGCTTGCGTAGAAGAGATAGTTTGGGGGGGGTTTGTGGAGAAGGGAGTTAATTACTGATGTCTAGTTTGTTGCAGTGTTTTCAAGCCTATTTTTCAGGAGCAAAATCTCCATTAAAAATACAAGCATCTTTTGAGTTGAAAAAAACTGCAAACCGTTCCCGACACTTTGTCTCAGCGCCACCCACATAAAGGACCAGACTCACAGCTACAGTGACATCTTTGTGTTTTCATTACTACCGAGTAATGCAGCCAATAAAGAACCTTCAAAAAGCGAAAATGAAGCAATAAGGCGTGACAGATAATGTGGTTATTGTGTGGTAATGAACTCCAGAGGCATCAGAAGTTTGATATATTGCTGAGTACAACTATTTCCCCTGGGTGTAATTTAACCTGAGAAGCTTGCCCCAGAATCACTGATATAAATAGTCCTCCCTGTAGATAAACATGTTTCCAACTGCTGCATGGATGCCTTAATTGTGTTCAATTATGCAGCACAATACAAACATAACTAAAACTGATTTTAGATTAAGGTTTGGGAACTATCAGAACAGCCCCAAAGACTAATTCTAAATCTAACAGCAAAACCACACCAAATTAGTAAAAGACACTCTGACAGCAAGTGCTAATACGAGTACCACAATAACACTAGCAACGAAAGACCTTGTCCGTGCAGATCTTCTCTGTCCTTAAACACCTAGAAAATAAGCCCACTGAATAGTTAACATGTAATATTTCAATGGGAATGGATTCAGTCAGTTCAGTCACTCAGTCGTGTCCAACTCTTTGCGACCCCATGAATCGTAGCACGCCAGGCCTCCCTGTCCATCACCAACTCCCGGAGTTCACTCAGACTCAGGTCCATCGAGTCCGTGATGCCCTCCAGCCATCTCATCCTCTGTCGTCCCCTTCTCCTCCTGCCCCCAATCCCTCCCAGCATGAGAGTCTTTTCCAATGAGTCAACTCTTCGCATGAGGTGTCCAAAGTACTGGAGTTTCAGCTTCAGCATCATTCCTTCCAAAGAACACCCAGGACTGATCTCCTTCAGAATGGACTGGTTGGATCTCCTGGCAGTCCAAGGGACCCTCAAGAGTCTTCTCCAATACCACAGTTCAAAAGCATCAATTCTTTGGTGCTCAGCCTTCTTCACAGTCCAACTCTCACATCCATACATGACCACAGGAAAAACCATAGCCTTGACTAGATGACAAGCAGAAATTAAATGTGGAATTTCAAGCCTATTTGATCTTCCATGGATCCTAATTAGAACACACTGTTAAAAACTTAACAATCAGGGATAAGTGGATATTTGATAGCAACACAATGTTAAACGTTTACAGTTGGTATTATGGTTATACTTTGTAAAAGAATTCTTACCCTTAAGAGATACACTCAGAAACAGTCAAGGATAACATGATGCCTGAAGTTGGCATCAAAATTACCCAGTGTGGGTGGGTGGCTACCGATGAATCAAGGCAGGGTTTGAGTTGTTAACTGTTGAAATGGAGGGATCGCCACCCCTGGGTTCATTATAATAGTATTCTCTTCGATATTGTGAATGTCTGAGATTTCCCATGGGAAGTGCTTTTTAAAGCTATCTGCTATCACCTATGTGGTGGTGACTCTGTGGTAAAAGAATGCGCCTGCAATGCAGGAGCCGCAGGAGACACAGGTTCCGTCCCTGGGTCGGGAAGATCCCCTGGAGGAGGGCATGGCAACCTACTCCAGTATTCCTGCCTGGAGAATCCCATGGACAGAGGAGCCTGGTGGGCTACAGTCCAAAGGGTCGAAAAGAGTTGCACACGACTGAAGCGACTTAGCACACATGTGTAATCATTAGTCATTACCGTATATTAAATACAGTTTGGTGAAAGAAGTCATCATTATAAAATTAAGTTATTTTTTAAAACTTATCTGGTAATACATAAAATTCCATTTGATTCATAAAAAAGTTTTACATCATTGAAAAGGAACCAACAACAATCATCAAAAATATAAAGTTAAACGGGTATAAACCACTGTGATGAAAACAAATTATAAAACTTTGAATGAGTCTGGATTTAAATATTCAGAATTGAAACTGTCACCAAGATGGCGAGGAGGGATCGGGGAAGTGGCATGTCCTATTTAAACTGCATTGAGATACTTGCAAGCTCCAGAAGTTTTTGACGGACAGGGAAGCCGGGTTTGCTACAGTCCACAGAGTCACGAAGAGTCGGACACAACTGAGTGACTGAACTGATTGACTGACTCAGATGCTTGCTGAAAGAAGTGATATTTACAAAAATCAAATTCCAGGGACTTCCCTGGCAGTCTGGTGGTTAAGATTCCACACTTCCACTGCAAGGGGCACAGGTTCAATCCCTAGTGAGGGAAGTAAGATCCCACATGCTGCGAGGTGCAGGTAAAAAAAAATCAAATTCCTTTGGAAAGACAAATTCTGTTAAAGGAGTCATAGCAATTGTTTATCAACGAAGTAGAGGCGATTCTATTAACAATGTAGAATGAATAAAAGGACAAGGTGGAGAAATGAGCAAATCCGTTTGGTGAGAGATAACTGGGATTCCTGCACTGCACTCTCTCCTTAAATAGCAATTACATTATGTCCACAATGTGGCTCTTGTTTGCATTTCAGGTGCCTTCTTAAGACCACTAAACAAGTCCAAACAAAGTCAGCATGTTCAGCCTCTCACAGTAGGTCTATTTTTGTTGGTGGTGGTCAGTCACTCAGCCATGTTCAACTCTTTGTGACCCCATGGACTGCAGCACGCCAGGCTTCCCTGTCCATCACCAACTCCTAGAGCTTGCTCAAACTCATGTGCATCGAGTTGGCGATGCCATCCAACCATCTCATCCTCTGTCATCCCCTTCTCCTCCTACCTTCAATCTTTCCCAGCATCGGGATCTTTTTTAATGAGTCAGTTCTTCGCATCAGGTGGCCAAAGTATTGGAGTTTCAGCTTCAACATCAGTCTTTCCAATGAATATTCAGGACTGATTCCCTTTAGGATTGACCAGTTTGATCTCTTTGCAGTCTCAAGAGTCTTCTCCAACACCACAGTTCAAAAGCATCAATTCTTTGGTGCTCAGCTTTCTTTATAGTCCAAGTCTCACATCCATACATGACTACTGGGAAAACCATAGCTTTGACCAGACAGACCTTTGTTGGCAAAATAAGGGGGTGTCATCTGGAGGCAGTTCAGCTCTAAATACTTCATGCCTTCATGTAAATATTCTTGCCTTTTTTCTCTCAAATAGTTACTGCTTTTCTTTGGGGTGGGAGAGGAGGGCCCGGTTGGAGACACCAGGAGTATAGTCATAAACAAAACACTGACCTTTGGCAATAGCATTGCAGGCTGAGGTCCTCAGGATCCAGGTAAAGTCACCCAACACCAGCTAACTAAAGTAGTCGTGCATGACCTTATTCCTCAGATCTACCAACTTGCTAGATTACTGCATGCTTTAAATAAAATACTTCTCAGCTGCACAGAAACTCACATTGGACAGATGGCAGAGGCTATGAATTGTGTGGAAAACCCTGCTCCCCGCCTTCTCTTTCTGACCTTCTCCCCGCCCCTCCAACCTTCACCTCCGGGTCTCTCTGCCCCCGGGTCTCCTCCTCTCGCAGACGCTTTCTGGTTTTCAGTGCCCTGGTGTCCCTCGCATGGAGCCCCAGCTGTGCCTGTGACCTGCACACCGATCAGCAGGAGGCTGAGCCAGAGGGTAAATGTCCAGATGCCGCCGCCAGAGAAATCTACCAGCTAGAACCTTTAAAAACTCCCAAGAACACATTAAAGTGCCCATGCGCTACAGCTACTGAGCCTGCAGCGAGAAGCCTGCTCACCCCAACTAGCGGGTAGCTCCAGCTCACTCCACTAGAAAAAAAGCCCACAGCAACAAACACCTGACACAGCCCAAAATAACGTGAAATCCATTAAAGCCTTTCATTCTGCATGAATATCTCTAAAGTTTACGAATCCAGTTCCTATAGGTGTTGAGGAATGAGTGCATTTAGAAAATTGGCCCTTGGATGAATTGATTCTTGGATGAATTGGCTTTTGCAAATTCAGCTTTGGTTGAAACATTATCAGCTAATTACGTTGCCTCCGCCTTGGAGGGAGACCCCCCCACCCCACTCCCACCCCCGGCAGGAGAGTGATGCAAGTAACATAATACACACCTCCAGGGCTGGGGTCTGTCAACTTTCCCCAAGAACTCTGAGTTCATCTCAGGCCGAAAGATGAGGGGAAATTAAGACCTGCCCTACGTCACAGCTAAGTGCTTCCCCTCTGGTGGTACGGTGGGAAAGAATTCGCGTAATGCAGACGACTCAAGAGTCGTGGGTTCGATCCTCCGGTCAGGAAGATACCCTGCAGAGGGAAATGGCAACCCGCTCCAGTATTCTTGCCTGGGAGATTCCATGGACAGAGGAGCCTGGCAGGCTACAGTCCATAAGGTCGCAAAAGACTGATAGGACTTATGACTGAAAAGCGGCAGCAGCTAAGCAGACCTGGGGAATTCTGCATAGATGCGATAAACAGGCTCCTGCATTAAGCTGTCTTTCTTTTCCCTTATTGAGGTATGACTGACACACATTATTTTAGTTTCAGGTGTATGACATCATGGTTTGATGTTTGTATAGACTGCAAAATGATCAGTGGAACAAGTGTAATTAACATTCATCACCAGACAGAGTTACAACATTTTTTTCTTGTGATGAGAACTATTAATGTCCACTGTCAGTAACTTTCACACGGGGGACAGAGCCTTATTACTACAGTCACCATGCTGAGTGTTCCATCCCCAGGACTTATTCTATACTTAGCAGTTTGTACTGAATTTTCTTATATTATTTTCTTCTATTAAAATCAAGGAAGGGAAAAGCTTTCATCAACTAATATAGGACAACACTTCTCAAAGCATGTGATGCTAAATGTTGTCTCTATTAGATACTCTGTGAAATATTATTTGAATCTTACGTAACGTTGGGGAAAGCATTATGATGACTCATAAGGCACGTTAGTATATTAAGTCCCTGCACTAAAGGATAAAAAAAGGTTTCTAAAGTCTTATCTTTTGATGTTTTTGTTGTTATACTTGTTATTTTATTCTGCTCTCTTTGATGTATTTAAATAACTCACACTGTTTAGAGGTCATTCAGGATATGCTCTCATATTTTTTGACACTTTGGGGGTGAGTTTTACGCTGTTTTTTTATTCTAAAGTTTCTTCAAGGAGGGGCTTCCCATAGTGGACACTGGGGAAGAGGGCGTGGATGAAATCAGCCACACAGAGCCGTGGTGAGTAAGCACCTCTCTAAATTAATCGGGGGCTTCCCTGGTAGCTCAGCTGGTAAAGAGTCTGCCTGCAATGCAGGTGACCCAGCTCAGATCCTGGGTTGGGAAGATCCCCTGGAGAAGGGACCGGCTGTCCACTCCAGTGTTCTCGGGCTTCCCTGGTGGCTCAGCTGGTAAAGAATCCACCTTCAATGCGGGAGACCTGGATTCGATTCCTGGGTCGGGAAGATTCCCTGGAGAAGGGCATGGCAACCCAACCCAATATTCCTGCCTGGAAAATTCCATGCAGAGAGGAGCCTGGCAGGCTACAATCCATGGGGTCGCAGAGTCAGACATGACTGAACAACTAAGCACAAATTAATCGGAGCTGAGCTAGAGACCAACAAGTGAAAGCCGTAAGAGATGTGATCAAACATTCTGAAATTAACAAATTATCATTGATGCCAGTGATCACTGTAGGCAGCTCGGGAGAACTACCGGCCTAAGAAGGTGCTAATCCCATGTAAGGGCTAAAAACCCCGATATGAAGACTCGAAATCAAACAACTTAAGCAGAACAAAAGCCAAAAGTCATAATTTTATTTTTTTTTTTTAAAAGGTAACTGAGACAGTCACTTTCTCCAGGGGCCGATGAAGACCCAGAATGAAAATAAGTGAGGTTTGATCTCCTTGCCGTGCTGTTTATCCAACTGAACCCAGACAGAAATCTTGCTGACAGATTCAGGGCACACTTTCCAGCAGTTAGAAGTGGCCGCACTAGAGTTGTTCCCCATCTCGTTCCAAATACTGACGACTTCCGTGACCTCGCTCTGTCTACACCTTCCCAAAGGATTCCAGGACACCTAGAGCAAAAAGGCAAGCCCCGTCAAAGTTATTACTTCCCGCGGCCTCCCGTATCTACTCATAAGTCCTCCAGACTTTCACCAGGCTTCCTCTACTACTTCTTAATTTTTGTACTTCTAGCCACTTTTTTCTCTCCTTCTCTCCCAAAAGATTTAATTCCCATGTGATACGAGTTTTTATCCATATGACTCAAAGTGATGAAGAAATAAATACATGCATACAAATAAATGAATAAATTAATAACCAAGATTCCAGACTCCGTGTTAATTTCTGGCACACCTATCGAGTTTTAAGTTTGTCACTTTTGATTAAATGTTTCCAACTTCTCAAATGCCTATTTTTGTTCATTTTTTAAACTCATAAAAGCTTACATGAAGAAATAAAAAGGAATCAAGCGTCTTACTCTCCCAACATAGTTCCCTCTCTCTTTATAAAATTCAGTCTCAAATCGTATCAATGTAGAGAACATTTGAGATCCATGTTAGCTTATGTCCACGTTCTTTATATTTGGGGATTCCAAATAACCTCAGATGATACATAATCACCTTATTGTTTTGCAGCATGGAAATATTTTGCCCGTCTGAAATCCTCTTATTTATGTACCCAAAAAGGAAAAAAAAAAAAAAAGCTTCAGACATTCAATTCTGAGAGACAGAGGTCCGAGTATACTGAAATACCTAAATAAATCTATAAGTGGCTCATAAAAAAAATTGAACAAACCAGCAAGCTAACTCAATTATACCAGAAAAAAAAATTAAAAAGACCGTTCAGTACCCCATATTATATCATTTGTGGTAAAAAAGCATGTGAAGTTAAATATAAATTTAACTCCCTGACCACTGCTTATGGGTTCCAAAAAGGCCTGTCTGGTAAGGTGAAATTTTCCATGCTTGGTTTCAGCCCAAAGGGGAAACATTGATGGAGAGCTGAAGAAAATGCTCAACAAAGTCTAATGATTTATGAAGGGTGAAAAATGGCCTTAATTTTATCATGAAGAAGTTATTTTGAGAAGGCATAATCTATATTAAAATCCCGATATGAATGTGTTACATAGTAAGAAAAGTTATTCAACAGTTTGAGGAATTTTATTTCCCTCTTAGATAAAAATCCATGTTGCTATGTTTTCAGAATAAGAACACCAATGACATCCAGTGTTTTTGAATAAGATAAGCAGGAACTAAGCTGTGATCAATGGGTGGGGATGCACCCAGCAAATTTTCAGTGACATCACTTAAGTATATTATTGAGTTTATTTCCACATTAGGGACTTTTATTTTGGGTGGAAAGTCTTTTTTTTTTTTTTTTGTAAAACTGTAAGTCCTTTTTCAATTCTAAAATTCTGTTGTTCTCATCATTTGAAACTTTTTAAAATAATTAATTAGCTATTTTGGCTGCCTCAGTTCTTGGCTGAAGCAGAAGGGCTCTTTTGTTGAGGCCCACAAACTCTCTGGTTGCAGAGCTAGGGCTCCAGAGCATGCGAGCTCAGTAGCTGTGGCATGTTGCATGTGAGGTCTTAGTTCCCAGACCCAGGATCCAACCCATGTCCCTTGCATTGCAAGGCAGATTCTTAACCACTGCATCACCAGGGGAGTTCCCTGCTGTTCTTATACTCTGAGTGGGCAGTGCAGACTGCATCTAAGAAGTTGGCTCATAAGATGATTAAATGTGGGTAGAGGATATGTATCAGCTTCCCCAGGGGCTCAGTAGGTAAAGAATCTGCCTGCATTGCAGGAGACACAGGAGATGTGGGTTTGATCCCTGGGTCGGGACAATCCCCTGGAGAAGGAAACAGCAATCCACTCCAGTATTCTTACCTGGAAAACCCCATGGGCAGAGGAGCCTGGCAGGCTACAGTCCAAAGTGTCACAAGAGTAGGACATGACTAAGCACGCAGGCACCCTTGGTTGACATGTATGTTTTCTTAATGGCACTGTTTCCTGACTATTGTTTTTCTGTTAACGTCACTCTTCCATTTCCTATTTGTTAATGTTATAGCTGAAACTTAGGGTTACAGTTACACTTCCTTTATTATTTTAATAAATTACATCTTTTAAATTAATTTTTATTGGAGCATGGTTGCTTTACAATGTCGTGTTAGTTTCTGCTGCACCTGGGAAGCCCTTCGGATAAATTACATTACTTTTAAAAGAAAAATAAAGAATACCAACTACATTTAGAACCACCTGACAAACCCTCAAAAGCTTGCAGACACAGAAAAGTTTGCTATCAAAGCGTAAAAAGGATTTTGGCCTAAATTTGCTTTGGTTTTATTTATCAGTCTCTGCTTTAAATTGGTAGAAAGAAAGCCAGCTTCTTTAGAGTAAATCTAGACATCTTTGGAAGGAATGATGCTAAAGCTGAAATTCCAGTACTTTGGCCACCTCGTGAGAAGAGTTGACTCATTGAAAAAGACCCTGATGCTGGGAGGGATTGGGGGCAGGAGGAGAAGGGGATGACAGAGGATGAGATGGCTGGATGGCATCGCTGACTCGATGGACGTGAGTCTGAGTGAACTCCGGGAGTTGGTGATGGACAGGGAGGCCTGGTGTGCTGTGATTCATGGGGTCACAAAGAGCTGGACACGACTGAGGCACTGAAATGAACTGAACTGAACTGAGACATCTGAATTGTGACCCAGAGTTTGTTATAACAATGTATCTTTGGGTCTTCCAACTCCTGAGTAGCTCACTTCCTCCATGAAGCCTTCCCAGATTAATCCCATCTGAGAGCTGACCTGCCATTCATCCTCAAGTGCTCTTTCACAAAGTAGCCCTTAGCAGCGCAAAGCCCTCCATTAGGTGGTAGAGCTCCCAAGCCCAGGAGTCAAATCTATTATGAATTTTACTTCTCCCTAAGACTCCTGATCCAGGAGAGATCTTCAGTTCAGTTCAGTCGCTCAGTCGTGTCCGACTCTGCAGCCCCATGAATCGTAGCACACCAGGCCTCCCTGTCCATCACCAACTCCCGGAGCTCACTCAGACTCACATCCATCGAGTCAGTGATGCCACCCAGCCATCTCATCCTCTGTCGTCCCCTTCTCCTCCTGCCCCCAATCCCTCCCAGCATCAGAGTCTTTTTCAATGAGTCAACTCTTCGCATGAGTGGGCCAAAGTATTGGAGTTTCAGCTTCAGCATCATTCCTTCCAAAGAACACTCAGGGCTGATCTCCTTCAGAATGGACTGGTTGGATCTCCTTGCAGTCCAAGGGACTCTCAAGAGTCTTCTCCAACACCACAGTTCAAAAGCATCAATTCTTCGGCACTCAGCTTTCTTCACAGTCCAACTCTCACATCCGATCACAGGAGAAACCATAGCCTTGACTGCTGCTGCTGCTGCTGCTAAGTTGCTTCAGTCGTGTCCGACTCTGTGCGACCCCATAGACGGCAGCCCATGAGGCTCCCCCGTCCCTGGGATTCTCCAAGCAAGAACACTGGAGTGGGTGCCATCACCTTCTCTGATAGCCTTGACTAGACGGACCTTTGTTGGCCGAGTAATGTCTCTGCTTTTCAATATGCTATCTAGGTTGGTCATAACTTTTCTTCCAAAGAGTAAATGTCTTTTAATTTTATGGCTGCAGTCACCATCTGCAGTGATTCTGGAGTCCCCCAAAATAAAGTCTGACACTGTTTCCACAGTTTCCCCATCTATTTCCCATGAAGTGATGGGACCAGATGCCATGATCTTCGTTTTCTTGGTAGATACAGAAATGTACATCCATTTCATCCTGCCCCTCCCTGAGTTTAGAAAAAACAGCTCTCTGACCACGGAAAACATTCTCACATCCTTTGTACTAGCGATGTTCTAACTGAACTAGAAAAATGAAACAGAAAGGAAAACAAGGTTTAATGATTCTATCTAGAGAGTGAGAATAGCTACTTCCCAATAACTCCAGTCTATTTACAAGAAGATTCCATTTTATTTAGTGTATTCCATAGCAGCTGGTGCGGCTTCCCGTAGGGCTTCCCTGCTGGCTTAATGGTAAAGAATCTGCCTGCCAGAGCAGGAGACTCGGATTCGAATCCCTGGGTCGGGAAGATCCCCTGGAGGAGGAAATAGCAACCCACTCCAGTATTCTCATCTGGAGAATCCCATGGACAGAGGAGCCTGGAAGGCTACAGTGCATAGGGTCACAAAGAATCAGACATGACTTAGTGACTAAATAACAAAAACAAATAGTAACTGGAATTAATAAAAAGATATACACACACAGAGACACACACACATATGCATTTTTTACTTTAAGGAAGAATTTCTGAATGACCTGGGAAGTCAAGAAAAATAGAATGAGTTTCATTAAGAGACCATAAATTTCGTCAAATCTAGAAGACTTCAAACAGAGGCTAGATTCCCAACAAGTATCGCAGAAGAGACTCAAGACTTGGCTGGAGAATGAGACCACGTGTATCATCCCTGTGGGCCTCGGACACTGCCGTTCTCAGTTGGCAGACTCACACTCTCAGGTTTGAGCCGTCTCTGCTCATTTATTTCAGGACTCTGCTATTCAGGAAATTGCCAACACCTAAAATTCTTTTAAAGAAAAGTTTAAATCCTCAACAGAACCATTCTTATCTCTTCTTTAAAATGTCATTTCAAAACCTTCCTTGAAACTCACCACTAAAGAGCTTTTGGTGAAGAGCTTTTCCTGGAAAGATAAGTACTCAGCAGATAATTGCACTAGGAAATCAGAATTTTTCCTCAGCCAGGTACCACCTTTCAAAAATCAATCTAACAGGACCAATTAATGTGCTGGAGAATAATGTGCCTTCAGAGAGAGAAAGACTGGAGACTTCTTCCCCTTGAAATGGATGACATCTTAATGCTCACAGAAGGTTCTCAAGAAATTTTTCTCTGACACTGAAATAAATACACGTGATTCATCACCAGAGATTCAGGAGCAAGCACCCGCTCCTTGCTGTACTTCTGCTGTGGTGCGTGAGGATTTTGGTACCCGAGCTGGGCAGGATCCTAAGAATGGAAGCTCTTCTCCAGAACCAGCCTTTCTATGCCCCTGGTTGGAAGAGGAGGAAAAGGCCTTCCTCTTTGCCCTCGGTTCCACCATCCCTTCTCCCCATCTCTCTTCTCTGGCCTTCCCAGGCTCAAAACGAATGTGTTCAAGTCAGCTCAGAGCGCATGATGGGCTGAGAGGGACGCTGAGAAGAGAAACACTGGTTGGAACGAGCCATTCAGCCTCCTGGTCTCGCCCACACTTTCAGGGTCTTCCATGCAGTAAATGCACCTCTATTTCGTTGTTTAGTTGCGAAGTCGTGTCTGACTCTTTTGTGACCCCTGTGGACTGCAGCCTTCCAGGCTCCTCCGCCCGTGGCATTTCCCAAGCAAGAATCCTGGAGTGGGTTGCCATTTCCTCCTCCAGGGGATCTTCCTGAACCACCACGTCTCTTGCGTCTCCTGCATTGGTAGGCGGGTTCTTTACCATTGAGCCACCGGGGAAGCCCATGCTTATTTTAGATGACAGCTAATGATTTTTTTTTCCTAGAAAACCTTCCCTGACAAAGGCTATTTAATCGCCAAGCTTCTAGCAAGATGTTTGATGCTTTCCCTTATTTTCCCCTCCATGCCTTCATAAAATCTCCTAAGGACTCCATGTCTCTGGGCCAGACCTGGCCTACTTACAGTCTCCAGCCATATCTGCCAAATCTGGTGCCATTTTGCAGTCAGTACTTTAAAGCTTTTTTTTTTTAATTTCAAAGTCTTCAGTTTCACCATAGGTCCCACCAAAACCAGATGCCTTGCGTAGGGTAACCTTCACACCTTTATACTGCCTGTCTGGGCCCGTAGGCATTTGAGATCTCCATCCCTGAACTTTATGCAAAACCACTTCCACGACAACCCTCAGGTCCGTGTGTCCCCTACAGTATTTCAGGCTGAAGGCAGGGTGTGTCTGTATCTACCACGTTTTCTAATATCTAAAACAGTGCTGGGCATTTAGCTTTCTATAGATTTGGCGAACACATAATCCTTGTGGGGGGGGCGGGGGGAGACTATCAGGAAAGTCTGCTTCTTAAGAGTTCCTTAGGCATGAGTGCAGGACAGAGTGAGAACAGGACTGATCCTGCCTCCATACTAAATAAAACTCCTGTTCCTTATTATGGCCTAATAGGTGGAAACATTTTTTTTTATAAACAGGTTTAAAATTTTTATTTTATTTTTTACAGAGGGCAAGGATTGGTGCAAGGAAGAATATGACTTTGTTAAGACTAGAAAAAAAAAGGCCCCCCTTTTTTTTCTCATCTAACTGGGTCCTGGGCTTGATTATAAGCTCCCTGGAGGAGAATGCAGTGGTCACTTGACATTCTCAGCACACACAGGAAGAGATGTTTTAATGAACAGACCTGTTGGGCTCTTTTTTTTCTTCTTTTTTTTTTTTTTCCTTTGTGTGTACGTGTGTGTGTCCAGAGATGTCTCATAGAAATAGTGTCTAATTAAATAAATATGATTTCAAATCTGTTGTATGAATTTGGATATGCTTCTCCCTGGGCAAGATCTATCTGGCTTTGAAGCCTCTTAAAGGAAAATGTTGAGAATGGAACGCTAAAGATTTAGAATGCACCAAAGCAGACTTCCCTGGTGGGCCAGTGGTTGAGACTGTGTCCTCCAATGTAGGGGGTGCGGGTTCGATCCCTGGTCTGGGAGCTTAGATCCCACATGCCTCACAGTCGAAAATAACAAAACATAAAACAGAAGCAAACTGCAACAAATTCAATAAAGACTTAAAAAAAAAAATAGAACGGACTAAAAAATTCCAAAATAGGGACAATCCATGGCTTCCTGGTGATTCAGATGGTAAAGAATCTCCTGCAATGCAGGAGATCCAGGTTCCATCCCTGGGTCGGGAAGACCCCCTGGAGAAGGGCACGGCCACCCACTCCAGTATGCCTGCCTGGAGAGGCCCATGGACACAGGAGCCTGGCGGGCTGCAGCCCTGGGGTTCACAGCATGTCGGACACAACCGAGTGACTAACACTTTCACTTTCATTATAAACACAGAGAGGTCTGCTGAGTCCTTGAGGATGGATTTCAAATTTTTAAAGAGATACCACTTGAAGCTGGAGTTTGTTTTCTTCAGAAGTCTGATTGATGACATATTTTTGGCACAACCCTCTGATGCCTTTCAACCTTGTCCTCAGCTTTCTGCTCCCCATTTCTTTTCTCTATGTTCCTCCGTCTCCTCCCCACCATCCTACTGTCTCCCTGCCTCCTTGCCTTGTTTTCCTAAATGAGTTCCCATTCCTGCCTCTGTTCTCACTGCCCGCCTACCCTGCCACCCAGCTCCCTGGACAGCTTCCATTTAAAATGCGTGCATCTCAGTCTACAAAAGCTATTTCAGGTACGGTATTCAAGCAGCACATTAAAAACAACCGAAGCAAGCACATACTTGGGAATTTTATGGAATGGTAAAACATTTGTGCAGCTACTTCCCACAGACAGGAGTGGGGTTTGGAAGGCCATTTCATCTCGCACAGAAACTCAGCTGGTCTTAATTCTTTGCCTCTCAGCACGCTGGAGCGCAAGCCCCTTGCTTTTCCGAGCTCCACTCGCAGGCGAGGGGCTAAGCCAGACGTGCAGGGCCAGGCTGTCTCTGAACTGCCCTTTCCTTTGGTCTTCTCCTCCATCGGCACACGGTTATTTTTCCAGTATTTCCGGCAGAACTGTTTTTATTTAGTTGCAGGGTAGTCTGTAAGGTTACAGACCATTCCTCTTGATACACTTCTGCACGTTTCTCTGCCACAGCTTAACAACTCCAGCCTTTTCAGAGAAATGGCTCACTCTGTAGAGAAATATATGGTCCATCTGTCATCACACCAAAGTGGACTTGACCACATATCCTTGGAGAATTTTCAAACAATTCCCAGAGCAAGGATGATGACCCTTTCTCTGCCTGACTGAATTTCATCCATAGCCTTTCCTGGGGCCAAGGGGATAGGAAAACTGATTAGAAATTATGAAACAGTGTGTTTAATCGTTCTTAAAACATCCTCAAAAGAAAAGTACCATTTAATCCATTGTGCAGATAGCTAGAAACACACGGAGTCTAGTGGCTCAAAGCTCTGTCTTTCTCAGCTTTTCTACCATCAATCAAACGTCCAAAGGGAGCTAATGTCATATTCTTAAGTGGCCTAAAATACCAAAATGGCCATTTTTCAAAGAAGTGCTTCTTCGCTTAAACACACTGTCCAGGAGTCTTTCATGACAGGACCTCTCATTACTACGCGAGGGTCCTTTCCAAGCCGCCCAGAGGGAAAAAGATTTTTCATGAGCAACTTCTAATACTTTATACTGCATAAGAGTTTTCATGGGATTTAGAATAATTTTAAATCAAGAATTCTATAAAAGAACATATTCTTATTTAATCTAATTAACAAAGAAGAAACCAGATTGAAAGATTTTTTTTGTTATTTTACCCATTTCGAGAATTTGCTGGCAAGTACATAGGCTCAGGAGTCCAAATTGAGTATTCAGCCATCTACTGTACCACCGGGAACTAGTTACCTCACCTCCAGAGCCTCAGTTTCCTCATCTGTAAGTTGGGGGTGATAAGCCCAGCTTCGCAGATTTGCTAAAGAAATTAGACATCCGTGGGAGCACAATCGCTTAGTCATGTCTTTGCGGCCTCATGGACTGCAGCCCGCCAGGCTCCTCTGTCCATGGGATTTTTCAGGCAAGAATACTGAAGTGGATTGCCATTTCCTTCTCCAGAGGATCTTCCCGATCCAGCGATCCAACCTCTAACCCCTGTGTCTCCTGCCCTGCAGGTAGATTCTTTACATGCTCAGCGCTAGCGAAGCCTTGAAAGAAATTTGATGATGCACGCAAAGCAGTGATGGTTGGGTCAGACACACAGCACGCGTTAATGTATGGGGCTCAGAGTATAGATTTAAACCAAACATTTTGTAATTATCATGGGTTGGCTTAGTCTTTCAAAATTGTGAGGGATATTTTATAGGGCTCTTGGTTGTGTCTATCAACTTATTCATCCACTTCTTTATATTGCCATTATAGCTTTGATATAAGAATTATATAAGATAGAAACAAAACTCTTTATGTACACTGAAACTTAATTCCAGATGGTTTGGTGTGAGGAGGGATCCAGTGGAAACAGCTTCAGGTGTTCTCGGTGGAGTCACTGTCTCGGGTGTCCCCAAGGCAGACCCCAGCCTGAGAGGAGGAAGTTCAGGCCCTGGGGGGTTGGTTAGGGACTCGCTCCCAGGAGAAACCAGGAAAGGGGAGGCGAAGCAGGATAGGAGAGCAGACTGAGTGTAGAAGGGGTCGCTTCAGGTCAAACGTCACCCTTCCAGATCCCATAGGGGGCTCTGAAGTGCAAATTGTGTGCAAGGTGGGGTTCGTCCTTGCTCAGGGCAAGGAAGCTGGGCTCAGCACCTCTCACCAAGCGGGGCTTGGCTACAGGCTGTGGACTGATGGTCTGGAGGGGACTGCAAATTCCAGGAGCTTCCATCTCTGTGGCAAACATGGCAGGTGGGCCGTAAAATCCCCAGGCAAAACAGAGGGGCATTGCAGGGGAGGGGAAGGGGAGGAGGGCAGGTAGGGGTGACCAGCCCTCAGCAGAGGTCCAAGGATTTGGTGTTTCTTGTTGTTGTTCAGTCACTCAGTCATGCCCGATGCTTTGTGACCCCCATGGACTGCAGCACATCAGGCTTCCCTGTCCCTCAATATTGCCTGGAGCTTGGTGAAGCTCACATCCATTGAGTCGATGATGCCATCCAACCATCTCATCCTCTGTCGTCTCCTCCTCCTGCCCTCAATCTTGCCCAGCATCAGAGGTCCAAGGATACAGGGATCTAAGGGGATCTGAGCCCTGACAGCACCCACTCCTCATCACACAGCTAACCCGGCACCAGTGAGCCCAACTTCACAAGGGAGCAGATTTGCAAACATAAGAGACGGTTTAAAAGTCAGAAAGGAAATAAAATAGCATCCTTTTCCTGCCTACCTGTTAAGAATGTCCTCACTTGGGACTTCCCTGGTGGTCCAGTGGCTAAGACGCCCAGTGCAGGGGGCCTGTGTTCAATCCCTGGTCAGGGAACTAGACCCCACATACTGAGTGAGGACCAAAGATCCTGCCGGCCGCAGCTAAGACCCAGCGCAGCACAATAAATAAATTTTAAAAAAAAAAAGAAGAAGAAAAATGCCCTCACTTTAAGAAAAGACTGAAAATGAAGTCTTTGCACCCATTCTGACCCCAAATTGTCCAAATTTAACCCATTTCCACCCCAGTCTGAGAATATCAGCCCAGGTAAACTCCGAGCTCCAACAGTGATAACAGAGTCCTTCAATTCGAATGCACTCTGCAGTTCACAAATCATTGCCAAATGTGTTTTTTGCCCACAACCCCTTGAAATACATATAACGAGAATCATATGGTACCCCATTCCCCATCTTACAGATGAACACCAAGGCTCGGAAGTTAAACATGCCCGTGGAAGAACTGGAATTCAGTCCCAGGCTTGCTAATTCCAGTGCTTTCTCTAAGTGTCTCAACGGAGGCATACCGAGCGGCCGTGGGATGGCCCCATGGTAGGGACCCTCTGCCGGCCATCTGACGCAGATACACTGCGGACCCTGAACAGTCCACCAGTGAGGACTCTCAGCTGAGCTCATTTCGACGTGAGGGGTGGTTGGGCCCCCGGGGTTTCTGGTCCCCTCCGACGGCTCTCCGTCTTTCACCCATTCTGTAAACGCAAGCTCTCTGTCTTCATCTCCGGCTCCATGGACACTCCTTAGCTCATCTTATAACTACCCTTATCCTTTCAAATCTAAACTGCCATATTTTGATGACCTGTGAATCCATTCCTCTTTAGAAGAAATTATTCTCTGGTCCTTAAGATGTCTGCAGCCAAAACTCTACCGGCTAACCAACTGTGCCTCCAATTTAACAAGCCAAACTAGTAACTTGCCTTAAGACTGTTTTCCTCGCAAATCCCCTTATCACCTTACATCGGCTATCTTTGGTAGAAGCCACAGCATTCAGTTTCCCTGGAAAGTATCACATGTCTGCATTTCACGAATTTTGCAATATCAGAAACCCAGAATCTGCCTACGAAACAAAATGTAGAATGGAAAGCATTCGGATTCTATTTGTTTAAAAATGTTGAATTTTTTGCCAAATTGAATTTCTCAACTAAAAACTGACAGTGTCCATGTCAAAATTTTAACTGTACACAGGATGCTTGTGGCAAAGATAGCTGAACAATGAAGCAAGACCGAATTTGCATAGACAAATGAGTTGCCCTTCTCTGCTCAGATGATTATTTGTCTTACCCAAGAGGCGAGGACCTGAATTGGATGTCTGAAGTATAATTTATGCAGGAATAGTTCTGTAACTACATTTACATAAACTGTAAAGATATTTAATAAATATAGTATTTATATTTACAAAACAGGAAACAGACTTACAGACTTAAAGGATGAGCTTCTGGTTACCAGAGGGGAAGGGCAGGGGGACAGATTGGGAATTTGGGATGGACCTGGACACACTGCTGTATTTAAAATAGATAACCGACAAGGACCTCCTGTGCAGCGTAGGGAACTCTGCTCAATACTCAGGAATAACCTAAATGGGAAAGGAATTTGAAAAACAATAGATAACAAATAGATGTATAACTGATTCGTATAACTGAATCACTTTGCTGTACACACACCTAAAACCAACACAACATTGTCACACAGCTATACTCCAACATAAAATAAAAATTTCAGATAAAATTTTAAAAATTACGTAAAAGATGATCTACACTGGTTTGTCGAGATAAACATACTGAAAACTAGAATCGCATCTACGCTGACTGTATATATGTTTCCTCATCATAATTTCAATGTTAATTTTACCCATTGTCAAAATAAATGAGAATTTTTAAATTGTTCTTTTTTTAGAAAAGAATTAGATGCCGACTTAGAAAGCTGGATTGGTTACACAAACCATCAGAAGAACAAGTGACGATGCTGCAGTCTTTGTCTCGGTCCCTGCATCCCACCCACTTAGCTTAGACATATCCCTCTCTTGGGACTTTCCTGGCTGTTAGGAATCTGCCTTCCAACACAGGGGACCTGGGTTCAACCTTAGTTCGGTCAGGAAACTAAGGTGTCGAGGGTAACTAAGCCCCCGGGCCACATTTACTGAGCCCATGCACCGCAACTAGAGAATCCCGTGTGATAAAAAGATCCAGGGCATAAGTTTTTAGTTAAAGTAAATGAAGCCCTGTTCTCTTAAGGGGCTGTGTCCATGCAGGATCCCGTGCCACAAACCTGAGACACTCCTGACTTCAGTCTCCCAGTCAGCAGACTCTTTCTCTAAGAAGTTACTCTTGATTTTTCAGACGACAGTTCCTGATGAGAGAGCTAAGAGATTTTTAATAACATTTCTACAGAGTGAGACACCTCCACATAGTCCACTCCAAGCCACAGGCTCATCACAGCGGGCAAGAAAGCCTAGACCCTGCCAGTTTCACAAGAATGGCAGCTTTCCACATCCTTCTTCTGTTGGTAGGCATTGCTCCAGACACGGAATACTTCATAGTATAAAATTTACTAAAGTATGATTTCTTTTTTAAAAAATCATATAAGCTAAGACAACTAGTTAAGCATTAAAGTGTGTTTCCTTATTTCTCAATGTGATATAGTGGCTCTCACTGGAGAGACGGGCTTCTGGGTGGGCAGGTCCTGTCTTGGTCTTCTCTGTAGCCCTGGTGGTCCAGCACGGGGCTCTGACCCAGAGGGCTCACTGGCAGGGCGGAAGAAAAAGTAACGAGGCCTTTCCAGGTGGCACCGTGGTACAGAACCCGTCTGACAATGCAACAGATGAAACAGATGTGTGTTTGATCCCTGGCTTGGGAAGATCCCCTGGGGAAGGAAACAGCAACCCAATATTCTTGCCTGGAAAATTTCATGGGCGGGGGGTCTGGTGGACTGCAGCCCACAGGGTCGCAAAGAGTCAGACACAACTGAATGACTAAGCGCACTTGAGGGGAAAGTAGAATATTACTAATCACGACATGTTTCTCTGTTATTTGCCTTTAGTTGAGAAACTAGAACAGACAGTAACTCTGCACTTCCTTTTAGTTTGTTGTTGTTGTTGTTTAGTTGCTGAGTCTTGACTCCTAGTGACCCCACGGACTGTAGCCCGCCAGGCTCCTCTGTCCCTGGGATTCTCCAGGCAAGAATTCTGGAGTGGGTTGCCATTTCCTTCTCCAGGGGATCGTCCTGACCCAGGGATTGAATCCACAGCTCCTACAGGTTAAGTGATCCTAATTTAGTTCCCTTTAGTTAATTTTAGATCCTTATTTAATTCGTTAGTTAACTTTAGATCCTTTTAGCTCAGTTCAGTTCAGACGCTCAGTCGTGTCCAGCTCTTTGCGACCCCATGAATCGCAGCACGCCAGGCTTCCCTGTCCATCACCAACTCCCAGAGTTCACTCAAACTCATGTGCTTCAAGTCAGTGATGCCATCCAGCCATCTCATCCTCTGCCGTCCCCTTCTCCTCCTGCCCCCAATTCCCCCCAGCATCAGAGTCTTTTCCAATGAGTCAACTCTTCACATGAGGTGGCCAAAGTACTGGAGTTTCAGCTTCAGCATCATTCCTTCCAAAGAACACCCAGGACTGATCTCTTTCAGAATGGACTGGTTGGATCTCCTTGCAGTCCAAGGGACTCTCAAGAGTCTTTTCCGACACCACATTTCCAAAGCATCAATTCCTCGGCACTCAGCTTTCTTCACAGTCCAACTCTCACATCCATACATGACTACAGGAAAAACCATAGCCTTGACTAGACAGACCTTTGTTGGCAAAGTAATGTCTCTGCTTTTGAATATTCTATCTAGGTTGGTCACAACTTTCCTTCCAAGGAGTAAGCGTCTTTTAATTTCATGGCTGCAAGTGATCCTAATTTTGCTGACCATGGCTTGCAAGGGTTGCAAATTTCAATTCTCTGCTAATCCCAAATAAACCCACATTTGCTGGAAAAGTAACTGGCAGTGTTTTTGTTTTTGTTTTTTTTCAGTCAGTTCAGTCGCTCAGTCCTGCCTGACTCTGCGACCCCATGGACTGCAGCATGCCAGGCTTCCCTGTCCTTCATCTTTTCCTTTTTTGTTTGATTTTGGTGGCACCTTCCAGCCTACATGATCTCAGTTCCCCACCAAGGACTGAACCCACTCCCCCTGCCGTGAGACTGCAGAGTCCAAACCACTGGACCACCCAGGATGTCCCTGAACACTGGACTTTCTTACTCTCTACATGTTGACATTCTAGGAATCAGCGAACTAAAATGGACTGGAATGGGTGAATTTAAATCAGATGACCATTATATCTACTACTGAGGGCAGGAATCCCTTAGGAGAAATGGAGTAGTCATCACGGTCAACAAAAGAGTCTGAAATGCAGTACTTGGATGCAATCTCAAAAACGACAGAATGATCTCTGTTCATTTCCAAGGCAAACCATTCAATATCACCGTAATCCAAGTCTATGCCCCAACCAGTAATGCTGAAGAAGCTGAAGTTGAACGGTTCTATGAAGACCTACAAGACCTTTTAGAACTAACACCCAAAAAGGATGTCCTTTTCATTATAGGGGACTGGAGTGCAAAAGTAGGAAGTCAAGAAACACCTGGAGTAACAGGCAAATTTGGCCTTGGAATATGGAATGAAGCAGAGCAAAGGCTAATAGAGTTTTGCCAAGAGAACGCACAGGTCATAGCAAACACCCTCTTCCACCAACACAAGAGAAGACTCTACACATGGACATCACCAGATGGTCAACACCAAAATCAGATTGATTATATTCTTTGCAGCCAAAGATGGAGAAGCTCTATATAGTCAGCAAAAACAAGACCGGGAGCTGACTGTGGCTCAGATCATGAACTCCTTACTGCCAAATTTAGACTTAAATTGAAGAAAGTAGGGAAAACCGCTAGACCATTCAGATATGACCTAAATCAAATCCCTTATGATTATACAGTGGAAGTGAGAAATAGAGGTAAGGGGTTAGATTAGATAGACAGAGTGCCTGATGAACTATGGACAGAGGTTCGTGACGTTGTACAGGAGACAGGGGATCAAGACGATCCCCATGGAAAAGAAAGGAAAAAAAAATGTGAAGTCAAGTGGGCTTTAGAAAGCATCACTACAAACAAAGCTAGTGGAGGCGATGGAAATCCAGTTGAGCTATTTCAAATCCTGAAAGATGATGCTGTGAAAGTGCTGCACTCAATATGCCAGCACATTTGGAAAACTCAGCAGTGGCCACAGGACTGGAAAAGGTCCGTTTTCACTCCAATCCCAAAGAAAGGCAATGCAATACCAAAAAATGTTCAAACTACCACACAGTTGCACTCATCTCACACGCTAGTAAAGTAATGCTCAAAATTCTCCAAGCCAGGCTTCAGCAATATATGAACGGTGAACTTCCAGATGTTCAAGCTGGTTTTAGAAAAGGTAGAGGAACCAGAGAACAAATTGCCAACATCTGCTGGGTCATCAAAAAAGCAAGAGAGTTCCAGAAAAACATCTATTTCTGCTTTATTGACTATGCCAAAGCCTTTGACTGTGTGGATCACAATAAACTGTGGACAATTCTGAAAGAGATGGGAATACCAGGCCACCTGACCTGCCTCTTGAGAAACCTATACGCAGGTCAGGAAGCAACAGTTTGAACTGGACATGGAACAACAGACTGGTTCCAAATAAAAAAAGGAGTACATCAAGGCTGTATATTGTCACCCTGCTTATATAACTACTATGCAGAGTACATCATGAGAAATGCAGGGCTGGAAGAAGCACAAGCTGGAATTAAGGTTGCCAGGAGAAATATCAATAACCTCAGATATGAAGATGACACCACCCTTCTGGCAGAAAGTGAAGAGGAACTAAAGAGCCTCTTGATGAAAGTGAAAGAGGAGAGTGAAAAAGTTGGCCTAAAGCTCAACATTCAGAAAACGAAGATCATGGCATCTGGTCCCATCACTTCATGGGAATAGATGGGGAAACAGTGGAAACAGTGTCAGACTTTATTTTGGGGGGCTTCAAAATCACTGCAGATGGTGATTGTAGCCATGAAATTAAAAGACGCTTACTTCCTTGGAAGGAAAGTTATGACCAACCTAGAAAGCATATTAAAAACCAAAGACATTACTTTGCCAATAAAGGTCCGTCTAGTCAAGGCTATTTTTTTTTCCAGTGGTCATGTATGGATGTGAGAGTTGGACTGTGAAGAAAGCAGAACACCGAAGAATTGATGCTTTTGAACTGTGGTGTTGGAGAAGACTTTTGAGAGTCCCTTGGGCTGCAAGGAGATCCAACCAGTCCATCCTAAAGGATATCAGTCCTGGATGTTCATTGGAAGGACTGATGCTAAAGCTGAAACTCCAGTACTTTGGCCACCTCATGTGAAGAGTTGACTCATTGGAAAAGACTGATGCTGGGAGGGATTGGGGGCAGGAGGAGAAGGGGACGGCAGAGGATGAGATGGCTGGATGGCATCACCGACTCGATGGCCATGAGTTTGGGTAATCTCCGGGAGTTGGTGATGGCAGGGAGGCCTGGCGTGCTGCAATTCATGGGGTTGCAAAGAGTCGGACACGACTGAGCGACTGAACTGAACTGAACGCAAGTCAGATCTCTAGCGAGGCTGAGGTGTGGAAGGAAAGAAGAGTCATCTCACTCACACTGTGACCCCAGTAGGTTTACAGGTCCCTTTACGAGGAAGGTAATGTCTTTGTTTAATTAAGTGCCCATTAGACTCTTTTTTTTAAATCTCCCCAATGTTTTATTTTGAAATTTCTCAAACCTACCAAATTGTTGCAGTAATATAGCAAACATTCATATATCGTTCACCTGGATTTACCAGTTCTCCACATATTAGTATTTTATTTCTCTCTCAAATATTTGCATTTCATATGTGTATATACACATCTATATGTGTATATATATTGGAGAAGGAAATGACAACCCACTCCAGTATTCTTGCCTAGGAAATCCCATAGACAAAGTCTGAGCCTGGTGGGCTACAGTCTATGGGGTCTCAAAGAGTCAGATATGACTTAGCAACCGAGCACACCTGCCTACATTGCTGGATACAGATGTGTATCCATATAGATCTATATGCCTATCAGCTCAGTCGCTCACTCGAGTCTGACTCTGCAGCCCCATGGACTGTAGCACACCAGGCCTCGCTGTCCATCACCAACTCCCAGAGCTTACTCAAACTCACGTGCATCAAGTTGGTGATGCCATCCAACCACCTCATACTTCAATTTTTCTCAGCCATTTGAAAATTAGTTGCAAACATGATAATTTACCTTAAACTGCCTACTATGTGTCTCCTAAGAGCAAAAGCATTCTCCCTCAAGATGACGACTTATCTCAGGAAATAAATGAAATATTACACAAGAATACTTCCAAATATAAATCCTTGTTCAAATTTCCCTATTGTCAGCAGAATGCTCTTCAGAGCTGTTCCGCGTGTGTGCATGACATCGAGAGTCCAGTCCAGGGGTCCACCTTGCTTCTGGCTGCCAGCTCGCTCTGTCTCCTTTACCCAAGGGCTGGTCCCTGTCTGTTGTTGAACCTCATAACCTTGGTATTTTGAGTAATCCAGCTAATTGTCTTGCAGATGGAGAGTGTCTCCTGATCTGGATGTTTCTGATTCCAGCCTCATGGCCGCATCAGGTTGAACATTCTTTGGGGGAGTGAGTGTGGCATGTATGATGCTCTATAATTTCCTTGCATCACATCAGGAGACACACCATGAGAGTTTATCCCACTGCTGCTGAGCACAACGTTGATCTCTTTTTTAACATGATATATGCCAGGATTATCCTTTGTAGAAGTACCTTTTTCCTGTTTGTATTTAAGTTTGCATCTTCTGTGGGCAATGTGCTAAGACTGTGTGACTATCTTGTTCCGCCACAAATATTTACATAATGGGCTTCGTATGCGCTGATAATCCTTGCCTGAATTGATTATGGATGTGGTTGCAGAGCAGTGATTTTTAAATTCTATTACTTGTTTTACACTTGTCTGCTGGCATTCTGTGCCGCAGAGTCCCTCCCATCCCCTCTCTTTAACCCCCATGCACTCACTCGTTCTTCCTAGGCACAGTGAGGACACATTGCATGTTCTTGTTTTGGACGCTCAAATTGTCCTGTTTGGCTTTCTGGACCCTCTTCAGGCCAGCTCCTGCCTCCCGTCCACACCCACCCCTCCTTCTCTGTGTTCTCTCTGGCTTTCAGAAACAATGAAACGTTTCAGACTCACCTTGTACTTTCCTCTGCCTAGACATGGACTCAGCCTTGTCTCAGTGGAGTCCTGACTCCTGGAAGAGAACAATGGAATTTGGAAATCAAGATTTGTCAATGTGCTTACTGCTGCAAGATATATTTCCTAAAAACAGAGATGGTGTCAGTTCAGTTCAGTCACTCAGTCGTGTCCGACTCTTTGCGACCCCATGAATCGCAGCATGCCAGGCCTCCCTGTCCATCACCATCTCCCAGAGTTCACTCAGACTCACATCCATCGAGTCTGTGATGCCATCCAGCCATCTCATCCTGGGTCATCCCCTTCTCCTCCTGCCCCCAATCCCTCCCAGCATCAGAGTCTTTTCCAATGAGTCAACTCTTCACATTAGGTGGCCAAAGTACTGGAGCTTCAGCTTTAGCATCATTCCTTCCAAAGAAATCCCAGGGCTGATCTCCTTCAGAATGGACTGGTTGGATCTCCTTGCAGTCCAAGGGACCCTCAAGAGTCTTCTCCAACATCACAGTTCAAAAGCATCAATTCTTTGGCGCTCAGCCTTCTTCACAGTCCAACTCTCACATCCATACACGACCACAGGAAAAACCATAGCCTTGACTAGACGGACCTTAGTTGGCAAAGTAATGGTGTCTGGCTTGTCTTACATCCTTAGAGTTAAGCACAGGATCTCGTACAGCATAGGTACTCAGCAAACTCGAGTTGGATGTTAGCACGCTAATGAAATGGATACAATTGCAAAGATTATCACATGTTGTCCAAGGGCAGTAGAATTTGGAATAGCTGTTGTCCACAAGGTCTCTGATCAAGTTTTGCTCTGTGACTCTGGCAACCAGAGTCAGACCCTTCAATGACCTTATTCTTTTCCTTTACGAATACTGATTGGGTCATAAGTATGCTTTCACTTTAAGGGGCCATTTTTGGTGGCTAACTAAATAAAAACATGTACCTATCTATACAGAGGACCAGACGCGTGCATGCACACTAAGTCGCTTCAGTCGTGCCCAACTCTTCATGACCCCATGGACTGTAGCCCACCAGGCTTCTCTGTCCATGGGGGTTCTCCAGGCAAGAATACAGGAATGGGTAGCCATGCCCTCCTCCAGGGGATCTTCCCGACCCAGGGATTGAACTTGTGTCTCTTACATCTATCTGCAATGGCAGGTGGGTTCTTAACCACTAGCACTATCTGGGAAGCCCCAGAGGACCAGATACATACATGCATACATATATCTATATATGTATGTATATGCAGCAAAATCCAGATAAAAGAAATGTGGGATTCAGTGTTGAATATTTTTCCCCTCAATTCACAAATTCGACCATTTGAAGTAGACCACTCATTTAGCTGTCCACTAACCCTTTATCCTTACAAGTAGCTGAGAAAAGAAGAGAAGTGAAAGGCAAAAGAGAAAAAGAAAGATTCATCCATCTGAATGCAGAGATCCAAAGAATAACAAGGAGAGACAAAGCCTTCCTCAGTGATCAATGCAAAGAAATAGAGGAAAACAATAGAGTGGGAAAGACTAGAGATCTCTTCAAGAAAATTAGAGATACCAAGGGAACATTTCATGCAAAGATGGGCACAATAAAGGACAAAAATGGTATAGACTTAAAAGAAGCAGAAGATAATAAGAGATGACAAGAATACACAGAAGAACTATAAAAGAAAGATCTTAATGACCCAGATAACCACGATGGTGTGATCATTCACCTAGAGCCAGACAGCCTGGAGTGCAAAGTCAAGTGGTCTTAGGAAGCATCACCACCAACAAAGCTAGTGGAGGTGATGGAATTCCAGTTGAGCTATTTCAAATCCTAAAATATGATGTGGTAAAAGTGCTGCACTCAATATGCCAGCAAATTTGGAAAAGTCAGCAGTGGCCACAGGACTGGAAAAGGTCAGTTTTCATTCCAACCCCAAAGACAGGCAATACCAAAGAATGTTCACACTACCGCACAATTGCACTCATCTCACATGCTAGCAAAGTAAGGCTCAAAATTCTCCAAGCTAGGCTTCAACAGTTCAGAAACCAAGAATTTTCAGATCTTCAAGCAGGATTTAGAAAAAGCAGAGGAACTGGAGATCAAATCGCCAACATCCATTGGATCATCAAAAAAGCAAGACAGTTCCAGAAAAACATCTGTTTCTGCTTTATTGACTATGCCAAAGCCTTTGACTGTGTGGATCACAACAAACTGTGGAAAATTCTGAAAGAGATGGAATACCAGACCACCTAACCTGCCTCCTGAGAAATCTGTATGCAGATCCAGAAGCAACAGTTAAAACCGGACATGGAACAACAGACTGATTCCAAATTGGGAAAAGAGCATGTTAAGGCTGTATATTGTCATCTTACTTATTTAACTTATATGCAGAAGCACAAACTGGAATAAGATTGCCAGGAGAAATATCAAAAGCCTCAGATATGCAGATGACACCACCCTTATTGCAAAAAGCAAAGAGGAACTAGAGCCTCTTGATGAAAGTGAAAGAGGAGAGTGAAAATGCTGGCCTAAAACTCAACATTCAGAAAACTAAGATCATGGCATCTGGTCCCATCACTTCATGGCAAATAGAGGGGGAAACAATGGAAACAGTGAGAGACTTTATTTCCTTGGGCTCCAAAATCACTGCGAATGGTGACTGCAGCCATGAAATTAAAAGATGCTTGCTCCTTGGAAGAAAAGCTGTGACAAACTGAGACAGCGTATTCAAAAGCAGAGAGATTACCGACAAAAGTCCAAATAGTCAAAGCTATGGTTTTTCCAGCAGTCATGTATGGATGTGAGAGTTGAACCATAAAGATAGATGAGCACCGAAGAACTGATGCTTTTGAACTGTGGTGTTGGAGAAGACTCTTGAGAAACCCTTGGACTGCAAGGAGATTCAACTTGTCAATCCTAAAGGAAATCAGTCCTGAATATTCATTGGAAGGACTGATGCTGAAGCTCCAATCCTTTGACCACCTGATACAAAAAACTGACTCATGGGAAAAGACCCTGATGTTGGGAAAGATTGAAGGCAAGAAGAGAAGGGGACGACAGAGGATGAGATGGTTGGATGGCATCACTGACTTGATGGACTTAAGTTTGAGCAAGCTCTAGGAGTTGATGACGGCAGGGAAGCCTGGCGCGCTGCAGTCCATGTGGTTGCAAAGAGTCGGACGTGACTGAGCAACTGAACTGAACTGAATCCTTTGTCCATGTATAAGTGGCAGAATGGTGTCCATATTTCATCTTTAAAATGATTTTATTTGAACAGCTAGTCTGGAAGTTATGAAGACAGACTCCAATTCAACCACAGGTTGCAAGAGTTTTAAAACAGGAATTCGGCATCTTTTCTGCTCAACCTACTTATTTTGTCCTTAACTTACATCTAGCTCCAAGGGGGTGAATTAAATGGCTTACTAGCTTTTTTCTTCTTACAAAAAGCTACAATTTTCCGAAATGGCAGACTGCCATTTCAAGCAGAGTCATTAGGCGTCTCTCTTGTGGATTTAAACTGGCTGCTGCTAAAAGCTGAAAGGGCCATTTTTCAAACAGCCCTTAGGTTTTAGGAGCCAAGAGGGTCCTAAAATCTAAAGTGTCTCTACTTTTACTGGGGGAAAGAAAGTTAATTTTTGGAACCAGGAGAGAGTAGATTTTTTCACTAGTATTTCTCTTTCACAGTGATCATTATTAAGAAAACTATGTCAAGAAACTTTAGCTAGAATATATTTACATATCAATATATTTTTCTGAAAATGTCATCAGTTTGTAAGCCACCTTTCATTATTTCTATCTTAAATCTGTGTAGGGTTGCTTCAGAGAGGCAGCTTTCATGATTTTGATTTTGTCAATAACATTTTACATAAATCTTCAATAAATAATGTAACACATTTTTAGTTAAATGCTTGTAAAGGCCTCCAATGTTAAGCCAACAAAATATACATTATTAATATTATAACAAGTGTTTTTTTGTTTCCATAAAAGTACAGCAAAATTAAGTAAATTAAGTAAAACTACATAATTTAAATTATGTTTTTTGCTATAATTTATCACCTGTAACCCTGAAAGTGACATCCTAGGACTTCAACATCATGAAAAGATTTTTTTAAAGTCTCACGTTTTCCTAAAGAAGTGGTCAAATGCCTTGATGCCAAGCTGTACTGGCTGAATGATTTGAAGAACTCATTGAAGAAATGTATGATTTATAAGTAACAAAGTTCGGGAAGTCTTCCTTGACAATCCCTGGTGCAGGAGCCCAGGTATTACCCGAGCAGAGACAGTTCACAGCAAAAAAGCCCTCATCCAACTGTCAGGGCCTTCTCTTGGGCTCAAGTATGTCTTATCAGAAATGGCCCCTTCTAGCAGCAGCTATCCTGGGACTGCCCTTTCTTAGTCCCTATCTCTCCATACACGTGGAAAAAAGCTCTAATGGACCATCGTCAGCAAGAATCTCAAATATTGCCAGCAGGGTGCCTCCACCTGCAGCAGGGTACCTCTGGTCCCTAGACTATGCTTCTTTTTCTTAAACTGTGAACAGTGAGGCTGGCCTGTCTCTGCTTTAGCCGGAAGCACTTTGCAGCTGCTTGTCATGAAACGCCTCTCGTGCAAGGACAGCCCAGTTAGAGCCTTTGCTATAAACCACAGCATCCTGGGACTGAGGGTTAAAGCTGCCTTCCACAATTAGTCAAGGAGGAGATAATGTTTGTTAATCACCCTCAGTCCATTCCAAAATCAATCCAACAGGTGGCATTAGAGATGATTTAAAGAAAATTATTTAATAAACATTGGGACTGGTTTATTTCTTATGAGACACAGAAATTATAAGAAACAAATGTTCTAGAAATTACCCAAGAAATATCTAGGGATTTCTCCAACTGAAATGCTGTTATTCATGGGCAAAGATGTTTGATCCATTATTCATTTGGCAAACTTTGCAAGAGAAAAGAATTGCTAATTAAAATGTCCATCCATTAATGGTTAATTAATAATTTGCTGATAAGAGATTAATTAATAAAGGACTACCACACAGCCATATAAAAATAGCTCAACCTAAATTGACTGTTTAGAGACATAGTCTCTAGTGAAAAATGCAATTTACTGAAAAGCAGGTATCATGTAATCTCATTTCTGTTATCTATATGCATATATAATTATAATACATATTTTAAATCTGAAATCTAACGTACGATTGGGATATATACATATAAAGAGATAATACAAAATCTCCACACATGCACACACATACACACATAATAAGTATGTATTATTTTCATAATCAGAGGAAGAAATCTATTAAGACTTTATGAAGAAAGGGGATTCTTTAGTGATATCGTAAAATACCGACAACACATCAACTTAGAGGAAAAAATTGCAAAGTGGCACACTTGGTGTGATCTTGATTTCGTAAAGAAGAGTGTGTGTACATGTGTGTAAGTAAGCATATGTAGTTGCAAACATAAAAAATTGAAATCACCAACGTGGAAAGTGTCTATTTCTGGAAGGCAGAGTATGGTTAGATTATTTTCCCTTTCTTTGATTTTTTGTTTATTGTCCTTTTATTTTCCAAAGCTTCTAAAGTAAACATCAATTATTTTGCAACTAAAGTAACACTTCTCAAAGGAAAAAGACAGGGTGCAAGCGAGTTTATTACAGCCTTGTTTCTAACAGCCAAGACTCAACAAGACACGCCTTAGATGGGGAACGGTGCTTACCTTCAGTGGGGGTGGGGACTGCACAAGAGGCCAGGAAAGGAGAGCATAGGGAGAGGACGCAATGACTGGAGTGGGTGTGTGGTTGTGTATCTACACTGTATCCACACTGCATATTTATATACACACAGGCAGTGCCTGCTTCAGCCTGGAGTCAACATGCCAGGACACATGTGCTTTGTTCTCTTTGCCCTGCACACCTGAGTTTTCCCCTTCCTAATCCCAGGGGTGAGACCAGACGAGGGGAGCTGGCTCAGTCTGACCCTGGGCCATTAGTCCACAAGAGTCTCTACAGAGTTGTTCAAGGTGCCAGCCTCTCCAGGAAGCCTTCATGAACACCTCTCTCCATCCCATCCGCTCTTCAGTGCTCCCATAACGGCTTCTGCCCTGCACTGGGAACTTGCTGTTCCATGTAGGCAGGTCTTTCCCAGCAGACAGCATACCTCATCTTCTCTGTACCCCCACTGCCTGGATAGGGCAGCACACACAGATGCTCATTAAGACAGGTGGGTACAGACTGAGTGAACGAACAGATAAGCAGATCCATTCATGGAGACGCCTGCCAGAAGAAGGGAAAGTGCCAGTCAATCAGGGGGCTGATCCGTGGCAAACTCAAACGCCAAAGTCAATCCCTAAGATCATTCCATGACCGGATCTTTCCATGACAAGTCAGACACCAATTCAGATGTTACATGTCAAGGCCTGAACTGCTCTAAAGTATGTGAGCCCATCTCAGGAAATAACATCCAAAGAACAAAAATCTGTTCCTGGGTGGCTGTGAGAAAAACATCAAGATATTAAAATGGTTTTCAGTCTTCTAAAGCTTAATTCCATTGGACAAAATCTTCTTCCATAGAATTTAATTCCTCTCCACAGGGATAAGCTAAATCAATTTATGTTTAAACTAATTTTAAGTAACATTAATTGATTAATTTTATTGTTTAACTTACTGATTGATCGATTTAATTAATCGATTGATTAATTGAGAGCAGGAGGAGAAGGGGGTGGCCAAGGATGATGGCATGGTTAGAGAGCATCACTGACTCGACGGACATGAATTTGAGCAAATTCCGGGAGTTAGTGAAGGACAGGGAAGCCTGGCGTGCTACAGTCCATGGGGTCGCAGAGAGTCAGACACAACCGAGCAACTGAACAACAACAGCTCATTAATTTAGTTAGAGTCTCATAAGAATCACTGATCTAAAATCAACTGCGCTTTGCCCGAATGCGGACCAAAAATGACGCCCCTCGGTAAGAGAGCAAAGGTGAGCTGCCTCGCTGATGCACTCCCGAGTATCTCACCTTCACCCAAAGAAGTGCGGCAGCCCAGGCGTAGGGCTGCTTCTGTAAGATACGCCCGCCCTTCTCGCTAACCTCCTTGTCACACCCACCGCAGCGCGTTAGCAGGATGAAGACTCAGGAAGAGGCAGGAGGCACCACCATGCGGAGGGAGGAACAGGACACTGGGACCAGTGCCTGAGACAGGAACAAGCAGCGGGCTGAGCAGACGGTCCAACGAGAGCTCTTTGAGCCGAGGAAAGTCACAGGAGACAGGGAGGTCCTGAGGCCAGCCCCAGGCATCCCCTCGGGTCATGTTCCAAAATACAAAATTAGGCACCTTGTGGCTGCCCTCTTGACTTCAAGCACCAACTCTGCTGGGAAACGGTGACTCTGAGCATCGCCCCCAGAGTGGGCGGGGAGGGACAGACGTGCTCTTTCGGACCAAGGCTCCGCTGGTGCCCGATTCCTAAGCTACTACCCCAGTTATCCGGCCTTTTTCCCCTTGGCCTGGACTTCTCCCGGTTTTGGCTTCTTTCCCCTTCTCTCCTGACTTTCCCTGAGGCCTCAACAGCCCAAGCTTTGGCGCTGAGGCTCCTTCCAATTACAAGATGCTTACTAGGTGACACGTTCCTTGGCCATTTCATGCCATGCGAACTCTGCCCTCTTATAAATCACCATGTGTTACTCGTTTCACTTATTTTGGACTTTAAACAAGTGAGGGCTCACACGAGTCTCCAATTCATCATTTCCCAAACCGTGTTCTATTGAGAAGCATGAAAAGTCAAAGTGTTAGTTGCTCAGTCATGTCTGACTCTTTGCAACCCTAGGGACCATAGCCTGCCAGGCGCCTCTATCCATGGGGTTCTCCAGGCAAGAATAATGGAGTGGGTAGCTATTCCCTTCTCTAGGGGGACTTCCAACTCAGTGATGGAACCCAAGTCTCCCAAATTGCAGGCAGATTCTTTACCATCTGAGAAGTCCAAGAATACTGGAGTGGAGTTACCCTTCTCCAGGGGATCTTCCTGACCCAGGGATCGAGCCAGGGTCTCCTGCATTTAAGGCAGATTCTTTACCAGCTGAGCTGCTGGGGAATCCTGTCCTCGAACTAAGGCATGTAGAAATACCTAGTAATCTCGTGGGAAAGAGAAAAGAGATGCCTGATTCACTGATTGAATTCAGCTTCCCAGGCTCTGCTTATCCATGGTGGCAAAAGAAGTCTGACTGATCCCATGGGTGACCCTCCTACCAAGAGGTGGGGAATCAGGGTACAGATTCAAGGAGGTGGTTTGGGATTCAAGAGGAATCTTTGGAGAAGTAGCAATACTATTGCAACCAGGCAATTTCTTTTCATAGAGACAACAGCTTATAAACATGCACATGAAGAAAATTAAGCATGCCCTTAGGACAAATTCCAGAGTCTTTAACAGCTGTTTGTTTGTTTTAAAAAAATAATAGTAACTTTTACCAGTTTCCCTGAGGACTGGGTCCTCAGAAGTCCTCACACTGTCACGCTGGACATGGAACTCCCTTCTTGACTACTTTTTAAAAATATTGTCATTATTCTAGAATAAACGATAGCTCAGTTCCTTTAGGTTACTTAGGAATTAATCCTAAGGGCATATACAGCAAATGAAGAAACATTTATTCAAGAAAATATAAAAACTCCTCAAGAACAATGAGAGTCAGGGGTGTTTGGCCAGGACCCCCTCCCTCCCTGCCCCCAGCTCAGTGATGGAGTCTCCACATCAACCCTGAGCAGCCAAGCACAGGGACCTCCCCCTTCCTCATTCCCTGGTCTGAGAGCCATCTTCTCTGTTTCCTATGCTCTAGTTTTCTTCCATTTGTGGGATAAGAAAGGGCTCTTTTCAATAAATGAGCAGTGATCTAAACTGTATCATCCAGACCTAGTTTTTTCCAGCTTAAAATCACATGCCCGGGATTGCTTAAAAGCACTTTTCAATACCGTTACATTATGTTTTCAACAGCATGTCTTACTCACTAAAGGCTGCCTTGTTTGGCTTCTGAATTAATACAGTCTGTTACAAGTTTGGGAAAAAAAAATGTTTTTAAGCATTAGATCAGTGTCAGTTCAGTTGCTCAGCTGTGTCCGACTCTTTGCAACCCCATGGACTGCAGCATGCCAGGTATTCCTGTCCATCACCAACTCCCGGAGTTTGCTCAAACTCATGTCCATTGAGTCAGTGATGCCATCCAAGTGTCTCATCCTCTGTTGTCCCCTTCTCCTCCTGCCTTTAGTCTTTCCCAGCATCAGGGTCTTTTCAAGTGAGTCAGTTCTTCACATCAGGTGGCCAAAGGATTGGAATTTCAGCTTCAGCATCAGTCCTTCCAATGAATATTCAGGACTGATTTCCTTTAGGATGGACTGGTTGGATCTCCTTGCTGTCCAAGGGACTCTCAAGAGTCTTCTCCAACACCACAGTTCAAAACTGTCAGTTCTTGGGCACTCAGCTTTCTTTATAGTCCAACTCTCACACCCATACGTGACTGCTGGAAAAACCATAGCTTTGACTAGAAGACCTCTGTTGCAAAGTAGTGTCTCTGCTTTTTAATATGCTGTCTAGGTTGATCACAACTTTTCTTCCAAGGAGCAAGCATCTTTAATTTCATGACTGCAGTGATTTTGGAGCCAAAAAAAAAAAAGTCTGACACTAGGTCAGTGTATCTAGAAAGTGAAAAAGTAAAAGTGAAGTCATTCAGTCGTGTCCGAATCTTTGAGACCCCATGGACTGTAGCCCACCAGGCTCCTCTGTCCATGGGATTCTCCAGGCAAGAGTACTGGAGTGGGTTGCCATTTCCTTCTCCAGGAGATCTTCCCAACCCAGGGACTGAACCCAGGTCTCCCACATTGTAGGCAGACGCTTTACCATCTGAGCCAAGTATATCTAGAAACAATTCAAAAATTAGGAAGCAGAAGGCTAAAGGAAATGGCTTTCTATCATTGCTAAAGGTTTTCACTTTGGGTTTCCCAGTTTTTGTTATATGTTGATCCTGATCTGAAGAACCAGGCTTAACGACTAAGTGAAAAATGAGTTTCTGGAGGCAAATTTTCATGCAAAATTGAAAAGAAAACATTCCAGGTATGAAAATGATAAGGCTAAAAAAGGAATATTGAGTCATCTTCCAACAGTAGGCCAGTGGGACCAGGGATGTTAGTTGTGCAGTCCAAGAAGCCGGGGCGGGGAGGTGGGCACCACGTACTTGGGAGACCTGGAGGAGGGAGGTGATTCCTTCACCATCACAAGCTGAGCAGAGAGCCACCAAGCGCCTCAACAGTGACAGCCGCCTTGAGATTTAATGGCTGTTGTACAAATATCCACACATGCTTGGCACACAATAGATGCTCAATAAAAGTCCCATTAATTGAATTATTAGCTTCTAGAAGTATTTTGATTAAAAATATTATGTCAGAGAAAATAACTAAGACCATAAAAAACTAAAACCTATATTCACAACTTGGGAATTTTCAAGACACTTGAAAATGAAAGTTGTGTCGAATACCAAGTGACAATAAAAACGCATTTACCAAAATGCTCCTCATTATTAAACTGTTAACATGGGTTAGGAAAACTGCCATTCAACTCTGTTTGTTCACTTAGCAAAAGTATTTTAACATTACTTTTCTCAGCATGAAGATTAATGGATGGTGCTAGTTGGATAAATTAAATCCTCAAGTCCACATAAAGGTCAGGTCCCTAGTTATACAGTCTGGGTTGTTACCAATTCCAGTTTTTGTACCTAGTGGGAAGCCTGCTGCTTAGCCAAGCCCCCAAGGTGGGAGGCATTTGGAGAGCATAAAACCCCATAAAGTTAAAAACCAGGTAATCCTCATTCTAAGCAGTGATATCATTCACAGAAATATGTCCTTCCAGGAAGTCTGGGCACTGGGAAGTTATTCCCTACTCTAGGATATACTGTGTTATCTCCTTCTTCATGTAAATATCTTTGTATGTCTGTGTGTCATTTTCATTAAGGTAACTTTACATTAAAAAATCACAATCAACATTTCTTCCTTTGCGCAAGTTGGAAATGCCAAAGTTGTCCTTGACTCCCTGGCTCCATCTAGTCAGCCTCCAGTTCCTGCAGATTCTGTACTAGCCAACTCATTCCCTGGTGGCTCAGACAGTAAAGAATCTGCCTGCAACGCAGGAGACCTGGGTTCGATCCCCTGGATCAGGAAGATCCCCTGGAGAAGGGGATAGCAACCCACTCCAGTACTTTTCCCTGGAAAATCTGGCAGGCTACAGTCGATGGGATCACAGTCCACACCAGAAGCCTGGCAGGCTACAGTCGATGGGATCACAGAGTCAGACGCAACCGAGTGCACACGTGCCCAAGGAGGCTTCCCTACACGGGACTCATCCTATATTCTCTCTTCTAAGCCTCCGTATTTCCTTCACTCGATCTCCAACTCTCCACCCGAATCTTTGCGAATCACGTGACTCAACACTTAAAAATCCCTGTGGCTCTCCACTGCCTGCATGGATCCATGCTAAGTCACTTCACTGGTGTCCAGCTCTTTGCGACCCCATGGACTGTAGCCCCCCAGGCTTCTCTGTCCATGGGATTCTCCAGGCAAGGATACTGGAGTGGATTGCCATGCCCTCCTCCAGAGGGTCTTCCGGACCCAGGGATCAAACCTGAGTCTCCTGCAGCCCCTGCGTTGGCAGACAGGTTCTTTAAATTCCATACATAAAAGGCTCTTCAAAATCCGGTCCCCATCTGATTTCTTGTCTTACTTCTCCAGCCACGCACCAGCACTTTCTCCTGGCTTGCTCCAGCCTTCACTCTTCAGGAGCAAGTCTGAGTTTTCTTGCCCCCAGGCCTCTTGCCACCACCTAATGCGGTATTTCTCCTTCCCCACCCCTCTGCCCTGCCTGCCTCCAAGGCTCCTTGCTCACTGCCCCTCAGTGCCTGCATGGAGTGACCTCCCACCCCACTCCCTCAGACAGAATGAATTTCCTCCTCATCTGATTCTCACAGCCCCATCTACTCCCTTACATATCACTTTGGATTATAGCTGTGTTGGCCTTCCTCAGTGGCTCAGTGGTAAAGACTCTGCCTGCAATGCAGGGGACGTGGGTTCAATCCCCTGGAGGAGGGCATGGCAACCCTCTCCAGTATTCTTGCCTGGAGAATCCCATGGACAGAGGAGCCTGGAGGAGTATGGTCCACTGGGTCATGAAGAGTCAGACACAACTGTAGCAACTGACCATGCATGCACAGCTGTGTCACATGTCAATAAAATTTTTAAAAGAAAGGACTTATTTATCATATCCTGACAATATACCTGGCATAGCTGAGATGCAGATTTTGTTGAGTGCAGCTTATATAGAAAAGTAGTTCAGGCAATATGATCTGCAGACCTCTAAAGTTCTACTAAAGTTCTAAACTTGTATAGTTTCTATTAAGCAAAGAGGCAGTGTATTATAATGGGTAAGAGGTCACACCTGGTCAGGCAGCGTCAATTCAAATCAGGGCCTGTGTCATTCTGTGGGGTTTTTAACTTCTTGACTCAATCTCTCCCAACTACACAATGTTGATGACAGTTGCACTAACCTCAAAGAACTATCCCTAAAAATAAACCAATTTATGCATGTCAACCATGTTCAGTAATATGAGCACATATTAAATGCTAGATAAATGCAAGCTATGTAATATTTCTGTCATATTGATGTGATGTGAATGAAACTGTTTGCCTCAGACTGGAACTTGAACCCATGTGACCAGGACTTGAACCTAGCCAAAACCCATGGTACCTGGTTTCAGGACCTAATGAAGCTCAGGTTCTTGACATCTCATTGCAGAAAGAATTCAGTGAGAGACAATGTGATAGATAAAAAGTGGGCTTATTCAGATCCAGAGGGAAACGCCCTCCACAGACAGAGTGTGGGCCGTCCCCGAGGACAAGGGCAGCTGCTAAACATGGACGGTTTAGTTTTTATGTTGCTCTTCAGTCGCTCAGTCGTGTCTGACTCTTTGCAACCCCATGGACTGCAGCAGGCCAGGCCTCCCTGTCCCTCACAATCTGCTGGGGTTTGCTCAAACTCATGTCCATGGAGTCGGCGATGCCATCCAACCATCTCACCCTCTGTCGTCCCCTTCTCCTCCTACCCTCAATCTTTCCCAGCATCCACCTGCCCTCAATCTTTCCCAGCATCCTCCTGTCCTCAATCTTTCCCAGCATCCACCTGCCCTCAATCTTTCCTAGCATCAGGGCCTTTTCCAATGACTCAGTCCTTCACATCACGTGGCCGAAGTATTGGAGCTTCAGCTTCAGCATCAGTCCTTCCAATGAATATTCAGGGTTGATTGCCTCTAGGATGGACTGGTTTGATCTCCTTGCTGTCCAAGGGACTCTCAAGAGTCTTAAGAGTTTGAATGGTTTTTAGTTTTTATGGGCTGGGTAATTTCATACGCTAATGAGTGGGAGAAGTATTCCAACTATTTGGGGGTGGTGGAGATTTCCAGAAATTGGGCTACCACACACCCCTTGGTCTTTTAATAGTGCCTAGGAACTATCATGGCACCACTGGGTGTGTCATTTAGCTTGCTGATTGAGGATCAAGGTCTAGTTGAAGTCACTTGCCTGCCATCTTGGACCCATTTGATTTTAATAAGTTTATATTGTGTCCTTGGGCTATGTTATTCTTTTAAAACTTGTGCCCTGCCCCTTTCCCTCCTGTTACATGAAGACTGCATTGTATATTTTTGTTCTGAAAGAAGATTCTATTGATAATATAATATAGTATTATAGTAATATATAGAGTATTCCACTCTATTACATATTCTTGCTCTAATATATAAGTATTGGGGACTTCCCTGGTGGTCCAGAGGCTAAGACTCCACACTCCCAATTCAGGGAGCCTGGGATCCCTCCATGGTCGGGGAACTAGATCCCACATGCCACAACGAAGACTTTGTAGCCCCACTTAAAGGTCCACATGCGGCAATGAAGACCAGAGATCCCACGTGCCACAGATAAGACACAGCAGAGCCAAATAAATTAAAAATTAAAATTAAAAAATAAAACATAAGTAATCTACTTTTGGGGGCTCCAAAATCACTGCAGATGGTACTTGCAGCCATGAAATTAAAAGACACTTACCCCTTGGAAGGAAAGTTATGACCAGCCTAGATAGCATATTGAAAAGCAGAGACATTACTTTGCCAATAAAGGTCCGTCTAGTCAAGGCTATGGTTTTTCCTGTGGTCATGTACGCATGTGAGGGTTGGACTGTGAAGAAAGCTGAGCACCGACGGATTGATGCTTTTGAACTGTGGTGTTGGAGAAGACTCTTGAGAGTCCCATGGACTGCAAGGAGATCCAACCAGTCCATCCTAAAGGAGATCAGGCCTGGGTGTTCTTTGGAAGGAATGATGCTAAAGCTGAAACTCCAGTACTTTGGCCACCTCATGTGAAGAGTTGACTCATTGGAAAAGACTCTGATGCTGGGAGGGATTGGGGGCAGGAGGAAAAGGGGATAATGAGATGAGATGAGAGGATGACATGGCTGGATGGCATCACGGACTCGATGGACACGAGTCTCAGTGAACTCCAGGAGTTGGTGATGGACATGGAGGCCTGGGGTGCCGCGATTCACGGGGTCGTAAAGAGTCGGACACGACTGAGCGACTGAACTGAGCTGAATCTACTATATTTATCTTTGTTCTAGATTTACATATTTTTGTTCTAAAATATAAGTATTCTACTATAACATAGTGTCCTAGTAATATAGTGATACAATAGAGTATTCCACTCTAATCAGGATTTAAAGGCAAAGCAGGGTGCTTACAAAACTGAGGCGTTAGTTACCCCTGATGGTAAAAGTAAGAAGATTCAGTGATAGAACTAACAACTTTGATCAGAGACAACTGGTTTTGAATCTCAACTCATTCAGAATCAAACTGTGTGACCGCCAGGGAAGTTCTTGAACCTCTTTGAGCTTCAGTTTCCTTACCTCTAAAATGAGTATCAAGTACACAGTCTGCAAACGGAAAGAGTTAACGAGCCTGGGGGCACACCATAGGCTCAAAAAATAGCAGTGATTACTACCATGAGATCAAGCTATCTGTGAAAGAAGCCCACATCCAAATACAGTCTAAAACTGGGTGACTGAGAGGCATCCCATCACTCTTCTGAGCGCTTAGCTGCAGGAAAATAGGCCTGCTAGAAACAAGAGAGGTGGCTCAAAGGAAAAGGTGTTTACAGAAGGCTGCAGTCTGGGTGGAATGGAGGGTACCTGGAAACACACGGTCGAGATTTTATCAGGAGTTACCCAGCTCTGTCAGACAAAGAGGGAAAGAGATGCTGAGCCTAGATGAGTCACAACAGAAGGACACCCAGTCAAGGAGTAGAGAAAATCCTCCAGGATTTACCACCAGCATCCTTAAAACATCATCCCCACAAATCCACTCCCTTGTTGATTCCACTATCACCGAGCAATATCCCGTCTATTACTGCGTCCTTCCTAGTAACGTAACCCCCGAAACTGGGATCCCTAAATGGAAGAAAGAAATATCAGGATAGAAGAAGGGAATTATTCTCTGGAGATCAATAAATTGTTACTTTTAGTAAAATCAGATGTGCAGTGTTATTACTGTTAATTTAATTCACATGAACCAGACTTGAAGTGCCTGATCGAGTTAAGCAAAAATTGGCCAAAAAATCGGGATACTTTGCTTTCAAACAAGGGGGAAACGTTCCAGCGCAAGGAACTGACTGTTTTGCTGTGAAAACCTGTGCAGCTGGCCAGCCCACCTGCCCCTAGGACATCTCAACTCTGACGATATGTCCTCAACACCAGCCAGTAGAGCACAATCTGAACGACCCGGCTTAATGAGTCCCATCTTTGGAAAGATCAGTCATGAGACGCCATCTGTCTCACACCTAAAATGAGAAGAATCTCAAGATAACGTGAGACATCTTACTGAAGGACTCCCCAGGTGACTCAGTGGTCAAGAACCAGTCTGCCAGTACAGGAGATGCAGGTTCAGTCCCTGGGTCGGGAAGACCCCCGGGGTCAGGAAGGCCATGCCATACCTGGAGGAGGGAATGGCAACCCACTCCAGTATCCTGGCCTGGAGAATCTCACGGACAGAGGAGACTTTGGACACGACCGAGGGGCGGCGACTGCGCACGCTGCAGAGACGGCAGGGTCACGCGTTTGTCACTAGACGAGCCCAGAGAGATGCAGCGAAACACAGCCGCTCTCAGTTAAGAGCTTTCAGGCTAGTCACGAAATGAAGAACTCTTCCCTACAAACACAAATTTTCATTGTTTATCACTTTCATAGCCTGGAAATATGCCCCTTGTATGGTCAAATTTGAAGCGGCCGTGAGGAGATACCTCACGTCCAAGGGCAGAGAAGCCCCAGAACGATGGTAGGAGGAGAGAAATCACATTTAGAGTCAAACCCCACACCCACCAGAGACGCTCAGAGGGCTCAAACATAGCTTGTGGGCACCGAGACCCAGGAGAAAGGAGCAGTGAGCCCACGAGAGGCTGACCAGACTTGCCCGTGGGCGTCCAGGGGTCTCCAGCGGAGGTGTGGGTCGGAGGTGGCCTGCTGCAGGGCTGGGGCAGCGAGTGCAGCAGTGCATCATGGGACCTTCTGCGGGAGGTCTCCATTATCTCATTACCTCCAACAGAGTTTGTCATCAGGTAAATAACACAGCCCCGCCCGTCAACAGAAAATTGGATGAAACATTTACTGAGCGTGGTCCCGCCCATCAGAACAAGACCCACCCTCCCCCTCAGTCAGTCTCTCCCATCAGGAAGCTTCCATAAGCCGTTTATCCTTCTCCATCAGAGGGCAGACAGACTGAAAACCACAATCACAGAAAACTAACCAATCTGATCACATGGACCACAGCCTTGTCTAACTCAATCAAACTATGAGCCATGCCGTGTAAGGCCACCCAAGACAAACGGGTCATGGTGAAGAGGTCTGACAAAATGTCCACTGGAGAAGGGAATGGCAAACCACTTCAGCATTCCTGCCTTGAGAACCTCATGAATAGTATGAAAAGGCATAAAGATAGGACACTGAAAGATGAACTCCCCAGATCGGTAGGCGCCCAATATGCTACTGGAGATCAGTAAAGAAATAACTCCAGAAGGAATGAAGAGATGGAGCCAAAGCAAAAACAATACCCAGTTATGGATGTGACTGGTGATGGAAGTAAAGTCCGATGCTGTGAAGAGCAGTATTGCATAGGAACCTGGAATGTTAAATGCATGAATCAAGGCAAATTGGAAATGGTCAAACAGGAGATGGCAAGACTGAACATCAACATTTTAGGAATCAGCAAACTAAAATGGACTGGAATGGGTGAATTTAACTCAGATGACCATTGTATCTATTGCTGTGGGCAAGAATCCCTTAGAAGAAATAGAGTAGCCATCTTGGTCAACAAGAGTCCGAAATGCAGTACTTGGATGCAATCTCAAAAATGACAGAATGATCTCTGTTCGTTTCCAAGGCAAACCATTCAATATCACAGTAATCCAAATTTATGCCCCAACCAAAAATGCTGAAGAAGCTGAAGTTGAACAGTTCTATGAAGACCTACAAGGCCTTCTAGAACTAACACCCAAAAAAGATGTCCTTTTCATTACAGGAGACTGGAATACAAAACTAGAAAGTCAAGAAATACCTGGAGTAATGGGCAAATCTGGCTTTGGAGTACACAGTGAAGCAGAGCTAAGGCTAATAGGGTTTTGCCAAGAGAACACACTGGTCATAGCAAACACCCTCTTCCAACAACACAAGAGAAGACTATAACTGGGCATCACCAGATGGTCAACACTGAAATCAGACTGATTATATTCTTTGCAGCCAAAGATGGAGAAGCTCTATACAGTCAGTGAAAACAAGACCGGGAGCTGACTGTGGCTCAGATCATGACCTTATTGCCAAATTCAGACTTAAATTGAAGAAAGTAGAGAAAACCACTAGACCATTCAGGTATGATCTAAATCAAATCCCTTATGACTATACAGCGGAAGTGAGAAATAGATTCAAGGGATTGGATCTGATAGACAGAGTGCCTGAAGAGCTATGGATAGAGGCTGTGACATTGTACAGGAGGCAGGGATCAAACCATCCCCAAGAAAAAGAAATGCAAAAAGGCAAAATGGCTGTCTGAGGAGGCCTTATAAATAGCTATGAAAAGAAGAGAGGCAAAAGGCAAAGGAGAAAAGGACAGATATGCCCATTTGAATACACAGTTCCAAAGAATAGTAAGGAGAGATAAGAAAGCCTTCCTCAGTGATCAGTGCAAAGAAATAGAGGAAAACAAAAGAATAGGAAAGACTAGAGATCTCTTCAAGAAAATTAGAGATACCAAGGGAACATTCCATGCAAAGATGGGCACAATAAAGGACAGAAATGGTATGGACCTAAAAGAACCAGAAGATATTCAGGAGAGTGGCAAGAATACACAGAAGAACTATACAAAAAAGGTCTTCATGACCCAGATAATCACTATGGTGTGATTATCCACCTAGAGCCAGACATCCTGGAGTACAGTCAAGTGGGCCTTAGAAAGCATCACTATGAACAAAGCTAGTGGAGGTGATGGAATTCCGGTTGAGCTGTTTCAAACCCTAAAAGATGATGCTGTGAAAGCACTGCACTCAATATGCCAGCAGATTTGGAAAACTCAGCAGTGGCCACAGGACTGGGAAAGGTCAGTTTTCATTCCAATCCCAAAGAAAGGCATAGCCAAAGAATGCTCAGACTACCGCACAGTTGCACTCATCTCACACGCTAGGAAAGTAATGGTTAAAATTCTCCAAGCCAGGCTTCAGCAATACGTGAACCGTGAACTTCCAGATGTTCAAGCTGGATTTAGAAAGGGCAGAGGAACCAGAGATCAAATTGCCAACATCCGCTGGATCATCAAAAATGCAAGACAGTTATAGAAAAACATCTATTTCTGCTTTATTGACTATGCCAAAGCCTTTGAACGTGTGGATCACAACAAACTGGAAAATTCTGAAAGAGATGGGAATACCAGACCACCTGACCTGCCTCTTGAGAAATTTGTATTCAGGTCAAGAAGCAACAGTTAGAACTGGACATGGAACAACAAACTGATTCCAAATCAGAAAAAGAGTATGTCAAGGCTGTATATTATCACTCTGCTTATTTAACTTACATACAGAGTACATCATGAGAAATGCTGGACTGGATGAAGCACAAGCTGGAAGCAAGACTGCCAGGAGAAATATCAATAACCTCAGATATGCAGATGACACCACCCTTATGACAGAAAATAAAGAAGAACTAAAGAGCCTACTGATGAAAGTGAAAGAGGAGAATGTAAAAGTTGGTTGAAAGCTCAACATTCAGAAGACTAAGATCATGGCATCTGGCCCCATCACTTCATGGGAAATAGATGGGGAAACAGTGGAAACAGGGCAGACTTTATTTTGGGGGCTCCAAAGTCACTGCAGATGGTGACTGCATGAAATTAAAAGAGGCTGGCTCCTTGGAAGAAAAGTTATGACCAACCTAGACAGCTTATTAAAAAGCAGAGACATTACTTTGTCAACAAAGGTCCGTCTAGTCAAAGCTATGGTTTTTCCAGTAGTCACGTATGGGTGTGAGAGTTGGACTATAAAGAAAGCTGAGCTCTGAAGCATTGATGCTTTTGAACTGTGGTGTTGGAGAAGACTCTTGAGAGTCCTGTGGACAGCAAGGAGATCCAACCAGTCTATCCTAAAGAAAATAAGTCCTGAATATTCATTGGAAGGACTGATGCTGAAGCTGAAACTCCAATCCTTTGGCCACCTGATGTGAGGAACTGACTCATTTGAAAAGACCCTGATGTTGGGAAAGATTGAAGGTGGGAGGAGAAGGGGATGACAGAGGATGAGATGGTTGGATGGCATCACCGACTCGATGGACATGAGTTTGAGTAAACTCCGGGAGTTGGTGATGGACAAGGAAGCCTGGCGTGCTGTGGTTCATGGGGTATCAGAGAGCTGGACACAACTGAGTGACTGAACTGAACTGAATGGTCAAATTTATTGCCAATCTTTTGTAATGAAATTGACATATTTAAATACACATCTACTAAACTAGTGTTAATGTGTTCAGAGATAAAGATGAACTTCCCTTTAGCACCGTGCACGATTTCAGGTCATTGCACTAAAGAGAGATAGGGGTTCAGAAGGCAACTAGACCTCTGGTTACCAGCAGGGAGCTCTAGGCATTTTCACTCTGTGCCCCCTCAAAAGGCTTTTGAACATGAGTGAACAGTGACACTCTGGTGAGATGAGCCGGACTGAACTAGCAATTAACTATGATATACGATCCTCCCCCCATCCTCTCGAGTCTCGGGAGATAGATCACTCAACGTGTCAACAGGAACAGAGTCATGTAGAAATTGAACTGCTATGCAAACCCTGCATCTGCTCAGGTCCCACTCAAATCGAGCTCGTGACACACAGGCTTCTCTAGCCATCCCTCCTGGGGTGTCACCAGCCCGAAGCCTTCTCAGACACCTTCTGGTGCCCACCTGCCCGCAGGGAGCAGTTGGCCTGCTGGTTTCCACCCTATGCCCTTGCCTTGCTGGCGTGGCCCTGAGCACAGTGGGTCCCATCAGAACACCTCTTCAGGAGTTTGGAATTAGGAGAGAGGCGGTCAGTTGGGGACCCTCATTCTGGGTCCCAGCACATAACATGCACCCCCCAGAAATACACCCCTTCTGGCATGCTGGGGCCATGTATGTCCTATGTATGTCCCATGTATGTCCCATGCACCATGTGGAACCATGTTTGTCTGTCATATGCTGCCAAGGGTTGGGGGCCAGAGCGGCAGGGGAGGAAAAGAGACCTAAGGACCCAACATCATCTCACTTCCCGCCCTCTGACTCCACTGTATTTCCTTCTTCTTGTTCCATTTTCCCTTAGGCTAGCTGTAGGAAATTCTGTAACTCAGCCTTGTCTCAGCTTTTTCTTTCCTTCCTCTTCCTCTTTAAGCGTATGAGTCATGTCCGACTCTTTGCAACCCCAAGGACTGCAGCCTGCCAGGCTCCTCTGTCCACGGGATTCTCCAGGCAAGAATCCAGGGGTGGGTTGCCACGCCCTCCTCCAGGGACTCTTTCTGACCCAGGGATCGAGCCCCTGTCTCCTGGGTCTTCTGCACTGGCAGGCGGGTTCTTTCCCACTGCTGCCACCTGGGAAGCCCTCCTCTTTGAGACACTGCACCAAATCCTTTCTCACCCTCCCCCCGCCGGTGACATGCACGCCACCCTGAAATAACCCATCACTTTCCAACCGCCTCCTTCTCTTCGTTTACCCTTAGCAACCTTTGAAAATGTTTCCACGGGTGTCTACCGAAGCAGTAAATGAGGCAACTGTGAAATAATCCTTGGTTTTCACTTCTCTCCTGCATTTGGGGGCTTTGAGGCCCCCTCGGCTTAAAAGTATTTCCTTTTAAAATCGACTGGAAGTTTAATCAGAACCAGAAACATACAATCAAGAGACGACAACCACCATGCCAGCAGCACTTTGATTCCTGGTTCGTCTATGGCTGCTGTGCTTGTTTCCAACCGTTAAAAACGAAAAAGAAAAGGCTTTCGATCTGACTTTCCATATTTTTTAATGATTTAGCACTCTGACCTGCCAGAAAGCCCAAAGCTCCAAAACCGTAATAAGGCCTTAGAACAATAGTCTCTGCCCAGAACAAACTTCGCCCCCAGAGCAACTGAGTCAGCCGGCCCCCTCAGTCTCACCTCCCCTAACAAGCTGCGCTGCTTCCAAACCCTCCAATGCAGAAGGGAGGCCTGCGTTCTCAAGCCCACAACCAGAAAATTCCAAGGACAAGTCAAGCTGATGCAAAGAATTAGCAAAAAAGCGCCAACCTTTGACACACCATGGATTAGTTTTTTAAATACATGAACACCAGTGCTTTAAAATTTTGAATCTTACCTTTTCTTTAGACCGGGAGGTCATGAGTCTTCAGAATGAGATTTCATGCTATTGCTGCACATGAAGGTCATGGAAGTTTATATATGTATATATAAGAAGGAGTGTGGTATCCCCAGGTCACTGCACTGTGATGAAATTTTCTTGTGGGCCTTTGGCCAGGAGAACGCTCTCTACCTCTCTGCCAGGTGAAAACCATCTGCCAGGTCATGCTCTGTATGTACCAAACCCTAACTGCCATCCGGTGTTTAAGGGTTGTGAGGCAGATGACACTGACCTGCTTTTACTCTCCTAAAAAACAAAAAAGGACATCGGCTTGATATTCGATAAAAGTAAAAGCATTAATCGCTCAGTTGTGTCCGACTCTTTGTGACCCCATGGACTACACAGCCCACCAGGCTCCTCTGTCTATGGGATTTTGCAGGCAGGAATCCTGGAGTGGGTAGCCATTCCCTTCTCCAGGGGATCTTCCCGACTCAGGGACTGAACCCAGGTCTCCTGCGTTGCAGGCAGAGTCCTTACTGTCTGAGCCTCCAGGAAGTGTTTTACAAAAGCTACAACCAGAGAGAGCTCTAGAGCAAACGATGGGCAGGGCTCTGTGGTGGCCTTTCTCCGCTAAAGTAGTCAGAGTGGGTGGGAGAGGCTGGGTTAATCCAGACTAGGAGCTGTGGGAGTGGCCTCTAGGCACCTGGTTTGACTATTATAACTTCCAAGAAGACATTCACACTTTTTTTTTTTTTGCCTGCCCTCTGTGGAAATAATCCCAAAGAGAAATCACAGCCGCGGGGCACTTCTAGATGTTATTTCAACTCCTATTAATTAACGAATTCTCCCTGTTGGTCAGAGGCCTCCCTGTAAATGAGGTTGGGAGGATCCTGGACAGGATGGACACAGTCTCCGTTTTCAGAACCTCTCTCTCTGGCCCCCTCCTCCCCCCTCACCAGCTCACTTCCTCTGCTACCAGGACTCGCTGGCGGAGAGAACCTCAATCCACGGAGTCTTTTTAAGGGCCCTGGGCACCCCCTGTCGTCACTCTTCCACCAAAAGGGCTCAGCTTCCCACGTGCACTGTGGCCACCGCTCCCCGGGCCAGCCCGCCCTCCGGAGCCCCCCGCACCCGCCTTGCTCCACTGGCTGAGCTCCAGCTCCCGCTGAGCCCACGCCTGCACCTGCTATGACCTGCTGAGCCAGGCTGGGCTCCATTTACACTCACCACCATGACCTCCCTCTGCGTGGGCCCTTCCACTGGTCGGCAACCTTCCAGCCCTTCCCCAGCCTGCAGGTTTTCCATTCTCCCAACCAGCTGATTCCTCTCTCCTTCTTCATCAAACCTCCACCCCCCACCTTCCTCGTTTTCTCTCCCCTCTGATCCCCTCACTTCCTTCCCACTGAGAAAACTGAAGTGATCAGTAGAGAACCTCCACCAGCCGTGGTCATGACATGGACCCACCACCACACCCGAGTCGGGTTCGATCCTGGGGTGGGGAAGGTGCCCTGGAGAAGGGAGGGCACGGCAACCCATTCCAGGTTTCTTGCCTGGGGAATCCCGAGGAGAGAGGAGTCTGGTGGGCTGCACCTCGCCTGGTTCTCTATTTCTGTCTGCTCTTTTCCGTTACTCAGTCACACTCAGGACGTCTCAGGCTTCCCAGGTGGCTCAGTGGTAAAGAATCTGCCTGCTATGCAGGAGACGTGGGCTCGACCCCTGGGTCAGGAAGGCCCCCTGGATTAGGACATGGCAACCCACTCCAGGATTCTTGACATGGACAGAGGAGCCTGATGGGCTACAGTCCGTGGGATCTCAAAGAATCAGACACGACTGAGAGACTAACCCTTCACAGGAGAGTTACATCAGGCCTCTTCCCTGGTTGGCACCGCACTCAGGTCTTAAGCGGTACCCTTTTCGTTGCCTTTAAAGCAACAATAGAGAAAAGTCTTAGAAGCTCACCTCTGGGCTGGTGGGACTGCTGATTGTTAGGAATGAGGAGCAAAGCAATCCTCTGGCCACCTGACTCACTGGAAAAGCCCCTGATCCTGAGAAAGATTGAGGGCAGGAGGAGAAGGGGACGACAGAGGATGAGATGGTTGGATGGCATCATCGACTCAATGGATGTGAGTCTGAGTAAGCTCCAGGAGACAGTGAAGGACAGGGAGGCCTGGCGTGCTGCAGTCTGTGGGGTCACAAAGAGTCGGACACAACTGAGCGACTGAACAGCAACAACTGGAGCAAAGAGCGGCCCGTCGTGCTGATCTCATGGGGCCTGTGTTTCTCTGCTCAGGCGGCCGTGACAAAGCACCGTAAACCCGGTGACCTCAACAACAGAAATGTGTCTCTCGGTTCCTGGTGGAGGTCCTGGCTGACTCGATTCAGGTGAGGGCCCCCTCCTCCTGCAGGCGGCCGCCTCCTCCCCCACAGCGTCCCGAGGCCTGTCCTCGGGGTGGCCTGTGGGGAAGAGAGAGAGAGCATACTGCTGCCTCTTGTCGTGAGGACCCAGCCCTGTTACACCAGGGCCCACCCTGAAGACCTCACTTGACCTTCAGTACTTTCTTAGCCACTCCGTCTCCAGTGACAGGTACACGGAGATTAGGGCTCCAACGTGTGAACTCAGAAGGATAAGCAATCTATGACATGACCATATTGGATTGTCTTGCCTTTCAGCCTGGAACAGAGTAGGCCAAGTTCCATTTTCCTTCGTGCGTCAGGGAGTCTGTGGATTCAATTCCTGAAATATCCCTTTTTTTTGTTTTGTTCCCAGTACTATACAGTGCTGTGCTAAGTCACTCAGCAGTGTCCAGCTCTCTGCAACCCCATGGACTGTAGCAGGCCAGGTTCCTCTGTCCACGGGATTCTCCAGGCAAGAACACTAGAGTGGGTATCCTATCCCTCCTCCAGGGGCTCTTCCCAATTGAACTGGGTTCGATTCCTGCATTGCAGGTGAATTCTTTACCAGCTGAGCTACCAGGGAAGCCAGTGCTATAGAGTAGGTCCTTGTTGTTTATCTGTTTCATATGTAGCCGGGTATATCTGTTAATCCTGAATTTCCTAGGATATCGTTTTGTTTGTCCTCACGTGCAGTACCTTTCAAATGGGTATAATTATGCTTTTTCTTCCTGACGTGACTACTGTGGTTCTGCTTAACACTGCAATCTGTCACAATGCCTCATTCACAGAAACAAATGAACACACAGCCTGGCAATTGAGTTTCGAGGCTCCACGCGTGACCTGTTTCCTTGGTAATAAGTAAGCAGGCCAAGACATACAAAGGGCATTTCTGACTCCGTGAACCCGTCTGCCGGCATCTGCTTTGCTCAGGCACCGACGCAGACCTGCAAACCACAAAAGAAGCCTGTGACACCATCCCCAGGTGCCAGAAGCTTGTGATCTTCGAAAGGAGACGAGATTTACACAGAACACAGTCGTAAAACCGGTGCCAGACATGCTAGAGTGAAGTGACAAATAAGGTGTCACCCACAGTACGTGCTGCAGAGACGCAGAGGTTCTCTGGGGAACCCAGATTCAGTGAAGCCTCTTGGTGGCATTTCTGTGTATATAAAGAGGGTCAGACCTTCTCAGTCTCAGGGAATTTTGATCAAATACACCATGAAAATTTCAAAAACAAACAAACGAAAAACTGTCCGGACCAGGAGAAGCGGAGCATCCTACAGTAGCCCTTCTCACTAACCAGGGAGGAAAAGGTACCCTACCCCACTTCTGAGACATCTATCTCACTGAAGGGGAAAAAAGGGAAAAGGACTGAGTTCTGGTAAGAATGAAGGCCTCTCCTGGCATACTGCTTCCAAAATCAGGACAAAATTATCGGTCCCCAGAGGGAATTTACACAGCAGGCAAGCTGTTGTCTTGCTGAATAGATGCATAGGAGAGCAGGATTCTTCCTTAAATATTGCTTTCACCCTTGAGAATGGGCCATGGAGTTTTTGAGGTCTTTGGGGGAAGAAGAAAAAAAACTTTCCCCCACATCACTTACTGGAATGGATATAAAACCTTTGACAAATTTCAGAGCACAATGTCTACAGTATAAACATGTGAAATAAAATATGCCTAAAATCATCTAGTCACGTAAAAGAACTCGTGTCTTCTTTAGTTCAGTTCCATGTTGAGTGTTCATGGCGCAAAGGAAGTGATGCAAAGCTTTATGTTTTGTGATACTGAAAAGTATCATATTTATGAAGGGCTGTATTCTAAAAGCAGGAGTTCCCCTGCATCCAAGCCCAGTAGTTGTGCTTCTAAAGCCCTTGGTGACGGCAGGGATGCTGAGACTGTCTCCCGCTAGTGCCAGTGGCACCCTGTCACTTCTCAAGGAGCTTCCTTTCTTCAGTCCTTCTGTCCTGAGCGAGGCATTGTCTGTCTGCTATGGCCCTGAGCACTTTGCAAATCATCTCTGAAAATGGCTTGATTCAACCACAGCTGTACAGTCTATGCAGACGATAGTGACGTTTTTAGCACCTTGAATAAAAAAGTAGAGTCTTAATGGGCTTTTATCACCTAAAAACCAAGCCTTAAAAAGGTTTGACCTTCGTGGTCCTACCATGTCTACCAACCTCTTACTAGAGACAGTGGCAGCAGAATCGGAGCAGATATTAATCCCTAGTATCTGGGGCCTTACAGGAGGCACCATTGGTTTTTCCTGGGACCATTATCCCCTTATAAATGAGGCGGGTAATAAACAGTGAATGAAAAACCAAAATAGGTATAACATGGCCCCACACAAGAAAAGTGTTCCTAGCCAACTTTCACTTATATTCAGGTACACTCCCTTCATTTCCTGTTTAATTTTACATTTTTCTTTTATATGAACCTGGATTCCAGTTAAATTGACTTAATCTCTCAACATATTGCTCTATCTGCCCCTCTTTCTTAGGATATTTTTTCATCCTACTCTGTCTTGGAAATTCAACCCCTCAACCCTCTTGAATTCCCTTAAAAGGAAAGGAAAATGAAGTCACTCAGTCGTGTCCAACTCTTTGCGACCCCATGGACTATAACCTACCAGGCTCCTCCGTCCATGAGATCTTCCAGGCAAAGGTACTAGAGTGGGTTGCCATTTCCATCTCCAGGGGATCTTCTTGACTCAGGGATCAAACCCAGGTCTTCCACATTACAGGCAGAGGCTTTACCATCTGAGCCACCAGGGAAGCCTTAAGAATTCCCCTTAAGGCTTACTTTAAATCCTACGAACTGTTTCCAAGATCATCTCAGCCAGATACCAACAGCAATTATTGGCCCTAAAATTGGCATAGCAACCAGTTACTGATATCGACAAAATATAACAGATCATGGCATGTCTTTTCCGGTTCTAGCATCCACAATTTTATAAAGTCTGTTTTTTACATCAAATGTCTCTTATCTGCTATATGCACCTGAACAAAATTATAAATTTCTGGAAGACAGTTGACCATGTCACAATCATGTATTTTATTCCCTAAAGCGATGGTCCCCCAACTGTGGTCCCTGGGTCCAGCAACATCAGCATCACCTTGGAATTTGTCAGAAATGTAAATTCTTCCGTGACACCCAAGACCTCCTGAATCAGAAATTCAGGAATTGGGGCCCAGCAAGCTGGGCTTCAACGAGCCTCCAGGTTATTCTGACGCTGAAGTTGAAGAATCGGAGCCCTGGAGCGTCTAATACCGTGCCCTCAACTTCCTGTTATTTATTCGACCCACATTCGTTCCATAAATATTTATAGGGTGTCTAGCACATGCCAGGTGTGATGCTGGGTATACAGCATGAGAGGAGAAATGTCCCCGGCCTCCTGAGTGTGCAGGCAAGTTAGGGAGATCGGAGTTAATTAAGTAATCTCACAAATAAATGTACAGCGGCAGCTGTCAGCAGCTGTAGAAAGGAAAGTGTAGGTCATGCTGTGGAGCCTTGTGGCGGAGAACTGATCTTGTCAGAGGTGTGCTTCTGAGAAAGTGTCGCTCGGGCTCAAGAGCGTGTGTTGGAGAGGCCGAGGCACACTCGGGCGGAGGGCGCAGCACGTGCAAAGGCCCGGCTCAGAGGAGACCGCGGCGCGCGGGGCCGGAGCACAGGGTCAGAGGCGCACAGCGAAAGGCGGGCCTTCCGTCCCGAATTATTCAACCAGAAATGGGCCTTTTTTTCCTGAAATGATGGAGAGCGATTTAAGAAAGGTTCCAAGCAGGGGCAGGGGCAGGGAGGGCTGTGTCGAGCAGGTCACACAGCTCGCAAAGTGCGCGAGAAGAGCAGACAGAGCCGCCCGGATGCGGAAGCCGCAGACCCGGGGGAGGCGTGCTCCGAGCACGGAGCTGGCGAAGCGGGGCGTGGATTTGCCAAATACCCCAGAGTAAAAGCTGACAGAACGCGATGAGGGATTGGCTATGGAAGATAAAACTAAGCGTTTAAAAAGAAATGTTGGGAAAGGTGTGGAGAAAAGGGAACCCTTGTACACTGTTGGTGGGAATGTAAATTGGTGTAGCCACTTGGAGAACAGTATGGAGCTTCTTCAGAAAACAACAACTGAAAATAGAACCATCATATGATCCAGGGATCCCACTCCTGGGTATTTATCAAAAAAAAGAAAAAAGAAAGAAAGAAAGAAAGAAAACACTAATTTTAAAATATACATGTTCCTCAGTGTTCATAGCAGACCTGTTTACAAAAGCCAAGACAGAAACAGTAAGTGTCCATCAGCTGGCGATAAAGAAGCCGTGGTACACACACAGGACTATGACCCAGCCATAACAAAGAGGAAAATTTCGACATTTGCAGCAACATGGATGAACTGTTAATGGAGGGCATCATGCTGAGTCTTATAAGACAGACAGAGAAAGACAAATACTGTATGATATTCCTTATAGGTGGAATCTAAAAAATGCAGCAACTAGCAGATATAACAGAAAAAGAAGTAGATTCACAGATACAGAGAACACACTAGTGGTTACCAGTGCAGGGGCGCAAAATAGTGGTGGGAAGAGTGGGAAGCGCAAAACACTGGGGGTAAGATGCACTCGAGATGTGCGACACGGGGAATATAGCCAATATTTTGCACCAACTATAAATGGAAAGTAACCTTTAAATTTTGTTTTAAAAATTAATTAAAAAAAAATGAAACCTAAGGGTTAAGAATTAGTCCAAGGTTTCTGGCTTTCATAACAGATAAATAAATAAATAATAAATGGTGGTGTCAGTCCCTAAAATAAACAGATAAGTGGACAAATAATAAAGGGATGAGTGAATTATTGTGTGCAGCTTCAGGAACACTGGAGAATACAGATCCACACACGGAAAGATTTCATGCGGGAAAGGGAAACCTCCTTCACCAGGACAGGAAAGAAGAGCAGTTGAATCCTGGTGACGTGGTTGTTCCCTTTTATTAACAGGAAGAGTTTATATAGTCCCCATTCTAAGGGATTCCATCTGCTGAGTGGGGCTGTCCGGTGGAGGTGTCGTACAGGAGGTGATGTTAGCAATTTGACAAGAACGGAGTAGATCTGAGGAGTTGTTGCCAAGGGTGGGGCAGAATTGATCACAGGAATTCTTGGATGGCCAGGCTCATATCTTAAGGCTCATATTGTGGCTTTATCACAACATCCGTCTGACCTATTGTGCAAATCTCTCCAGAAGAGCTCAGCTGTTTGACTTCAATCGAGGAAAAAAAATAGAGGCTCATCCAAGTTTGACTTCTGGTCATTCAAATGGGATGAAAAGATGGAATGAGAGAACTTAGATTATTAGCAAAAGCATGTAAATGAGTGAATGAATAATGGAAAAATTCTACTTCGTGAATATTTCATATTCAGTGCCTTGGAAACTCACATATGAAAATAACCGCAGCCAGGCCATGTTCCACAGGACTGCGTGTCATTGTAACCCACACTTGGTCTTCTAAGCTTGCTTGAAGGCAGCCCTCATCTAGCCGTTGGCATGTGGGCTGTCGCCTCCCTTCTCCCTGTGTTCCATCTGATGAGCCGAAATTGCAGTGAGCTTGACTCTAGCATCCAGGGCTGACCCTGGGGAAGGTTCTAGGATCTCACGACTGGTGACCTGATTGGGAATGAAAGGACCACTGTGACCCTTCCAACACTGCCTGCATCCCAGCAGAGGCGGAAACCAGCCTTGCTTGATCTGCCTCGCCTTGCTGATGTGTGTCTTCACACTGAGTGAGAGGAAAGCAGGAATACGCCCTGGAAAAGGTTTGCTTTTTAGTGGGAGGGGGAGAGATGGGAAACTCAACAGGCCAGGGGTCATCTGAAAATTCATTAAGAAGTTACTCAAAAGTACAGAAATACAAGCTGCTTGTCTACAGTTATCCTACCCTTTTCCTTCGATTCCTGCACTGTGAATACCCAAGCAGAAGGCTTGTTTTTGAGAGAGAGACAGAGAAAAAGTCCAACTAATGAGGTTCTTATGAGCACACTAAGTTCCCAACACACAAACCTTCTAGTTGCAAGCTTTCAAAGAAATTGCAGCTCACTCTCCATTTCCAATCACTGATGATCCTTCAGCTCTACCATCTCCCACCTCCTCTCCTCCTCCGGTCAAAAACTCTTCTTGCCTGTTCACTCAATGCCAGGCCCTGTGTGCCAGCTGCTGTACTTAATACTGTACTTTTCAGGGTACTGTACAGTAAGATTAAAAGTATTTATTTTTTGTGTTTGTTTCTTATGTATTTTTTGTGTGAAAGTATTATAAACCTATTACAGTGCAGAAGGAAAACCATCAGAAACCTAGACAGCATATTTAAAAGCAGAGACATCACTTTGCCAACAGAGGTCCATATAGTGAAAGCTATGGTTTTTCCAGTCATCATGTAAGGATGTGAGAGTTGGACCATAAAGAAGGCTGAGCACCAAACTGATGCTTTTGAATTGCAGTGCTGGAGAAGACTCTTGAGAGTCCCTTGGACAGCAAGGAGAGCAAATGAGTCTATCCTAAAGGAAATCAACCTTGAATATTCCTTGGCAGGACTGATGCTGAAGCTGAGGCTCCCATACTTTGACCACCTGATGTGAAGAGACCACTCATTGGAAAAGATCCTGTTTGGTCTCACGGTCACACTCAATATCACTGAAGGACTACAAAGATCCTTGCTTTTTGCAGGCTTATATCAATATTTATTAGATGATAAATACTGTTAGTATTAGAAATTAAAACTGAGCCTCACTTGTGCCTCTGTTTTCAATCTGTTACAACATGTTGTTTTGGTTGTAGTATGTGAAGAACATTTGAACTGGTTCAGTTCAGTTCAGTTCAGTCGCTCAGTCGTGTCCGACTCTTTGTGACCCCATGAATCGCAGCACGCCAGGCCTCCCTGTCATCACCAACTCCCGGAGTTCACTCAGATTCACGTCCATCGAGTCAGTGATGCCATCCAGCCATCTCATCCTCTTAGGAAATGTAATTGGAAAAGAGAAGAATATTTTAATAGCCTTTCAGATCATTGTAGATAGCCTCCTTTGATCCCACCCCCATTGACAATGGTAGCTTCTTAAAGGTTAGTTGCAACATGGGATCTGAAAACATTACCACAGGCTTCTTACACTCTGTACACTCATGAGAGAGTCAGAGTTAAAATGGCAAGTTACGTCTTAGTATAATTATGCAAACAGTTTTGACCTTGCAGAAACCCTGGAAGCATCTAAGGAACCCCCCACTCCCCAGCGTTCCCGGCACCATACTTTGAGAACCATTGTTTTGGAATCTCCTCCACGGAGGTTGCTTAACTCTGAGTGAAACTGATAGATTTAATGATAATATAATGTGTTAGGGCTTCCCAGGGGGTGCTAGTAGTAAAGAACCCACCCACCTGCCAATCCAGGAGACATAGAGACCTGCGTTTGATCCTTGGGTCAGGAAGATCCCCTGGAGGAGTGCATGGCAACCCACTCCAGTATTCTTGCCTGGAGAATCCCATGAACAGAGGAGCCTGGCGGGCTGCAGTCCATGGGGTCACAGCGTTAGACAACAACTGAAGCGACTTAGCACACACGTAATGTGTTAGGATGCTGGAAAAGATTGAAGGCAAGAGAAGAGGGCAACAGAGGGTGAGACAGTTAGCTAGCATCCCTGATTCAATGCACATGAATCGGAGCTAGTGAAGGACCGGTGAAGCCTGTTGCAGTTGGACGTGACTTGGCGACTGAACTGCAACCCATGTGTTAGGCGTCATCAGCTCCATCCCTAAATGACGAGCTTTCACTGATGAGGAATGACCGTAGAATTGTGACGCACTGAAGTGGAAACCAGCACGGAGATCACCCCGTGCAGACCACTGTTTTTAAGAAGAGGACGGAGGAGACTGAGTGTGGAAGGAAGTCGAGCTGAGTCAGTGATAACCCTGAATCCACCCTCTAACTTGAGAAAGTCACAATCCACTGCGGATTGTGGAAAGAGCACTGGAAACCTTAATCGTACGGAGTGTTTGTATTGCCTTGGTTACTCTTGTCACACACCCCGACAAGAAAACAACACACTCTGGTGCTACTATAATTCTTTAAATACTGGAGAAACAAATGTCTTTTTAAAAAATTCATATTATTTTCTAGCTATATGCTTTGGTGTATGTTTGACCTTAAAAGAAGCCAGCTTGGAGTTCTGAAAGACAAGGAAACTGAAGGGAAAAAAAATGAGGAAAAATGAAGAGGAACAACCTTCTATAATCAATATTGTCTTTGAAAATTGTGTCCTTGGACTTGCTCAGTGCACAGCCTGTGCAACCATATGTGACCTCCTTGGCCAAGTGTCCAACAGAGACAGAATGTTTATAAAATAGTAAGATGCTAAGTTATAGTTCCCAGATGATCACAGCAGTGTGAAAACATCATATCCCTGTATGATTTGTCCAGAAGACATGTATTCCTAATCTTAGAACTCAGGATCCTGAGATAAAATCATGTATTTGCAGGAATGACCACATCACACTATGAGCTCCTAGTGAGTCTACCTTGAACTGAAACTGATCCAGCTGTTTTCAGAGCCCTGCACCATCCTCCCCTCTCTCGCCTCTCACTCTTTCCACCACCTGAGAGGCTTTCAAATCATGTTTTACAAAACCTCTTCAGAAGCCATGGGGAGAGGTGAGGAAGAGTACAGGGTCCCCAGGTCCTCCACTCAAGCCTCAACCAGAACAGATTCACTCTCTTACATGAGAATTCTGGTAAGATCTTGTATTTTGAAAGCATTTCATGGTAAAACACATGCACGGATCTCTATGACACCTTGAATTTGTGCAGGTGGAGTTAGGGGTCTCCATGTTTTTCCTCCTAAATTTTCTCTCTTAGGTTCCCACTAGCCTCCCAGCCTCTTGGCGTCTTTTCCGTTCTGCCTTTCCATCCGTTGTATTTTCCTGTCCCTCCCAGCTTCGCACCATCTGCAGATGTGGCCAGCTTGACAGCTCTGTCCTAATTCCGTAATAAAAATGCTGAAGACAACAGAGTCCATGAACAAGCCCCAGGCACCTCCCTCAGGGGTATTAATCCATTAATTGATGCTCTCTGGGATTCCCAATCTGCGCAGCTCCGTCCAACCTTGAGCCCACGTGGTGATTCAGATATGTTAAATCAGGTCTGGCAAAACGGACAGACTTAAGATGGGTCCGTCTGCAGGAGTTGGTTGTCTGAGGACTTCTGTTTGGGGGTGGAGGGGGAAGGAGGATTGGGTGAGGACGTCTGAGGGTGACATGGGGAAGATGCTGAAATGACCTCTCTCCCTTCATCAGTCCCAGGGGCAGGCAGCAAGGTCTGGGGGCAGAGGGTCCCCAAGCAAAAGTTGATGAAGGACTCGGACCACAGCCCTGCTCGCACCCCAGGAGACAGAGCAGCTAGGGGTCAGAAGAGGCATGCGCCTTCCTTAGGAGTCTTGAGAAACAGCATCTTGGGGGCAAATGTCCAATTCTCAGAAGGATGCCCTTGTTCAGAAGATACCTGGGGAAACCAGGGCTGGGGAGGGGGACGTGAGGGAGCCTCCTTCATGGACCTGCCAGGTGGGCACACCAGTGTGTCTCAGACACCCCCAGGGACGAGTGGAGAGGAGCACGAAGCGGCTAACACCGAGACTGGGGTGACCGAAGTTATGGGAGGCCTCTGCACCCCCAGACTGACAAACCTTGGGTGATGCAGAAATACATACTTTGTAACCAGTACGCTTTTCACCCCCAAAGGATATTGAGAAACACTTTACTGAACTCAGAGCACAATCTTGCAATGCACACATCGGTCTTTGCTGTTTTCTCAAGATTCCTGACTGCTGTTTGTGCGTGTTTTCTGGGGGTGAAACATTTCTATATAATTGTCATTACTCCCCTGGGTTTAAATTCCTGCTTTTTCAGAGTCGCTGGACTCTTACCAATCAGGATGGTAAGAAACATCCCTGTCGCAAAGTGACCTGTGGAAGAAACAGAGGAAGCGAGTGGAACCCTGAAAAAGTTTGATGCTGGAAGCTGCGGCAGAAAAGATGGAAGCTAGAGTTTTCCCAAACTCACCCGGGCACCTGGAGCACAATTATGAAACAACGGATTTTAGAACACCTCCAGGGAGTAGGGGCGGGGCAAGAACCCCTTCTAGCCAACCCTCCAGGTGAAGTTGAGGGTCAGCTGACTTTTAGAAGCAATGGTTTAGGGCAGCTTCTCTTTTCATGTATGATAAAGCCAAGATCGAGACCGTTGAAGCAGTTCACCCAGGTCCCAGCTTCATTCCCCACTTTCACCTTCTTCCCCTTCCAACAATGGCCACCAGAGGTTCACCTGTGTGCTCCCCCATGCTTTTACCAAACCCTTTTAGCAGGACCACAGGACTGGCTCCAAAATCTTGCTGTTTTAGAATAGGCACCTGAAGACCCCAGGCCTCCCACACCCCTTCTTTTCTCCACCAGCACAGTCTGTTTTCATCTGTTTCATGTATTCAGGTCTGTGAAAAAGTTCCCCAAGCAAGGCTCTCTGTAAAAGAAGAATTTGAGAGCAACTGACCTGAAACATCTGCGTATCTGATCGTACTTGAAAAGTTCACCTGTCTCAAAACAGAAAAGAAAGAAATGCTCCACAGCCTCTTACTTCAGTGTTCATGGGATGGTCATCAAGTCTCGCTGCTACTGAAAAATGGAGTATTTCCTGCCATGTCAGTAAACAAGGGTGTCGTGGTCAACAGAGTTGCAGCTGCCAGGGACAGTGAGCTGGTGAGCCCTGGGGCACTCAGGACCGAGAGGACCAGCCATCAGGCTGCAGCCACTCCCTCCCATGAGCCCCAAGGGAGCTCAGGATGAGAACCCCAGAATGCTGGCCAAGGAGAGCTGAGGGACTTCTGAAAGGAATGATGTCAATGTGCCCAGACTCTTGCATATTCCCATTCATGGAAAAGCGCCAAATTCCTTAACCTGGGATAGCTGGCTTCCTTTCATTAACAATAGTCTTTTGATGTTCAGACTGGGGCTTCCCTGGTGGCTCAAATGGTAAAGAATCTGCCTGAAATGTAGGAGACCTGAGTTCGATCCCTGGGTTGTGAAGACCCCTGGAGAAAGGAAGGGCAACTCACTCCAGTATCCTTGCCTGGGGAATCCTCTGGACAGAGGACCCCAGTGGGCTTAACAAAATGGAAAGAACTACTGAAGTGATTGTAGCCCAAAGATTCAAGGCCAGGAGCTCCTGTGTTACCCGTGAGGATGCCAAGACTGGCCTCTGGGATTCTTTCCTTATGATAAATCTACAGTGACTGTGGGTGTTGTATGCCCTCCATCCTGAAGAGGTTAACTCCAAGAAGCATTTACTAGTTTCAGAGAAGGAAAGTAAGACTCAGATAAGACCTGCTGGAAAAGTATCTGTTGCCTTTCCCGTGCCTGACATCTTGGAGAATTCTAAGTGGCAGCAGTAATTCTCCAGAATGAAAGCTTAGAATTCGGGGCAGACTGTCTTCTTCAGCCAATTCTATCCACTGACCCATAAGAGAAGTATCACTTCTCAACATAGTTGTTAAAATGCCTACTGAGCAGCTACTATTTCCCTAACACCTATGCCAAGGAAGAAAAGTTATGACCAACCTAGACAGCATATTAAAAAGCAGAGACATCACTTTGTTGACAAAGGTCTGTAGAGTCAAAGCTATGGTTTTTCTTGTAGTCATGTACAGATGTGAGAATTGGACCATAAAGAAGGCAGAGTGCCAAGGAATTGATGCTTTTGAACTGTGGTGTTGGAGAAGACGCTTAAGAGTCCCTTGGACTGCCAGGAGATCCAACTAGTCCATCCTAAAGGAAATCAGTCCTGAATATTCATTGGAAGGACTGATGTGAAAGCTGAAACTCCAATCCTTTGGCCACCTGATGCGAAGATCTGACTCATTTGAAAAGACCCTGATGCTGGGAAAGATTGAAGGCAAGAGGAGAAGAGGACAGCAGAGGATGAGATGGTTGGATGGCCTCACCGACTCCATGCACATGAGTTTGAGTAAATTCCGGGAGACAGTGAAGGACAGGGAGGCCTGGTGTGCTGAAGTCCATGGGGTCACAAAGAGTCAGACACGACTGAGTTCAGTTCAGTTCAGTTCAGTTCGGTCGCTTAGTCGTGTCCGACTCTTTGCTGAGGGACTGCACAAAAAGAATCCAAAGGCAATAGACGTATAAGACACCATCCACCTTCTCAGGAAGAACATAATGTTTGAGAAAGAGGAAGTAACACATGCTTCAAGACAAAAATACTCGTGTTGAGGGTGTGGGCTGTACATACAGTAAGAGTTATGGGGGATCGGGAAGGCAGACTTGGCTTATCACAAGCATTAATGAAGGCAATTTTCATGGAGATAGAATTAGAATAACAAAGCAATGATCATTATGAGGTTCAAATAAATTGCCATTTATTGAATGCTTTTCATGCCCCAGCTTACCATGTGATGACATTTAACAAAACATTGAAACTGGAAAAGAACGTGGAAAACATAGAGAGAGATGTTATATGATTGTTTGAGGATCGTGACAGCATTAGTCGCTCAGTTGTGTCCAGCCCTCTGCGACCTCAGGGACTGTAGTCCACCAGGCTCCTCTGTGCATGGAGCACCCCAGGCAAGAGCACTCAAGTGGGCTGCCATTCCCTCCTCCAGGGGATCTTCCCAACACGGGGATCAAACCCAGGTCTTCTGCATTGCAGGCAGATTCCTTACCATCTGAGTCAGAGGTTGGTAGGTGATTTTCTTCCTTCTGAAATTTTTTCTTGATTAGTATTATATATGCCCAAAGGAAGGGGGAAAAAAAAAAAGAATTTGTAAGACGTAGGCAGATAAGAAGTAATGAGAAATATTTTATAATTAAAGAAGGGACTGTGGGCAAAAATATGATAGAATACAGCCTGTGCTACAGATAGTGAAGGGTTCATGTTGCGGGAAAAAAAAAAATGAAAAAGCAAGACAAATTCTTAGTATGGGGAACCTTGGCTGTTTCAGAGAGGAATTTATACTTAATCATATCTATGCTGGGAATTCATTAGTTTCCTAGAAAGAAGGTACAGCTGAAAGATAATGTTTGGAAAGATTGCTCTTGTAACATATAGAAAAGATTTTGAGCGGAGAGAGACTGAGGGGAAAAAAAACCTCACAGAGCTGTGATTGTAGATGAGGAAAGTCAGCCAATGAGCTTAAGGGCTTGGATTAGAACCCTGTGCAAGAGGCAGAATGCGACCTTGGGTGTGCCCGCCTACTCACCATGCTGCTTCTTTGCAAATCTATCGCATGTGATTGGAACCAGAAAGAATCTTGGGGACCATCAACCCCACAACTTCTCAGAATCCCCCACCAGTGTCCCTAAGGGCTGAGGGCACAGCCGCCTAGAAGCCAAAATTTTATGTGAGATAGATTTTGCATTTCAAATAGCACTTATTTCTTCTGTTGTGTATACCATTTGTTTTGACATGAAGTAAACGTTTAACATCTTTGCCACATGAGAGTAATGATAGGTATATTCTCTTCTATTTATCCATGGGCCGAGAAAGCCCTGCTCCAGCCGTTCAGATGAGTGACAGCCACACTTCTTTTATTATCTATTTACTTATTTATCGGCTGACCCGCACAGCATGCAGGATATAGTTCACCGACCAGGGACTGAACCCGTGTCCCCTGCCTTCCAGCAGTTGAAGTGTGGAGTCTTAGCCACTGTCCCACCAGGGAAATCCCAACCAGGCTCTTTTTAAATCCCCACAAAGAAGAGTCACTACCGTCTAGATCACAGGCGTCTACGTTGGTGAGAAAGTTGTCATACGAGTGAAAGTCACTCAGTCGTGTCTGACTCTTTGCAGCCCCATGGACAGTAGCCCGCCAGGCTCCTCTGTCCATGGAACTATTCAGGCAAGAACACTGGAGTGGGTTGCCGTTTCCTTATCCAGGGGATCTTCCCAACCCAGGGATCCAACCCGATTTTCTGCATTGTAGGCAGATTCTTTATCGTCTGTGCCACCAGGGAAGGCCCCTATGTCATATAATTAGTTTACATATTTGTTGTCGTTCACTCACTCCGTCGTGTCTGACTCTTTGCAGCCCCATGGACTGCAGCACACCCGGCCTCCCTGTCCATCACCAACTCCCAGAGCTTGCTCAAACTCATGTCCATCGAGTCAGTGATGCCAGCCAATCATCTCATCCTCTGTCGTCCCCTTCTCCTGCACTCAATCTTTCTGATCATCTGGGTCTTTTTCAATGAGTCAGCTCCTTGCTTCAGGTGGCCAAAGTATTGGAGCTTCAGCATCAGTCCTTCCAATGCATATTGAGGGTTAATTTCCTTTAGGATTGATTGATCTCCTTGCCATCTGAGGGACTCTCAAGAGTCTTCTCCAGCATCACAGTTCGAAGGCATCAGTTCCTGGGCACTCTGCCTTCTTTATGGTTCAACACTCACATCTGTACGTGACTTCTGGGAAAACCATAGGTTTGACTATATGGACCTTTGTCAGCAAAAGGATGTCTCTGCTTTTTAATACACTGACTAGGTTTGTCATAGCTTTTCTTCCAAAGAGCAAGTGTCTTTTAATTTCATGACTGCAGTCACTGTCCACAGTGATTTTGGAGCCCAATAAAAAATAAAATCTTCCAGTTTAAATAAAATCTTTTTTAAATTGCTGACCATTGGGTCTACTGTAATAGGGGGTCAGAGTGCAGAGATGGGAAAAGCAAACAACATCTGAAACAACTCATGGCTTCTGCGGAGAATACCTTCCCACAAGTTAGTTCTGGTGTGTTCCCCACAAGTTCCAGTGAGCACAGGGATGGAGTCGTGGCCAAAAAATAAATAAATAAAAGGTGAATCAAGAGGGCTGATTAGAGATATAGGATAAAGAAAGCATCACTGGGATTTGGAAGCAGAATGATACAAAATGACTGTTTTTGTAAAAGAGAAGGCAACGGAGAAAAACTGATAGCTGGGTAATTCCCAGTCTGGGGAACCGGGGAAGAGTAAAATTGTGAGCAGAAATAACCAAACCTAGAAATAAAGTGTGCAGCAGAGGAAAAAATACGTTCAATTTTGTTCCTGCTGCATCTCCACTGACAAAACAGATGCAGTTCCTGCTGCATCTCCACTGACAAAATATTGGAAGATTCCCAAGAAACGTATTCGGAGTCCTCACTAGAAGAGAGGAAACACCAAGAAGGATGCTGTTTCCGGGGCGGCACGCACAGGCAGCCAGAGAGGCCCCCCAGCAGGATGGTGAGCGGACGGCCGTGAGCCGGCAGGGCAGGTGGGCTGCCTGAGGCGAGGTCCTGGTGCTCGGTGGTCAAGCTAAAGAAGAGCAAGTCTTCAGGGGTATAGAATCTGGCACCAAAGCCAGTGTGAATGCAGGGGAAATTTGACCAGTTAAAACCAAAGTATCTTCTTTGAATGTCAAGATTTTTATAGACAAAAAAAAAAAAAAAAAAAGAACTGCTAACTTGAAGGAAAATGCTTTCAGAGTTGGGATGGGAAGAGCTGTGAGATGAAAGAGAATTTTACAGGGACACAGGTGAGCAGTGGATAAGCCAAATGGAAGCTGTAGACAGTCATAGAAAATTCTCGGCAATAATAACCCCACTCTTCTGTTCTCATCTTCCTAAATGGAGCCTACATAGAACTCACAAAGAGGCAGCTTTAAATAAGCTGTATCAGCAGTGGCTGGACGGCTTCACGGACTTGGTTTTGGCATTGCATTAAAAAAAAAAAAAAAAGTGAATCTGCAGAGGTTAAGGGGTCCCCAGGTGGCTCAGTGGTGGAGAATCTGCCTGCTAACAGGAGATGCAGGGGACATGGGTTTAATCCCTGTGTCGGGAGGCTCCCCTGGAGAAGGAAATGGCAGCCCGCTCCAGGATTCTTGCCTGGGAAAGCCCACGGACAGAGGCGCCCGGTGGTCTGCAGTCCAGGGGGGGTCACAAAGAGTTGGACACGACTTAGCAGCTGAGCACACTCGCACGCAGAGGTTGAATTGGAACTCTGGCTATCCGTGTTTTCCTGAGGGAAGCCCACAACAGCCTCTGAACTAGAAACAAAACACTTCTGCCTTGGTGCTTTCTATTTCCACCCCAAAAGGAAAAGAGACGGGGGTAGATAGGATTTCAGCCAATTTACTAAGGTTCTTTCCAATCTACACAGGGATTCCATGAGTTTACACAGATCCAAGGCAAAACTAAAACCAAAGCAAAGCCCATGGTGATCATTTTTATTGGTGAAATGTTTCAGTGCAAGGTACTCTAGAAAAGCAGAACCCCAGAGCTGATACCAAATGTTTCCTAATCTAACACTTAACAGTTAGGCGTTTAGGCTATGGGGCTTCCCTGGTGGTTCAGTGTAAAGAACCTGTCTGTCAATGCAGGAGACACAGGATCGATCTCTGAGTTGGGAAGGTCCCCTGGAGAAGGAAATGGCAACCCGCTCCAGGATTCTTGCCTGGGAAATCCCATGGACAGAGGCGCCCGGCGGGCTACAGCCCGTGGCATCACAAAGAGTCAGACACAACTTGGCGACTAAACAACATCAGTCCAGGCCATGGGAGTTGCCTCCACGGTGAAACCCCTCTGGGTGGGCCTCAGAGTCCAGCTGCCTTCCTTACACCATATGCATATTTAGCTCACCGGCCTGCGTGCTCACGTGCTACTAGCGATCCTCACGATCACTAACGAATGCACTGAGCTCCAGCCACCTTAACACACGAACACAGTTCAGCTTGGACCAAAATATCTTCTCTGAAGTTTTCCTTTCTAACATGCCCCTTTTAATAGAAGCAGCAAGTTAAATTATACACTCCAACAAAAATTGCCTTTTTTTGTTTTGTTTATGTCGAAATATAAGCCTTGGTCACGCTGTGTTGAATAGAAAAGTCCAACCCAGCAATGTAATCCCAATAAAAAGCGAAGTTATGGCCACACTCAGTGAAGACGGTAACTTGCAGAGAATTCAGAAAGAGCAGCAGCGTCAGCACGGGGCTGTCAGGAGCGAGGCTTCATGTGAGGACAACAAAAAATGGACCTTTCACAATATTTCCAACTTAAGAAAAGTTGCCATTATTTTGCCTTTTTGCTTTGCTTTTAATTAAAAATTGGTTTAAAAGAGATAAACTTTTTTTCTTAAAAATATATGTCTTTTCATGGATGTTAGGAAGAAAAGGCACAACACACACACACGGGCTCATGATGCTCAAGAGGAAAACTGAATCAAGAATTCTATTAGAGCCCTCGGAAATAGATCTCTTTGTCATTAAAATAGCCAAGAGTAACTCAGGCCTGCACTGAAATGACAAAACGTCTGTGTAACTGTATTTATAAAATAAACTCTCTCGATTTATATTACAGTAAAATATCATCACTTAATTATTTACATCATAACATTTTGGAGGTTTTTTATAGCTCTTTAAAATTCCTGTAGAGCATCCAGGTCAAGCTGGTAAAATGCTACAAATATTACATTTAAAATAATTTCCACTATACTTTTTTTCTGGAAAAAAAAAAAAAACCAGTTTGTAGAATTCAAACAGTTTCAGCTGCTTGAGGTGGTGAAATATCTTAGTGCTTTTCAAAAATCACATTTCATACAGGGCACTTATTCCACAGAATTAAAGCTTACTGAATAATAAATATAACTTTAAGTGATGCAAGCTGTCAAAACCCTTGAATGTCAAAGTTAAGGCAGATATCCCTTCATGATTTTTGTCGCTTCTGAAAAAGAAAGGAAGCAGAAAGGGAATGATTAAGGAAAGGCAACCTTACCTTTGGATTCCTTCATCTTTGTATATTTATCATAAATAACAATTAAAATGTCCTTTGAGGTTAATATTTTCTGGTTCAATGGGTAAGTACAGAAAAAATTAATACATTCATGCATAATAGGAGGCAATGGAGACTGGAGCATATCTGTAGCAAATTTTATTTTCAAATAACCATAAAAGGTATCCAGTTAACTCTTCAGATTAATTTATAAGATCATGCAAGATGTAAACATGATGTTCCAAAGGAAAAAAAAATCATTCCTGAAAATTCTAATGGATGAGGAAAGATTCACAGAGATGCACACCAGGAACTTTCTACATATGGCTAATACCTGGATCTCTATTCTCGCCTGCTTTTTATCATTTCCGCACAATAAAAGTAGTGCAAAGAAGCAAAAGTTAATAACCCAAGGGAAGGAAAACTCATTAATGTGATGCATGACATGGGAGAGTTTACTACATTAATATTCAAGAAGGAATATTGGGAGTGAAGAGTGATGCTAGATAAAAATATCTATTTTGAAACAGAGTTAAAAAGAAATTTAGTTGTGGTGACTATATTGCTACTTCCATCATATTTATTCACAGGCTTTCCCTTAAGTACCATGCACAGTTCCAAACTTTTTTCTTTTCTGGCTATAGAAACAGATAAAGTGAGATGGAAATCCTTCCAGAGGGCATTCAAAATAGTGTTAAGAGTTATAATGTATTTTGAGAATATGGTAGATGGTAATATTATCCTGAAAAAAAATTACATGGGCAAAATAAGTGTTATAAAAATATTTTTAAATCAGCGTTGCACTGTAAAGAAAATAACTTCCTAATTTTGAGATTGACTATAAAGCAAAGGACTGTGGCTTTATATCAGATGGGTGTTATTTATTTGAGTATTCAGAGTCGGTTCCCAATTACTAAATGTATAAAATAGATCCAAAAGGCCAATCCAGAGTTTATCTATAAGCTATATATAGCTGTATGGTTTCAAAGCAAACACAATGCCATTTCTGCAATTTGGACTAAGTCCTAGCGTCCTCATTTAACCCTGGCGTCTAGAGACCATAAAATATTTTGGATCCCCTTGGTACACAAACTCTCTACAAGTAAAGCTAGCTTTGTTTATAACATAGTTGAAAATTAAATAGCAAAACTGCATACAAAATTAGTTCTTTACATTTATTTTTATAACAATCTTATTCCTAGGATTCTCGTAAGAGCCTAGGATGACATGACTCCAAATTTCCATTCCAGAATTTCCCACTTCTTTTTTTTTTAACAATTTTTATTGAAGTATAGTTGATTTACAGTGTTAATTTCTGCTGTACACCAAAGTGATTCAGTTATACACACACAGATATCTATATATATTCTTGTTCATCAGAGTTTCCCACTTGTAACACTTCTCCCCATGATGCTCTGGCAGGCACACTGCAACAGAAAACAAGGTGCTATTTCTGTGTGACTGTTAAAATGCTGTGCATCCAAAGATTGTTATAAAATAGCATGCGGTGGATTCCACAAGGTTTATTAAATAAAGCTAAATCTACTCTGTAGGTGATGAAACATCACGAAGGTTTTTAAGTGTTTGCTTTGGGTCCTTTACTATGGAGTCATGTCCTTATTTGAGGTATATATTAAAAAAAATAAAAGAACCCACCTACTCTGCAAGTCAGCCTGAAGGTGGTAACTCACCTAAGCCGACAGCTGCTGACTCTCAGCGAAGGTTTTTTTTTTTTTTTTGCCCAAGATCAATTTGCAAGAATTCAGCCAACCCAGACATCTGGGAGGTAGAAGCTACAAAAACGTAGTGCCCTGCTGCCGGCCAAGAGGTCCACGTCCTTCTCTTCCACACCAGTGAGGGTGCAGTCCTGCAGACTCAGAGCCTGCCGTCCATCACGGGAAAGCACCACTGACCTCCGGATTCGGCCTCGCGTGCTTCTTTCTCTTCCCACTCGCAAAACACTCCTTTCTTTTCCTCTTTAAAAATGTGCCTGTTTCAAATTTGCATTATTTTTTTTTCAGACGCCTAATTTCAGCTCTGTTCTCTCCCTCTGTGGTCTCTTCCCGCATTTCACATTCCAGACAAATATTTAAAGGTCTGTAAAACCAGGCGAGGTTCCAAAATATTTCTAAACGAAACTGCCATGGGTGACAGCACAGGGAAAGAAGGAACGCGGGAGGACAAGGATTGGAATAAACTGGCTGGAAACGTATTGGAAAAGCTAAGTTACTATAGCTGTGGATGAGGTTTCAGTGAGGCGTAAACATTCAAGTCACTGACAAAAGGAACAGGTTTCATCATCATTCAGAATAGTCTACTTGTCCTGGTGCACTGCTTTTTTTTTACTATTAGTAAGTTGCTCTCTCTTTTTAAATTTTTTTTTCTGATTTAGTATTCAGGAAGTGAAAGCATTTAAGAAAACATTCAAAATTCTGAGAATACATGTAAATGAAATATTTAATGTCTATCATTCATAAAAGTTAGGTCATTTACATAGGGTTCATTCGTATATAATAAAAATTTCATCATAATGAAAAAATTTCTGGAAAGGTATATGTTAATTTGTTTAACATACGCTTTGGATATACAGCTAAATATGAGTCGTTAAAAAATTCTATCTTCAAATATTCCCTTTAACCATTAAAAAACCTCATTCCTAAATATTTGTTTTTCTTTCCACTTGCTCTTTTGTTTGTAATATCATATGTAGTCTGAACCATGCAAAGACAGGATCTCATCACAGTTCAGAATATATTTGTGTACTTTCAATAAATTTGCTCATTGCATAGCAAACATGTAAACTTACAGAGGATCTATAAATTTTACCCTAATCATCTAAAAAAGCTGCTGAAATTTTACATGACAGTATATTGAGGTTTGTTTATGTTGTAATTTGGAGTTTTTTTAATAAAAAAAAACTTTTAGTCTATGTGTCAATTGAATACAACAAATAAAAGGTCATGAAAAGTCCAAAACCAAGTAAATAATTTTATCCTAGATTACCAGAACTTAACCTCATCATATCATTCGGAATTTTTCCTAAGTATAACAAGCTGGAAATGGGTTGTGCTGCCTCTTAAGACAGTGTTCAAAATTAATTCCAAAAGTGTGTGTTTAACATAAAGTTAACTATGTTTCCATCGAATAAGATGTTTATTAATGAAAGCTATTTATCATACAAGAAACAGCAAAGAGAAGTCATCATACAGAGGTGCACACTAGAATTGACAGATGTGGACGTGCATGCAAAAATTTCTGGTTCAGAAGGAAGTAATAAACAATAAAGCTAAAATCACTGGGGTCTGATCCCTATCCTCTTAAATGAGCGATAGCTTTTCTTTGAATTTACAGTTGGAAAATGTCATTAACAGATAGGACTAAAACACATTAGCAAGCAGGTGAAATGAATGCTTTTGGACTTTATTTTACAGGTACTGTGCTTGACAAATGTGTGGGATTTTTTTTTTTTCCCAAGAATAATTTTCTTCAGCTATGGGGTGGGCATATTACTGCCTGGCTGCTCTGGTTTATACACGGTTTGTCTCACTTTGTTTAAAATCATATAATTTTAAGCCTCCATTTGTGTTAGACATCATAAAGAACAGAAGTTTTGTTAACATTCGGTAAACGACATTTAAGTCTCTTGGTCTCTCTCTCTCTCTCTCTTTCTCTCTCTCTCTCTCTCTCTCTTTTTGGCTCAATAGATCTTTTAATGTATGATTATCATAACCTAATATTGTCTTTGTCTTCACTGCAGTGGATTTCCGATCAAACTTTTCCCCTTCTTTTAATACTTTAGGGAATTTTCAAACGTCGGGATGTTTGGCTGTAATGCCCCAAGATTTGTTCTCCCTGAAAAAAATCATAGTGACAATTTATTAACTCCAGAGCAACTTGGCTTTTAGGGGTCTTCAATTTCTATTTAGATTTACAAATATCCATTTGTGCTCAATAGACCTAACATGAAACTTAATCATATTTAAGGTTTCTTTTCATGCAATTACTTTTTCTGCTAATTATTTTTTTTAATTCTAAAAATCAGGCTGAGTCAAATCCATGGGGCATTACTTTTATTGTAGGAAAATATATTTAAAGGTAATTCCAAGCTGAACTGCATTGCAAATGCAATGGTAACGAAAAATGAACCATAAGTTTGGAAAACTGAAAACTATTTGCATGTCTGTATATTTAAAAATTTGGTATTACCATTTTAACAGCTTTTACAAATAGATATCAAAAACACACTAGTACAGTTAAACCTTAAATAAAACTGATGGGAAATAAAAGTCCTTAGATTCAAAATGGTTTATTCACACAAATTTAATAGGATATATCACAACTGTTTGGTCCATAAATATTTAAGGGAAATAGTTTCTATACAATGCATTTCTCAATAAACAAAGAAACATGGACAATTTTGCTAGACCACTTACTGTACTATAAACACGAAGCTCAATATATAAGATTATTGAATTTATCAACTATATTGGAAAGAGTGCACAACTGCTTTCTATGACATGTCTGTCCCCTCTAACAGGATACACCATAAAAAGAGTTTCAGAAATAAGAGGTAAAACAGTACAAAACTAGTGAGGTGTCAAAAGGGCTTAAAACAGTTAATTTAACAAACAACACATATATCCTGATTTTTCACAAACTTACGTCCAAGTTATCTCATAAGGCACATAGGAGAACTGAGTTATAATTAGTCTACTTAATAAAGTAGATCTATAGTACCATATATTGTTCTGTCAAAGAACAAAATTTATAAGTATCAATATTTTACCTGTAAAAGTGTATTCATAAGATCTCAGCCTTACCAAGGTTGTTTGGTCTGGTTAGTGGTAAATGCCCAAAATGTAATAGAAATATGAAAAGTCAAGATTTAAGCTCCATATAAGATGATAACCACACTTGCTAAATATATAATGGCAAACACACCTTCTTCTGTTACAGTGTTAACTTATCTTCCATCATCTTTTTTTTAAAAAATAAGCTACTTTCTGTGCTAATTTTCTAAAGACCCTGAGCAAAAGTTACAATAATGCACTTTAATGTGGGCAGTGAACTGTCAATATGTAACCACACATTTATACAACCAGAAGGACACCTTAAAATCTATTAAATAACCACTTCGAACACCAGAGGAGATTTAAGGGGTCCGAAAAGTGGAGAATATGTGCAAAGTTATTCTTAACAATCCACTAAAGCAAGACATATATCTTGACTTCTTTTTTATTTTATTTTTTTTAGGAAATCCACAATCTAATTGATATTTAACTACAACAGAAGCATATAGATGAACATTCACCACTGCCCAGACCATTAAGATTTTAGCTTAAATTAAAAGAAAAAAAAATGCTACTGTAAACTAGGAAATATATTCAGTTTAGCATCCACAAGGCTTCTGAGTTTATCTTTAAACTAAGAACTTCAAATCTCTAACGTCAGAAAAAATTTTTTTTTCTGACAAATACATCAACCTGTGCCGAAGTAAAATGAAGCAAAACAAATCCAAAGAATTTTCATTGTTAATATTAGTTACTAAGTTTTTTGTTTTAACTTTATTTGTATAGAATGCCAGATACAATATCATGGTACAGCTAAAGCCAATTACGAGCTATCGATTAAATTATACTGTTTTTTTTAACTTCTTAAAAAATTATATTTTGCTTATTTCCATTTTCCCTGGGGAAAAATAATTTAGAAAGAATGGTTTCACACCTATCATCAGCTTGAGAAGGTTAAATGTATAAAATTTCAAATTCTGTTTGGAATTTTCATGGATACACAGGAGGTTTAAGTATTTTTCAAAGGTTGAAAAGCAATAACTAACTAGTAAGGAAGTTTTGTTGGGACTATACCCCTAAGAGAAAATAAAAGTCACATTCCTGGTTAGATTTTCCCATCTAATCAATCTTTAATATTTAAATTAGCTATTGTTTATTTAACCATATTCCTCATTTGTAAGAAAAAGGAATGATTAAAACATTTTTTGCATTTTAAAATTTTTAAAAAAGACAATGTGAAGTTTCCAAACTTTCATAAGTACAGGTACAGTTGCAAGATTAAAAAATAATTTTAATCAATTATCTGATTCCTTGTTAGCCTAATTATGTAACTGGGAATATGATTCTTTGCCCATCACAATACCACTCTTTGTTTTGCTTTTTCCTTTGAGATTCTGGAAATAAGTAACATACAATTTTAAGAGGCACTTATTAGAATGATTCCAAAATTCCCCTTACCGACTGAACGATCTAATTAATCTTTTTTAAATCCAAATACACTTTGTAGACAAAAAATAATAATACACTTTGTAAAGGAGACGATACTGTAAACTCATTTGCCAAGTGGCTGCAAGACACTACACACCAAGCTGTCGTTGTTACTTGCCAAGTATCTTGTGGGTGAGGGAAAAAAATATCGTTTTGTAAATAATAAAATAATCATTAGAATAATAATAAAAAGAAGAGTAAGAATTTAAAAAAAAAAACCCAAACCCAATGTTAGAAAAGGTTCGTTAAGGTAGTCTGCGAGGGGCTCGCGGACTCGTGGCTGTCCATGCTAGAGGTCACGGCTGTCACTACAGTGAGAGAGGGATTGGGCAGGTCTGTTAAAGTGGTCGCAGTGCCCGGTGGACTCAGCGCGCCGCTGTCTGCCGAGGGCGGGGCCGGAAGCGACGTGCCATCGGCTTTATCAACACCCCCATTCTCCTGCCGCAAAAGGTTCCTTCTGAATTTGGCTCGTGCGTTTTGGAACCAAACCTGCAAACCAATCCCAATGGATTTCTTTACCGATGTTTATTTTTATATTTTCTTTTTTTTTTCTTTCCCTTTCTCTTTTTTAATTCTGTTTTGGATATACGTTTCTCTTTTTAAATGTTTATTTTCCTTGGGGGAGAAGGGCCTTCCTCCCACCTTTGTTTTGTTTTGTTTTGTTTTGTTTCTTTCTGCTTTCTTTGACAACAGAGTAATCCCAGTAAGACTACAGATACCCTCTTAGCTGCACAGGGGCCCCCACCCCCAGCATTAACGAGTGCCGCTTGGGGGCACAGATGGTTAAGTGGAGATACCCTGGGGAAATGAAGGCACAGCGATCAAGGGGGTGAGGGGGGGTGGGGCGGTGGAAATACACCCTCATCCCTCAACGGTTGTCTTTCCAGAAAGAGGACAGGCGAGGTCAGCGGATGTTTCACCAAGTTAGAATCACTCGCATGAAATGAACATCATTGAAACAGATTTCTGGCTGTTCTTGAGTCTGACACATGCCAAGTACTCCGTGCACAGGAAAAACCTCCAGGGCCACAGACTCCAAGCAACCGGAAACGGGTGCGTGGAATTTAAAACGCCTGCTGTCTGTCACTGAGGGTGAGAGCATCAGAGGCGACCCCCAGCCACCCACTATCAGGTCTCTGTTAGACATTCTTACCATGATGAGCCTAGCAAGGCACTGGGCCAGCAGGTCTCACTGCAGTATGCAGTGGTCAAATGCGGTTGGTTACAATGGGAAAATACTCGCTCTGACTGGTTGCAGAGACAGCTAACCATGCTTGTAGCTTTTCAGGAGCTGACCAAAAGGATCCACGTGAATTTGGAAGCTTGGAACGGGGGAGTGAGGCCGCCAAGAGTGTGCTGAAGTAAGGGGGTAGCAGCAGGTCTCCCCAGGTGTGTGCGCACTGACCCTGACGTGGACAGAGGTCTCCAAAGCCACAGCTTGTGCAGACAGCACCACCCGCCTTTGCGGGGCAGTGGGGCAAGCTGGCTTTGTGGGCCTCTCTCCCCATCTGTAGGGAGGATGTGGCTGCATTTTAGGAGACCCTGGGTCTCTCGCTCTCGCTCTCTGGGCAGTCTCCGGGAAGCCCCTGCAAAAGCTTGGTACACTCTCTAGGGAGGTAAGTAAGGTAAACTGATGAGAAGCAGTACAGGAATCAAACAGGGAGGAGAACTATGTTCACTGCAAGGGGAAGTTGTAGGCACAGCCAAGAATCGACGTTTCTTACCTGCAGAACTCTTTTGGTCAGGCCCGTTTTCTGAGCAAGTTGCTTGAGGTCCTTGGCGTCCGGGTTGTGGTTGATGGCGAAGTAGGATTTCATGGTCCGTAGCTGGTGATGCTTGAAGGAGGTGCGCATGCGCTTGGTCTTCTGCGAGGGCGGGTAAGGCTGCTGATCCCGGTCCAAGTGGTCGGCCTCGTTCTCGTTACAACCTGTGGCAGCCACAGTGGACGAAAACAAGGGCTCAGTGCAAGGGCCTACTTTAGCTGAAAGGGTGGCAGGTGGCATGCTCCTGTCGTGACAGGACAGCAACGGTGGAGAAAGCTGTCGACCCAATTACGAGCCGGATCCAGACAAAGGAAGGAGGTTAATCACCCCAAGTCGCCAAACTAGTCTGTTAAGTGTGGACCCACTCGAAGTTTAGGCAGTAGAAAAGTATTAGATACATCTAATACATTTAGATAAATTATGAGATAAATCTAATCTCTTTGGCTTAATGGTTGCTAGAAAGACTTGAGAAGATGAGTAAGGTCTATGTGTGGGAGTGAGAGAAATCTTCTCCAAGAGTGAAAAGGGGGAAAAAAAACCCAAACCCTCTTCTACTGTGTGATGTGTATGAGCCCTGGCCCTCCACACACTTGGTTTTCAGAGATTCTTCATTGTGTCTGTATTTGTGAAACAAGGTGTAGTTTCACATGTAGTTTCATATCCTATGCAAGCCAGTAATTTCAGCTCTCTCAAGTCTAAAAGTTTTACAGAGCCATCTCCCTGCCCCAACCCCCCAAGAAGGAAGAATCTGTTTCAATTTTTAGCCTTTTCTGCATATCCTAGAATGTTTTCAGAAAAAAAATTAAAAAGAAGAGGGGAAGAAGTTACAAGATAAAAACCTGCAAGATTCTTACATAACCAGAAGAATATTACTTTTGAGGACGTTTAGTGTTAACTGGTTCACATGGGGCCAACCAGGATGAAAAGAGTTTTCCCTTGGAGTCACTGGAATAGATATTTCTGAAAGAGAAAGAGCCCAGGTGTGTGTTCGCTTGGTTCATGCCAGAATCTCTCCTCACAACTCCCAGCTCAGAGATGCTGATGTCCCATTCGGATGGTGGCCCTCTTTGCTCTGGTCCTGTGAGAGCCGGAGTGTGAGCTGTGCCCCTGGCTGGCAGGCCAGGGGGAGGGGTGACACCTTTACACTCCCCACACACAGAGCCCCCTCCACACTGAGGGCAAAACAACCCAGCCTTTGAAACCAGCCTGAAAGTCTTCATCCCCAGGATGTAAAGATGCACATTTAAAAAGTCATTTCCGATAACCTCCTAGCTTTGCATAAGAAATATGATTACAAGGAAAACACTTTGCTAAACGTTTACTGATTCAGCCAACTTTCGCAATTTAAAGGGCATGGCAATTTTTTTTTTCCTTTACACCTTACTTCAGATGTTTATCTGATGTATATTCAGACTGACCATCCAGCATTTTAGTTCACTGTAATAGAATATCTAAAATCAACATGATCACATGCCTGGGGGAGAAACCCGAATCTTGAAGAATGTGAGACATCTCCTGCGGTTAGTTGTTCCGTTCTGCTTGATAAAATGTTATATACCTGCGATGCTCTGGTTGCACGCGTGCGTGATCAGTCATGTCCGACTCTCTGTGACCCCATGGACTGTAGCCTGTCAGGCTCCTCTGTCCATGGGATTTTCCAGACAAGAATACTGGAGTGGGTTGCTATTCCCTTATCCAATGCTTTGGTGAGAATTACTTTTAAAAAAACGCTTTCAGTGAATCAGTATACATCCAGAGACCCAACCACAAGAATCACCTGCATCACAAAATCCACTTAAATTCTCCCCACTCTCATGAGACTAGGCATGAACTAATGACGCCTTTGTTCACATTTCCATGAGACCCGTGAAGAGGGCAGGCGAGTTCCTGGCAAGAAAGACACTCTCATGCTTGCCATCAGACCCTCGACGTCCAACACGGGGCCAGGAATTCAACAAGCTTCACATCAAGATTTTGAATTTTTGTTCATCCATAAAATCATCAATGATTACTCATGCAAAGTCAGATCAACTTCAGATGGCCTGCAAGTTAGATATACATAGCCAAAGGTTGAACAGAGACTCCTTAAACCCCACTGAAAGGGCACCAGGTACCCAGAAATAAGAGAGAGAGTAGAATATGTTTTACATTTTATCCTATTGCACCCCCGGGGAGAGATGTCAAGTTCAAATATTCTACAGAATTGCCCTTTTGTATCCCCAAATGGATGAAACAGCATCTTATGACCTACCATAAAACCATACTTATCTCAGTAAACTGAGCTATATTTCACAACCAGATTATAAATGTAGCCACACCAAAACAGTCAGAGAGGCGCACCTTAGTCACTGGAGGCTTCTTCAGATAAGATTTCAATCCTATCCTAGGTGAGTGATATGTAACTCTTCTTGAATAGCTTATTAAACTGAATATTACACTGGGGCAGAAGACTTAACTTGGTACTTAAATAATGCCCTTAGCCATCAACCCTCATCCACAAGTTACTATTTCTTAGAAATGAGTTTGATTCCTAAACAAACTCCATTACTCATTAGTCTCTAAAATGAATTAATGAAAAATAATTATAGACATTTTTCACACACACAATGATAGACAGGTATGATAAAAACTACTTCTCTGAATATGCATTCTGTATCCATTATGGCTGATTTAAAACTCAGTAGAGAATTTCAGTGTATTAAACACTACTATGGGACTTGTTTTCAAACAGAATACAATTCAGTGTGCAAAAAGATTAAGTTAGTGCTTGATTAAGATGGTATTCATATAAACAAACTGTGGGATCAGTTATATTATGCCACTTAATAGCACAGTCTGTGTCACCTACAGAGTAACCCGGTGTATTAGCCTAAACTACTTAAATTTAACTACAAATGTCTTGTGTAAACTTGCAGGTGACCTGTTTCCCCCATTTTAAAGCTATAGGGGTCCCCCCACCACTGAATTATGAGATGAAATGATAACTCTCTTAAGACTGTCTTAAATATACACCTGTGAGTACATTCATCTGGCACTATAAAATTAATAAGAAGATCTAACTATTTTATTCTCTGGTCACTTAGGAAATGGTCACCTATCCGAAGAGAGTTTCTTTTCTGAAGGTACGAAACCCTCTGAGAACTGCTCCCAGAGAGACCACTAGGGGTCAGTGCCAGGCTAATTTAACAACGTCAGGGAGCTTTGGAAGTTTGGAAGCCAAGAAAGAACCTAAGGAGGGGAGATTTCAAGAAGTGGCAAAAATCAGGTCTCTCGACTAATGATAAATTACCCAAACCAGAGGTATCGGCCCTAGACTAAATCTTCTTCTCACCCCGGAGGGCTTCATTTCAAACCAGCATCCCAAATGGACTTCCTGTGGCTCTTTCTAAAATATCCATCTGCTCTCCGCACAAAGAGATAATAAAGTAAATTAGCAACAGTCTCAAGGAAAGGCACTTGCCTTATGTCAAACATTTACGGATCTTTGCTTAGCTTCACATCTCTGGAATTCTGCGTCACCAACATATTTTGTGTGCATGTGTTTGAAAATATTATCAGTGTGTGAATCAGATCTGTTTAGTAGCAACATGACTCTTTTCTGAGACTAGTTTACATTTAAGCAGAGACGGCTTCAAAGAAAGATAAAATAAGGAGCTAAAACTGTGGGTCCATTTTATTTTCTGCGCTTTTAATTCACTGAAGCATTTCTTTGTAATAACAAACGGGCACTGGCTTCATAAACCTTTTTTTAGCGGTAGGCTGATTTTTGGTCAAGCATCTTTAACCGAGTTTCTCTAGATTATTTCACCCAGATCTGAACCGTATGCTGTTTGCTCTTGTCTCTGGGGAAAGTCCCGCGGCGATGCGGTGGACGTTAATTAAGAGTTACCAGCTCTGTGATGCACACTGGCTGTGTTCCGAAGGCCTCTGCAACCTCTCTCTCCTTAATGAACAGAAGCATCAGCTCTCTCCAGAACCTTGCAGCGACTTAATTTGCAAACTAATGGCCGAATTGGAAATGTAAGTGGAATGGTCGGAGAGGAAAGAGATTCTCATTCTTTTTAAGAAATAAATCTGTACTCTCTGGTGCTCCTTGGAGAAGCAGGAGAAACACAGTTTTATTGTCCTTAAAGCTCCCCGCATCTTTCTAACGTAAAGTAAGATCAAGGCATAATCAAACGAAGCTAATTAGGTTAAACAAACAATCGAAGAAAGCAGGCTTGCCGCCTTTGGCTAGAAAGCTCCTCCCCACGCTTCTGGACCTTCTGGGAGCCAGGGGCTTCCTGCTCTCTGCAGACCCGACTAGTCTCTCTCCCTCTCTTTCTATTTCTCTCTCTCTCTCTCTAATTAGGGCATTAGGGCCTTGGTGAGTGGCTAGAGATTCCGATGTCATCTTCTATTAATAAAGAACAATCGGTGCCCTGCCTGGCCGCCCCTGGGACCATGCATCAAAGGAGCCCAAGTAACCACGCTGGGCATCGTGGCCCCGAATCAGCCTGCTGGCCGAGGCGCAGAGGGGCAGCAGGAGGCCCTGACCCCCAGTAGGGGGTTGGCAAAACCCAGGGATGTACCGCTGCGGGACACTGACCCATCTAGGCAGGTCTGCTGCCAGAAGCGGGCCCTCCCCCTCCAGTGACCCGGGGTTCAACCCCTGGGACAAAGGTCCCCACCTTCTCTGGGACACCCCGCTATCCCTCATCTGTGAAATCAGAGCCAGGAGGGAGCTGAGGGGAGAGCTGGGCAGATTCCCCCTTCAGAGCAGGACCCGTTTCTGCTTGCTCACACTGGCTGAGTGTCCCTGGGCAAGTCACTTATGAGGGGGAACAGCGTCCCTTTACTCCTGAGCCACAGCGGCTCATGCACCACACCAGGTACGTGGGGACTGGAAGAGAAAAACAGGCAAGATCCACGCTCTGGGATGCCCACCCTTCAACTGGCATCTGGGTGTGCCTGGTAACAGAGCGGGGTGGCCACCATGAGGTCCCCAAGGTCCTTTCCAACAGAAAGGACTCCCTGAGCCCGAGTCTCCTCCTAAAACGTCCAGTGGGGCTGGGCACCGAAAGTCAGAAAGGCTGAACGGGGCGACAGAGGATGGGATGGTTGGATAGCATTGCTGACTCAAAGGGCACAAGTTTGAGCAAACTCCAGGAGATAGTGAAGGACAGAGGAGCCTGCCGGCCTGCAGTCCATGGGGTTGCAAACAGTCAGACAGGACTTAGCAACTGAACAACAACAAACCAGTCCTGAGGATGCCACCAAGTGAGCTCCAGGGTTTTCTGTAACCTCTTTTCCAGGGGGCTGGGACTCACAGGAAGAGCTTCCATCTTGCTTAGAGGTAGACTGTGGTCCTGGGGACCTGTCACCATCCTCACCTGGGGCTGGCAAGTGGGGGGGGCAGGCTGCCAACAACGGGGTACTGGTGAGTAAGACTGATGAGTGGTAGGTGTGCCCCCCCCCCCAAGCAAGGAAGAAAACACTTTCTGGCCTGTTGCCTGCGTTTTGTTTTTAATTAAGAGAGAAAGCTGGGGGAGGGGGGGAGGGGGGACAGTCTGGGTGTCTGGAGGGTTTATCACAGGGGCAGTGAGCTGGCTGGATGGTCCCCTGACCCAGGGAAGGGGCAGGCCAGCTCACATGGACTCTGGAGAGTGACTCCCGCCCCTCCAGCCACTCTGCACCAAAATGAGGGATTTGGTTTTTCAACACTCATGCCAACTGTTTCCCTGATTAACTCTGGGCTGGTGACCACAGCCTCTGTCCCCTCTAGACACACTGGGACTGGGCTCTGAAGATTTTTTTTTTTCGTTTTTAGTTTTCAGGGAAACCTCCTCCAGGATCTATAACTTGGCCTCCACACAGGAATTGCCCTGGGGCTGTTTCGCTCCAACTGGGAGCCAGAAACTAATGGGCTCATTAGCTAATGGGCAACAAGGGTTTGGCCCTGCCTGTTTGGGGGAAGTCGCCATAGCCCCACGGTTGTGAATGTATTTCTGGCCACAAACGAAATAAAGGTGTCTCTCTCTCCCTTTCTCCCTCTCCCCTCCCCCACCCCCCTTCTCTCTCCTCCCTCTTTCTCTCACTCCATCGTCCAGCTTCTTTCTGAGTGACCGAGAGCTGTGGCGAGGAAAGGGTCTTGCTAAGGAAAGCGCCCTCTTGCAACCAAGGGGGGTTAGGGGAGAAGCCAGATGGAATTCTCCGGGCAGACCCGGGGCCGGGGCGGCAGGGGCGGCCAGGATGGGGTGGGCACCCACCTGAGTTGTAATTGACGATGTCCACCCCTAGCGCTGGGCTCTTCCGTTTCCGGGGCCGCCCCTTCTGCACGGTGCCGGTGCCGTTGAAGTAAGGCAGGGCCAAGCCGCCGCTCTTGGCCGCCAGCTCGGTGTAGCTCAGCTGCGGCGGATACTCTCCTTGCAAGAGGGTCTCGAAGTGGGCGCGGCAGTACACCAGGTTGCCCTTCATGCCAAAGTGGTCGCCCGTGGTCAGGGTCTTGTTGCACGTGGAGCAGGTGAAACAGCTCAGGTGGTAGACGGAGTCTCGGGCGCGCATGACCATCTCGGAGGCGGAGATGCCGAGGTGGCAGCGGGCACATCTCTGCACAGAGAACCTTCTGGAAGGAAACAGCGGCGTCAGAGAGCTAGCCGAGGCCAAGGCAGGGCCACATCTCACCGCGGCATCTGGGGGCTTGGTCAGCAGCAGCCCAAGACGGAGATCCGGGAGGGGAGGACCCACGCCCTCTTGGATATACATTCATTTTATCTGCTGATTGACCTGCTCTGATGAATATGACAAAGAACCCTTACATTAAAATAAGAATCGAGGAACTCATCCTCAGTTTTCTTCCCTGTAAAGTAAAAATTTTAAAAATCAAAACCCAAAACAAACCGTGCCCTGGCTAACTCACAACAGTATGTTAAGAATATTAAAATTGGGATGCCAAGTGAAACCGTCTCCTCGATTACAAGGCATTCACAGGAAGGGTGTTGTTATTTATGAAAGTGTGAGTGTGCATGAAGACTTTCAGACACAGCCCTGGGGGAGAAAAAGAAAGGACAGTTCCGCAGAGGCGAGCCAATTCTTTCCTAACCACTGTTCTCGCCTCGGCCGAGAGCGAACCGTGTCGCCTGCCCATCGCTGCGGTCCCCAAGGCAAGAATCACCGAGCAGAATCAGTGAACGCGCTGCGGCCAGTTCACTCTCCGGCGACTGGGGAGGCTGGCGGGAAGGTTCCAGCCCGCGGTCAGGGCATCTCCGAACTGAGTGGCCTGCGTTTTGGCAACAGCAGTTATTTATTCCTTTTCGTGGTCATTCAGGTGATCTTCCCGCCACCCTCGCGAAAACCCGACAGCCAGCAGCTACTGCTGCTGCTCGGGCCGCCGGCTCAGTTCCAAGGCACCGGCCTGGCTGAGGTCGTACGTAGCAAACGGAAAACACAAACCCAACCCGCTTTAGCCTCGGTAGACGCGGACACGTTCATTGACCCTCGGAGGACGTGCCCAGCTCCCTCAGCGGTGCTCCGGAGGCCGCCTGAGCGGGAGAGTCTAGACCTGGCTCTAGACCTGGGGTGCCCTCCTCCCGGGGCGTCCTCCTCCCGGGTCTGGCGGGGGTGGGCACGCTGCAGTTTGAAGCGCACGCGGGGGGCTTCCCTGGGCAGGGGGAGAGCCGGAGGGGACCTAGAGGCTCGGGCTGGCGGCCCCGCCAGGCGGGGAAGGGATGGGCTGGGAATACCTGTAGTAATCCTCCTTGCAGTAAATGCTGCCGTCCTTGGCGAAGCAGGTGAGCTCGGACTCGAGCGCCAGCTTACATTCACAGCACTTCAGGCACCTCAGGTGCCACTGCTTGTCCACGGCCAGCAGGTAGTACCTGTCGGCGATCTTGCCCCCGCAGCCAGCGCACAGGGCGGGCTTCTCCGGGCTCAGCGGGGGCATGCCCTGCAAGGAAGCGCGCGCGCGGTGAGGAGCGCGCGGGGCCGCCCCACGCGGGTCCCCGGCGCAGAGCCAGCCCCCGGCCTCCCCGACTCGAGGACTCCCTAGACTCAGCTCCCCCTGCGCGCGCGCGGTTTCCGCGAGCGCCGCCGGTCAGGGGCCCCTCCCGCGAAGGCAGGCATCGGGGAAATGTTTGCAGTTTTTCCTTCTGCCACTTTCTGCCGCGTCCGTCTGAACCTGGACTCAACCTAAAGACCCGCCGGTCACCTCGAACCTTTTCCACAAGGGCCAGAAGGGCATAGACTGTATAAATGGTGGAGGTTTCCGAACTCAAATAATTAAAACTTTAAAAGTGTGGCTTTCGATTCGCCCGAAATGGAACAACAGAAATTGTTGTTGGAGGATGAAAGGGAGATCCGAACAAGCACATACTGGTTTTCAGCAAACACTATTACATTTCTCTTTCTCAATATCCCTATAAGCAGCATTTAAAGTAAAAGAGAAGGGAGAGGGTTTAATACTCGTGCTTATAACGTGGTGGACGTTGTTTCCATCGAGATATATTTGGCAGATCTTGCAAGGGTTATCGGTCCTTCTACTAAGGGAGCACCATACCTGTTCCTGGGAAGGTCCGTTATCCGATCGCCTCTACACAGGCCCCCATTCCCTGACATAAACATACCTCGGAGATCTTTGTACTGAAAATCTTTCCAATGCCGGCCTTGAGCTTCCCGCCTGTGTCCCCACGACCCGGCGAGGAGGGGGACCCCTCGCCTTAAGTGCAACCCCGCCGTGAAATTCGGGTTTACATTACCGCTTTTTGTTTTTAAACGGGATAGCCACAAAAGGCGGGTGGTTAACTGCGGGACATTGCCCTCAGGACTAGCAGAAATGGGTTGGACTTTCCCCCAAGAAACCCAGGCAGGCCTGGAAAAGTAGAGTTTCGCACTTTACTCAGACCAGCTCCCCCCACCCCCCGCAGTGAAATCATTTTTGCAAATGTAGAAACATCCACCATCTCGGCTACTTGGTGGACCCCAAACACCGCTGACCGGCCCCGGGCAGTCTGTCCACCGGCTTAGTTTCAGCTGCGATTCCCGGTGTGATGCCCGAGGATCTACACAGCTCAGTTTGGCTGAAACTCTGCGGAGACGTCTGTCGTTTTCCCTCTCCGGCTCGTAAATGGGAAAGGCGAGCACAGAGATTGTTCATTAGTTTTCTTTACGAAGCGGGGCCTGACTTTTATCCTGCGTGCCTAATCGACACAGCGTGGTCGACCACAGCGTGGAAGGGTTAGAAACTTCTCGAGCTTGGGCTGGGCGCCCGGCTCCTCCGGATTTTCTATTCGACTGCCCAGCAAGCTACGCGCGCCAGGCCCGGGAGCTGACCAAGCCGGGCCGCCAGAGATCCCCAGGCCATCGCGGCCTTTGAGCGTTCCGCGTCCCGAGCGTCCAGAGGACGCATTCTAGTCCACCCCGAACAGCCGGTCTCCAGACCCAGGGACTGGAGACCCGGAGCTTCAGCTCGGCCGGGACGTTCGGCCGCGCGCCGCAGCCCGTGGCCCGCACCCGCTCGCCCTCGAGCCGCCGACCCTCGCCGGGGAGGCGCCCAGGACTCCAGCGGGCCGGGAGACCGGCGTCTGCGCCGCCGGAGAGGACGTCGCCATCCTCTCGTGCCCGACTAGCCCTGCTTCGCCCGGACCAGCTGCGGCGGAGACGAGCGAGCTCGGGCTCTTAGGAGTGTAGCTCTATCAGAAAGGGGCCCTTTCTTACCCCGCAGCAGCCAGGCGAACCGAAGATAACCCAACCGCTGATCGCAGCGGACGCGCCTACGAACCGCCACCCTCGCCCGGGCGCCTCGGCGGCTCGACTCGGCTCCCCCTGCGCGCGCGCGGGCTCCTGGCTCCCGTGGCCGCCGGCCCTTCCTTACCGCGTCGCGGCCGTTGAGCTGGGCGCCTTTGGCCAGGCGGGCCTCGCTCTTGGATCTGCGCTCCATCTCTTCCATGATGCCTTGGATGTGGCCTCCAGAGATCCCGTGGAAGAGCATGGCTGGGGGGCGGAAAGGACACGAGCTGTCTTCTGCTCGGCACCCCACTATTTCCATATACACTCGCCCCGGGGGCTCTCAGCTCATCCGAGGAGGAGAAGCGGGGAGCGCAGAGGCGGGGCGATGGGAGAGCGCCGAGACGCTCGGGGACTGAGGGAGAGGGGGAAGAAGAAAAGAGGCAGCCGCGGTGGAAATGGGTCTGCTCCGAAAAGAAGAAGCAGGGGGGACGCCAGCCCCGGCGACTCCCTGAAGGAGATGCGCAGAAAACAAACACGGGAAGGGGGGAGAGGAGGCGAAGCAGACGGATCTGACCTCTCCGAGAGCTCGAGTTACTAACGGGGAACAACTGCGTGGGGGTGGGGAGGGGGGAGCAAAACCTGGTGGAGAAAGAAAATAATTTTGAACACAAAGGAAGAAAAAGAAGTGCTATTTTCAGCGGCCCCTGGCTGCTTGCAAGTTCCCAGCGCCTGTAGGTTGGGTTGGGGACTGCTCCTGCCGCCGGAGCGGTGTCCAATTTGTTAAGAGACTAAAGCCAGCCCATTTTTGATAATTTAGTAGGAGGAGTTCTCTCCCGGAGCCGCCACGGATTTTTATTCAGACAACAAAGACCTGTCATACTCCTCTCAACCCCCTGGTGATGGGGAAGCGGGGACAAACACTGGGGGGGGGTAAGGGGGAGGCAGGAGGAGGGGGCATTTACTTCCCCCCAACACACACACACACACACACACACACACACGCCCTTCCAAGAGTTCCCAGCAATCACCTTTTAAAGGGAAAAAGGAACCCTTATTGTCCCCGCCCTGGCGCAGAAGGCAGAGTCGGCCTGTTTGGTCCAAGTTCAAGATCAGACCCAGACTCAAGAAACGCAGAATCCCAGCCCCAAACTTCACGTCTCTTCCTTGTGGACTTTCTGGTCCCCAGCTCGAGGGGACCCCAAATAAATAAATGTTGGGCAGGCATTCCTCTCCTCCCCTACCCCTGACTTCAACTCACTTTTTAAAAGCACGTTTGCTTCATCTCCCCACGGCCTCCCGACCCCACCTGGGACTGAAGCAAGCCCCAAAGTGAACAGGAACTAGGAGAGCCTCTCTTTCTAGAGTCTACTTCTGGCAAAAAAAAAAAAAAAAATCTTGGAACAATCAGTGTAGGGGACAGGGCTTGGAAATGAGTGGGCTTGGAGATGTGTGTGCAACTGCAGCGTGGCCACCGGGGGATGCCGGTTCAGGCTGGGGGAGAAACTCGCGTCCCGGAGGAAACCTGTCCGTGGGCAGCGAAGCGGGGGCTCGCCCGAGCTTGGCGCCGCCCCCGACATCCCGGGACCGGGCGCGCGCCCCATTGCCCCGACTGGACTGGGGACCTGTAAACGTGGGCGCCCCGCGCGGTGAGGAGGATGCGAAGGGACCCCTCGGCATGGAGGAGGGCGAGGTGAGAGCTGACGGGCGGAACGGCAGCCCCCGCGCCTCACAAGAGGCGGGATTGTTCCCGCGAGCCGCGGCCCCTCCTCGGCCCCGTTAAAACGTGGCCACAATACTCGGATATTGTCGATTCATGCAAACCGCCAGAAGCCCCCGAGGAGCCCGACGCGGGGAGCGGCGGCAGGAACCGACCCAGCTCCCAGCCGAGAGCGGGAAGACCCGGCGGGCCTCCGCGGGGCTCCCCTAGGCTGCCCGTTCCCCCACCGCGCCCCGTCGGCTTTGCGGGGACCGCGCGCTTCTCCCGGCAGGTCCGGGACACCCGAGGGATCCCCTGGTGGCAGACTCGCGTCCCTCCCGGAGGAGCCCGACCGGGAACGGGGGCCAAATCTCGAAAGATGGAGAGGGGGAGGGAAGAAGGGGGGAGGGAAGAAGGGGGGAGGGAAGAAGGGGGGAGGGAAGAAGGGGGAGGGAGGAGAAAGGAAGGAAGACGAGAACGGTGCCGATCCGACTTCCTGTCCCAAAGCATCGCCTTCTGAAGCTGCTGGAATCGCCTCTGCCATGAAACCCAAGACTCGCCTGCTTCCCCCTTGCTCTTTTCTCAGGGTCAAAAAAAAAAAAAAAAAATGTTATTTGCAGACTGGACGCTGTTACGGTCCTCCGGGTGCCAGAATACAGCTCATAAAACACAATTTCACACACACACACAAAATGAAGCCAGTCAAGTGAACTAAACTGGAGACCTTCCCCACCCCCCAACTCTGGCAGCCCTACTGGACAGCAGGGCTGCTATTTACTGTAAGTAATGTAATTAGCCCCTTTGGATGGAAATCAATGAACTTTTCAAACCCACGTGCACCAGCGCAGGGGCTGGGGGCAACACCTCTTTCAGAGACGTTAGGTCCTCTCACAAAGGGGCAGGCTGCCTTTCCACAAGAGGGGACTGGGCCCAGGGAGGGGGAGGCCGAGGACGGGGGAAGGGAAGGGGGAAGAGGGGGAAGGGAGAGGAGGGGGAAGGGGGAGGAGAGGAAAGAGGAGGGGTCTCTGAGAAGGACATCCTTTAACCAAGGAGGCTCCAAGGGAAAGTAAACCAGGGACCTCAATCCAGGGACTCGCTTTGTCCAGTTTCTGGGCCAACTCCCCCCACATTTCACCCCCAGGTGGAGGTTGGGAACTGGGTTTGGGTTTGGCTGTTGCTGGATCTGGGTCCTGCTCAACAAAAATAAACAGAGCCGGAAAACACCACTGCCTTCTTGCTGGGGATGAAATTTTGGAGACTTCATTAAGTGAAGGTTTACCCAACAACTCCAAGGAGAGGCCAGACCTTTGTGAAGCGTCTCCAGGGAAGCAGGCACAGAAGGCCCGTGAGCCCTCCAGTCCTTGCTTCCATCATTCCTCTCCTGCATACACAGATTTGCTCCTTGACTGTCGGGTACAGGCAGGGCAGGGGGCCTCCTGCCATCAGCTTCCGGGTTGGAGCTCGCTGTCTCGGCTTTTTCTTATAAAACTGGGGTTATAAGTTTCTGTGCAGGGTGGGATTTGCTAACTTCCCATAAAGATGCCAACTGCTCGCCTTCCTCCTTCTCTGCCAATGCAGGAAGTTTGCCGAGACCTCGGGGTGGGGCAGGGGAGCTGCTGGAGTTTGAGAGGTCCTCCTTCATCGTGTGGCCATCAGAAATCGCTCGGGGTGGGTCCAGCCCTGCCTCCTCTCCCGGCTCCAGAAAAAGGGCAGTGGCCTGGGACGTCCTAACCTTTTCGTCTTGCAGCCTCCGGGAGATGGCCCACCCCACGCCACCCCACCCCCGGACTCTCAAGGGACAGTAAGCACTTCCAGGAGAGGGTCCAGGTGTCTCTGCCTTCTTTCATCTCTCAAAAGGAGGTGCTGGGGCGCGGGGCGGCCCTGGGGTGCTCCCTACACGCTGGGGTGCTGCTCACTCAGTTCCCGGGGCTGAGTCCCCGCACCTCTGGCTGGGACAGGTGCAGCGACCGCCTCCGTCCGCGGCCCACAATGACTCCTCCAGTCTCCCGTCTAAACTCAAAGCTCTCTTTGGAGCAAGGTGGCAGAACCCTGGCCAGGGGCTGCCCTCCGCCCGAGGGAGCACACTTCACCCACTCTGCCCTCTCTGCTCCGCCAGCCCCTGTGGCGGCTTTGAGGAAAGCGGACGGCAGCGACTGCGGGCACGGGAGTTGGGCTCGAGGGTCGGGGTCCACAGAATCTCCTCGAGGGCCGCAGCGGGGTCCCTCTCCAGAAGAAAGAAAGAGAAGTAAAGAGAACGCACCGCTTCACCCAGGGGCTGACGGAGGCTTCAGGGTCGAGAGAGGAAGCCTCGATTGTGAGCACAAGCGAGGTCTCTTTAGATCCGAATTTTGGAGGTCAAGATGCTCTGCCCCGAGTTTGCCCTTAAAAGGGCAGAGGTCACCTTTCCTCCTGACCCTATTAAGCTGGTGGAGGGTCCTCCTTGGTCTGAAAGGTGCAGCTCTCGAAGAGGCGTCCGGCTTCCGGCATTGCTCTGAGCACCCCAGGGCCGGGGGAGTCAGCGCTGTTCTGGGGCTGGCACCCGAGCACCCAGCCCTGCACGTCGCGGGGCCTCCGCCCGGCGGGGTAGCGAGGGGATGGCCCCGAGGCTTGCCAATCCTGTCTCCATCCTCTGGCTCAGGGCAACTGTGGGTACACCTAGGCGGCAGGGCCAAGCCTGGCGCCGCGCACCTCGGCATCAGTCCTCCGAGGAGGGCCGCCAGCCCCGGTGGGAGTAGGCTGAGCGGCTCCGGGCCTCGCGAGCTCTACCGCGCGAAGAAGGAGCCCCGCGGCAGGCCTCGCCCGGCACCTCGGCCCGGAGCGCTCCCCGCGCCCGCGGCGCGGGCGGGGCCCTGCCCTCGGGTGCGCGCTGCGCCTACGGGCCTCCTTCTCCCCGGAAGGCGCCCCACCCGACCCCGGTTTCTTCTCTAAGGGCCCGCCGCCCGGTGGGGAAGACCGCGCTTCTGAAATCTGAAGCCCTTTCACCTGGGATTTGCCGCGCGACGGGCCCGCCGCCACCGCCGGAATAAAAGGAGCCGTCCCCCCCAGCCCCCACTCCGCGTCCGCGGAGATCGCCCACAGAAACCGCTGCGCGGGGGTCAGATTGAACCAAAAATGGGGGGTGAAGGCAGTTTCCGGAGGAGACGCGGCTTCTTCCTAGCGCCCCCACCCTGTCCCCACCAGCCTCATCCTTCCCATCCATCCCTGTGAGAAGACGCCCCCAGCAGCTATGCCGAGGACCGGAGCGCATCCCTGGCGCCCCGACAATTCAGCGCAGTGGCCCGGCAACCTCCGGGCCCCCGCGCCTGCACCCCGAGAATCTCAGGCCTCGGAGAGCGAGGCCGGAGGAGGGAAAGGGGCCTTTCAGGACTAATGTCAGCGGACTCTGAACGAGACCGCGTATTTTAGAGCCTGCTGATCGCGGTACGATCTCCAGGGCAAGCACGACCCCTCTTCCTCGCACCCGATGAAGGCGGGTACACGCGCGTGCACACCCACTCACACACCCACGAGATAAATGCTCCGGCCTAGGGAACAGGGCACGAGAGAGCCTGGCGGGTAACTCACCTGCCTCCAGAGTGGTGCCGTTCAGCATTCTGCGAGCTGGGGTGGCTCACGCCGCGATGGTGGCTGCACCGCAGAGAACGGGCGCGTCAGCTCCGAGGTGCGGCCCGGGACCCCGCGCGCCTCCCCCGACCAGGGGAGCACGTCCCAACCGCTCCTCCCGCTCCACTCGGCCTTGGGGACCGAGCGGCCTTCGGGGAAGCCAGGCCGCCTCCGGTAGGTGTCCGGGGCGCTCCTGGGCGCCCGGAGGTCGGGAGCACACCGAAGGCGGAAAACTGCTCGGATCAGACAACCCCAATCGAGATCTTACCTTGAGGTCCAGACGTTCCCTCCAAGAAGCCAGTCCGGGGAGAAGAAGAAGGGCGGCGGCGGCCAGAGGTGCGAGCCAGTCCCCAGAATCTCACCAAGGGGGCCTCTGTGAATCCAAATAAATAATCAGGTGGTTGGTGGGTGGGTCTCTCTGTGTCTCTTCTCCTCTCCTCTCCCTCTCGGTCGGAATTGACCCGAATCCCTCACCTCTGACCCGCAGCTCGCTCCACCTGTCTTTTATTTCTATTTATGCTTCCAAATCGGGAGGAGGAGGAGAAGGGGTGGGCAGAGGGCACCGGCTCGGGCCAGGGCCGGGCGACAAGCTCTGAGGCTGCGTCCAGCCCTCCCAGCTTCTCAGCAATCAGGAAAGGTGTTAATGGAGAAGACGGCCGGGAGGGACCCTCATAAAGCCGGGAGCCCCTCGAGGACTGGCGTCCCGCGGCGCGCCCTGCACCCCGCCCCCCGCCCGAACCCCCGGCCCTCCTTGGCCTTCCCGGAGATGCTGGCACCTCAGAGATGCTGCCGCTGCCAGCTGGTGCCCACATAGACGGCGAGCGGGCGGGAGCGCCTGGAGGGGGGCCGGGGGCTGAGCCACGGATTGCCCCCCCGCCGCACCCCCTCCTTTCCTCTCGGCGCTCCGGGACCCGGCGCCCGCAACCCAGCCCTGCGCGGTGCGCTCTGCGCCCGAGGGTGGCCTTCTCCGGCGGATCAGCACGCCGGCCCCCGGTATCCCTGCAGCCTGGCTCCGGCTAGGAGGCGGGGACGGCGATCCATCCGGAGAAAACCAACTCCAACCCTGGGAGACGATCGTTTTCCGGCACAGACTCCAATGCCCGGGACACGGTGGGTGCCAGGGTACCTGGTCGGTCTCGGCTTCCCGAGTGGCTGCGTCGCCCCCAGCAACCCTGGACGCAGTCAGGCCGCAAGAAAACGGACGAAGAACCGGGAAGCCTAGCCTCTGGCCAATTATTTACCCAGTCTCCCAACACGAGCTCCCCGAGCTCTCAGAGGTGGGGGCGGGGATCACCCGGAGGTGGCTGCGCGGATGGGGAAGGGTAGCGAGCGGCGAGGTCCACTGCCCCCGGATGCGGTCCCGGCGGCGCCGCCGCCCTGCCCACCTAGCCCTCCCTCCCTCCCTGGCCCACGCGCTTGGGTCCAGCATGCAGGGCACTGGGGGCTCCGCGCGCCCGCGAGCCGCCGGCGACCACTGCCTGGGATGGGGGCACGTGGTGCTGGGCACAAGGGTGCACCCACCTCTTCTCGCCCTCCCCGCCAGCTCCGCCACACACTTCAGGGCTGGCAAGGGATCCAGCGGGAGCCGCGAATCAAAGTCCTCTGGCTTAGCCTTTCCGCCCCAAGCCCCGGAGTGCAGCTTGGAGCCCCCGGGTGGGGTTCTTCTTTCTCCTCGACCCTTGGCTGTCCCAGCCGGTTCCACCAGCCAACCAGTTCTGCTGGTTGATCTAAGTTTCCCTCACCACCCCCCCACCCCCTCCGGTTTCCCCTTCCCAACCCGTCTTCCTTAGCTCTTTCTCCCCGAGAACGCCCCCATCTCCGCTCGTTTCCCCAGCCTCCCGGGGTCCGCTCCCCTGCTCCCTGGAGAGGCCATCGAATTGGATGGACGGCGACCCCGACCCGAAAACGTTCAGGTCCTCCCGCTCGTCGGTGTCCAAAGCAGCGGGCTTTATTTAACCTCTTTGAGGTCATTACTGTTTTAGGTTATTTGATTTTTTAAAATGCATTTTACACACACACACACACACACACACACAGAGGCAGGCAGAGACGCGCGTGCACGGAAGCTGACGCTTCAGGAGACAGATTTCGGATGGGAAGAGGTGATTGCCAGGAATCTTCCAGCGCCCGCCTCCCCGCCCCCCCAACCCTCGCCTCCCTTGGCAAAATGCACCCCGCGGGTATAGTCCCGGTGACCACCCACCTCCGGCAAGAGACAGTTGCGAGTTCTCCCACGACCTTTTCTCGGGAATCAAGCTTTTCCAGAGGCGCTTACCACCCACCCACCCCACCCCACCCCAATACAAACTTAACCGACTGTTTTTTTTTTTTTTCCTGAGGAGGGGATAGTTTTGGCATCCAGAAGTACCTTTTAATTGTTGAAGGGTAGTGAAAACTACCAATAGCAGCGAGTTTTAATCCTCCATCACGGGCAGATGTCCCCTCCACAACTCAAGCCCTTGCTCGAATGTAGAGAAGATAAAAAGGCAGGTGTTCCCACGCAGTGGAGGCGTGGGGGGCGGGGGGCGTTCCTTTGGGGGGCCGCGAGGCTTCAGAGAGCTCAGGAAAGGCGATATGCCCATGGCCGTTCTCCAGGTCGTGGGCCCCCTTCTCCAGATTTGTTCGCAGACCCCCGCTGGCTTCCGGCGGTGGAACCCGGCGCGCCGGACACTCCCGAGGTCTCCTTAGGACACCGCATACCGCGAGGGACAAAGACCCGCGCCGCGCCCGGGGAGCACCCCCCTTTCTCGGGCCCCTTCTGGTCCAAACACAACAAGACCGGTGTGGGAGCCCCAAGTTGCACGGGATTGTCGGGCGGGGGGCGGTGGAATAAAAGCCCTTCCCTTCCTGGCTCTGCAAAATCGATGGGGTTGGTGTGGCTTTTGAAGAGCGGGGAGTGTGCTAGCAATCCACCTGCTGGGCGAACAGCCCAAGGCCGGGCCTTCCCGGGAGAGGGGACCGGACGCCCCACCAGGAAGCTTCCCCTAGCCTCCACCCCGCTAAACCCCGCACGAGAACTCCTGCTTCCCCCGGGTCTTTCCGTATTAGAAACCATCTAGAAATCAATCTCTCTTGATTTATGGGGCCCGCCTCGCGGCGGCAGGAGCCTCCAGAAGTAGCCCCAGAGTTGATTTAAACCGGGAAGTCTATTTCTCAGGCATCCACATGTGTTTGTACACACACACCCAATAAGAAACCTGACTTTTTACTTTACAATGTGCGAATACAATATAGCTGGAAGCTCTCACGGCGAGGCCCATTTATGTGGCCGTATTGTGTTTAATGTGGGAGCCCCCGCCGCTGCCAGCCCTCCCTGGGGGCTTCACCAGCATCTCCCCCAGAACCTCGGCGGAGAACTTCAGACCTTGATTCCCGAGCTCTAGAGGCAGGAAGAGTCAGAGCGCCCCCCCTCCCCGCCCCCAGCCCACCCCAACCCCACCCCAGCGGCGGTTCCTCTGCTGTGGTTGTGGGGAACGCTTAGAATTTATGGCAGGAAGAGTCACAGAGTCCCGATAAGGGTCCTCCCGCGATGGACATCCTACTTTGGGCCAGGTCCCCGCTGCAGGAGGTGAGCTGGAAGGAGCGACAGGCGCGCGTCCAGGAGGCAGCATCCGGACCTTCTTCCCACATTCCAAGCCGCTTTCTATAACACTGTCTAAACAAGGCGGGGCGGGGCAGAGCTCAACGTGAACTTGCTTTCCTCTTCCTCTAGTTTCTCCAGAAAAAAAAAAAAAAAGGCCTTTTAGACTCTGTTTCCTTCTCTTTTTAACTCTTGGGACTACTAAAGAAAGCCCCATCCAGCCCTCACCCAGAAGATGGCTTTGGTAATCTTCAAATCTGCCTGGAAACCTGGAGCTAGCCACTGCTCCTTGACCTGAGAATGGAAAAGAAATTGGCTGCCAGGAGTCCACAGACTTTTCTGGAAAGACTGCCTGCTCCATCACAATGCTGATCTGTTCTCTGATTCTCCTCCAACGAGCTCCTGGAGAGGGCAACACCAGGCCACAGACACTACTCTTTACACCCAAAGAGGATGCTAAGATCCCACTAGGCCCATGGGACAGGGTTGTTCAGGGCACCTCAGTTAGAGCATCAGAAACACAGGGGCACCAAAACTGCCAAAGTTTTGGGAAACAATTTAATAGTTGACATAAAATGAATACTGGAAGTCATGGCATATTAGAGACTTAATGGTGTTCCCTCCCACCCCCCGCCATGCCTTTTAAAGTTTAGAAGGGCCTTTGTTTTGAATTGAATATGGGAGAAGGCATCAGACATTTTTGTTGCTTAAGATTTGTAGAAATATTTGGGGGAAAAAACCTTCATTGGGGCCACAGGCAGAGATTAAGGTAGACCTTGGAGATGTTAGAGAACCTTTCAGATTCTGCTGGGAGTAAAAGCTAAGGGTCAGCTCTGGGTAAAGCCAGCCTGCCATCTCACCCATCAGCCTCCCCTGGCCAGAGAAAGGCTTCCTGGGGGACTGCCCTGGTCACAGGGAAACAGAGAGGTGTGGAGAGGGTGGTCCCTGGGGTCCTAGAAGTCCAGGGTCTTCATAGAAGTGGAATGAAATGGGCTAATAAAGCTAATAAATACCCTAAGACAGATCAGCCTGAGGAGCACCATTAGAGGTAGAGGGGTAAAATGTGGGAGAGAGGAAAAAAGAATGGCTTAGGCGAGGCGTCTTCAGTGGCCTGACCCCCAAGTCGGAATGCTCTGAAGTTTTTATTAGGGGAACGGATGGAACATGAGTGCACTTCTTGCTGCGGAATAGCACTTCCTGGGCACTCATATGCTGCCCAATGCAGCGTTACACCAACCTCCTCATCCCTCAAGATGTAAGTAAAAGGAAGGATGGAGCCAGACTCTTGTATCTGCCAGCAGCCTCCCTGGGTTGCTAGCACTGAGGAGAAAAACAGTAGGAGAAGTGGGGCTATAAAAAAAGAAAAAAAATCAAGAGCTACTAATGTGACCTGATTGCTGGTATTTATTTAATGGAAGAGTCATTATTTTCCTTTTTCAACATTGTCTGATAATGAAGGAAAAAGAAAGCAAAATAATTATCAATGTGCCACTTCAGAAACACAAATATTTGCTAACTTTTTATTTTGTTGATGTTCGTTTAACATAGGTACTTAAGATGAATCCCGTGCTTAAGTACTAACAGCCCAGAAAGCCATTCTGGATTAAAATTTTATTTATTTATTTTTAATAAGGCTCAATTAGATGGAGAACAGAGATAAAATTGTTGTCACACATAAAAATATGAATTGAACTGCTTCTTTTTGGACGGATCTTTAACATTGATTTGACCATATGGACACTGCAAAAGAAAGAAAACAAGTTATTGTTGAATTATTTAACAGTCATCTTGAAAAAGTACATGTCTCATGGTGAAAAAGAGAGACTGCTGATGATGTTCTATAGATTATTTGATCTACCGCCTACAGACTCAGAGGAGGATGGTGGCAAAGTCTGGCAAACAGTCCTAATTAGGGTCCAAGAATCACTTCCTAAATGCATCCTTCCAACTTGAAGAATTTTACCATCAAAAACTCACCCTTAAAAAAAAATCCTCCAAGTCCTCAATTCAGGCAAAGCTCTTAGGCATTTGATTACAAACAGCTAAAGGCACAGGTAGGAACATCCATAAAAGTGAAGGCTTACTTTATCAATACTGGCTAATACAAGGATTTTAGTGTTGGTTCCTTGATATGAAGTGGGTCAGTTGAAGCAAATAACAACTTCTTGCCCCCAAACATTCAAAGTGGTCTATAAACAGAGGTTATCTGTTTATAATCTTAACTGCCTAATAATTTCCTTACTGCGAAAGGGACCTACTCTAAAAAAGGTTACAGTGAAGAACCCATTCACATTTATTTATTTTTTGCTCAAAATGGGGAAGGATTACATATTTAGCACATCTTCATCAGTGAGCATAGGGATTTAGGGTCGCTGAAATATACGTTTTAGGAAATGTACAGCACTAAGTATGGGGTGGCGAGTCTCATGGTTATTTTAAAGACAGCAGAAAATAGCTACAGAAAGAGCAGGAGGCAGGAGAGAAGGAGGAAGGGAGGGGGAGTAATAATAATATACAGAAGGAAGAAGAGGAGGAGGAGACAGGAGGAGGAGGGAAGGAAGAAAGAAAGGGAGCAATGGAGAAGCAAAATCATTACCTTCAACAAAAACATGCCTGCCAGTGTTGGGCAAGTATCTACTGATTCAGCTAAAAATGAAAAATAAATGCTTCCTGGGATCTAGTCTGCAATATTCTGGATTTCTTTTCCTGCTGTCTTTGAACTCGCCTAGTGAACACAGCTGATTTGAAACCTCGTGAAAAGTTTCTTCACAATAAAAGAACTCCCATGAATTTCCCATCACGGCATTTCAAGGAACCGATGCTCACGGTGAAATGTTACAAAATTCCATTAACTTTAAAGGTCCTCTGTTGATCCTTAGGACTTTCACTGTCCTAGACTAGGGAAGCTTGTGAAAGTGCACCACAGGTCTATTTAGCATTTTTATTTGACTTGTTTTTCAAATAATAGGTATTTATGAAGTCACAGAAGCACCAAAGACTGCTGCTGTACTGCAAGCGGAGCTGGTACTCACGTGTCTACAGGCTGAGCCGCAGCACTGGCCTCTCTGCAAGTGGGCCAGCTGGGTGAACACCATGTAGCCGGTAGCTGGGTCCACGTAGTTTAGCTGGCCAGCCTGAAGAGTAATGAAATCAAACAATTCATTCATCTCAAAATTCACCGTATCTCCTCACCATAATTCCTACCCATAAAATACTGCAACATGTTTCTTCAAACAATATTAAACTTCTTCCCAGCAATTTTCGTGGCACTTGCAATTAAGGCCCGCATGCATTCCGACATTATACACAGTCCAACTTTATATGACATGAGGAGAAAATATAGTTTGAGAAAAACGAGAAGTTGATGGAAAAACAAGAACGCCTCTATACCCAATAACGACGCAGCCACCGCGCAGGTATTTTTCATTCAGTTTCTAGGTAACAAGTTTAATAACAGGTGATTTAATGACTTTAAGAGCTTAAGAGGCTGAAAATGAACCTTCACTCAGAAGTTGCAGTTGCAATTTCAGTGCTTAAAATATGCGGATAATGATTTAAACTTACAGAAAAGGTGCTAATCAAAACCAATGGTCCTTCTAGAAAAAGCGCGGCCTTCGCTGTTATTGAACACTTTTCCTTACCTTCATGATGCGCCGCTCCCCTGCACCCTTTGCACTGCTTTCTTTTTTTGGAGTGTTTTTATTACCGTTTTTAAGCAAAATGAAAGTATTGTTTTAGCATATTAACACTCACAGCTTCATGAGTTTGATCAAAAGCAGCTTTTACTACAGCCCTTCGGATGTCAAGGATGCATGCTCTACTTATTCAAACATGGTTTTAGAAAGTTGTTCCAGGTACACTATGTGAAGGCAAAGTAAACGATGCAACCCTCTGCTATGGATGTGGACCATGTGGCTGACATTATTTATCCTTGAGATTTTTTAAAAAACTTTTAATTTTGCATTGGAGTATAAAAGAGCGACTGAGCGACTTTCACTTTCACACCTGATTAACAACGTTGTGATGGGGGCTTCCCTGATGGTCCAGTGGCTGGGACTCCGAGCTCCCACTGCAGGGGGGCCTGGGTTCAATCCCTGGTCAGGAAGCTAGATCCCACTTAACGCAAATAAGAATTTGAATTCTACATCAAAAGATCCGGTCTGCTGCAAGACCCAGCACAGCCAAATAAATAAATACTTAAAAACAGAAAAACAACGTTGTGATAGTTTCAGGTGGACAGCAAAGGGACTCAGCCATACATATGCGTGTATCTATGCATGCGCTCTCAGACATGTCCTGCTCTTCGCAACTGAGTAGGACCCTCTGTCCATGGGACTCTCCAGGCAAGAATACTGGAGCGGGTTGCCATGCCCTCCTCCAGGGGATCTTCCCAACCCAGGAACTGAACCCACATTTCTTACGTCTCCTGCACTGGTAGGTGGGTCCTTTACCACTAACACCACCTGGGAAGCCCACACGTGTATCCGTTCTCCCTCAAACTCTCCTCCCATCCAGGCTACCATGTAACATTGAGAAGAGTTCTCTGTGCTGTACAGTAGGTCCTGGATGGTTATCTGTTTTAAACAGTGTGGGCATGTTGATCCCAAACTCTGCAACTGTCTGTTCCTTTTGGCAACCATAGATTCATTCTCTAAGTCTGTGGGTCTGTTTCTGTCTCGTAAATAAGTTCATTTGTATCATTTTCTTTTTAGATTTCAGGGGGGTGTCGTGTCCAACTTTTTGCCACCCCATGGACCATATAGTCCATGGAATTCTCCAGGCCAGAATACTGGAGTTGGTAGCCATTCCCTTCTCCAGGGGATCGTCCCAACCCAGGGATCAAACTCAGATCTCCTACATTGCAGGCAGATTCTTTACCAGCTAAGCCACCAGGGAAGCCCCACTTTCACTTTCATACTATATTTCTCCTTCTCCATCTGACTTGCTTCAGTCGGTATGACAGTTTCTTGGTCCATCCACGTTGCTGCAAACGGCACTATTTCATTCTTTTTAACTAGCCTTGAGACTTTGAAGGGGAAAATTTTGAAGGGAAAAAACTTTCTCCTGGACTTTTTCTGTAACCCTTTTACCATGCGGTAAGTGCACCACTCTTGCATAGAGCCTTTCCATTAAATTACATGCGACACGGAAATGTCTTCTGACATACATTTTCGTGTGTGCCACAAACTGCTTCTTCGGAGTGTCTTCCTTAATGGCTGAATGTTTTGTTCTAGTTCGGCTTTTAATCAACTATACCTCATGAGTAAAGTGTGGAGCAAAACGACAATTAGAGTTCAAGTCTAGGCCTCCTCCAAGGCAACAAGGGCAGCAGAAATCCCACAATCGACTCCCAAGGCCAGTCTAAGGGGCCTCCAAAATCCTTTGGGGTCACAGAAGCAGATTACGTGAGACCAGAGGCGCTAAACACTATGTTAGAATAACTGGCTGTCAAGACCTCACTTCTTTATTTATTAATACAAAGTCTGTGTTGCAAGACTTGGAAGAAAAGCGAAAGAACACTGGTAACTCTGTCCGCAGACATCTCTCTGCTTTTCATAGCTGGGGGTCTTCTGAGAGCAAACTGCCTGGAGCCTGGGAGCTTTACAGACTGCTCCCAGGTATGGGCAGCTCTCTTGCTTTCCCTGTTGATAGGGAAACTCTGAGCTTGTTGGCTGCCTGCACAAACTTAATTTATCCTTAGTGAATGAGCCTTAGGTAATGGTGGCAACAGACAAAGGTGGGGCAGGAATGCTGACCGAGAATAAGATGTCCAGGGAGGCAGATCAGTACAGGTAAGAGAGCTACTTGCCTGCAGGTGTGGGAGAAGGACCAGGGGCAGGGGGCTCTGATTTTTGAACAATGACAACAAATTTGTTATCACCTTTACTTATAGGCTCTGGGACAGTCATTTAACCTGCAATGCTGATACTGATGGATTTCCTGAATGAGAAAAGGTTTCTTTCCCAGGCTGATGGAGCCCATCTTTCCAGGCCACTGGTGTTTGTTCTATAGAGAATGACACTTTTTACTTCTATTTACCACATTTATATGGTGAAATGTGCTTAATTGCTCAGTCGTGTCTGACTTTTTGCGGCCCCATGGATTATAGTGACCAGGCTCCTTTGTCCATGGGATTCTCCAGGCAAGAATACTGGAGTGGGTTGCCATGCCCTCCTGCAGGGGTTCTTCCTGACCCAGGGATCGAACCCAGGTCTCCCGCAAGGCAGGAGATTGTTTACCATCTTGAGCCACCAGGGAAGCCTATAGGGTGAAATATGGGAACAAATTACACATGTTATTTTAAAAAGAGTATAAACAAGAACAATAAAAGCTGCCAGTCATTTCCTAAAGAGTCTCCATGCAGAAGTTTCAACACTGGAATGAATCAGGGAGTGGATTTCACGGCCTACCAACTACCAGCGAAAAAGTCAACTTCAGGCAACCTGCAAGTTTTCCTTCTCTGCTCCCTTGGTTCGAGCTCAGACCTGGTTAACATCAGTCCCGTGAAGGACTGATCACCTGCAGTGTATCACAGGCTACTTTCATATCTCTTTTTGTATCTTTATCATAGAACTCACTTGCTCTTTAAAGATGATGCAAATATAAATATGCTACCTTTAAATGTATGTAGTCTAAGATATTAGAAAGCATGATGGGAGGTGACAACTTTTAATTTAAAGACTCTTGAGAGTCCCTTGGACTGCAAGGAGATCCAACCAGTCCATTCGAAAGGAGATCGGTCCTGGGTGTTCTTTGGAAGAAATGATGCTAAAGCTGAAACTCCAATACTTTGGCCACCTCATGTGAAGAGTTGACTCATTGGAAAAGACTCTGATGCTGGGAGGGATTGGGGGCAGGAGGAGAAGGGGACGACAGAGGATGAGATGGCTGGATGGCATCACCGACTCGATGGACCTGAGTCTGAGTGAACTCTGGGAGTTGGTGATGGACAGGGAGGCCTGGAGTGCGGCAATTCATGGGGTCGCAAAGAGTCGGACACGACTGAGCGACTGAACTGAACTGAACTGAAACCCCAAACCAGAGAAAACAGCTCAAGATTGTCTGCGAAGAATGTAGACTCCTGATTATAGTTTCCTTTGTAACTGTGCTCTGAGAGGTGCAAAAGACGAAAGGATGATAGCAAAAATTAAATTTTAAAAAAAGTTCATCTTTTACGTTCTCATTATTGAAATCATTGGTGTTAAACTGATACTGCGGATAAAAACACATATTTTCCGGTGACTTCTCAGCTCCTCTACCTCCTACATCAATGCTTCACACCCCTCCAACACACACGCACACGCACACGCACGCACACACACACACACACACACACACACACACACACACGGCGTGATGATAGACCCCACGGAGTTTAGTTCGGACACAGATTAGAAAGGAGCTGCACTCATACTCAAAATAGATACATGTTAATTCTTCGCTGAGAATAGGGAACTGTGGCTAGTTTTCAGGAGAAAAGTTCGGAATGGGACCCAGCCGCAAGAACAGAGGCCAGAGACACGCCTACGCCGGCCTCTAGTTACCCGGCTCCAGGTGGAGGGACCGGCCGGCGCACAGACGCATCAGGCGGCGGGCCGGGGCGGGGCGGGACGCCCGAGGGGCGGGGCCTCGCGGAGCTGGCGCATGGCCCCAGGACAGAGGCCCGGGCGGGGCGGGGCTTAGGCGTCTCGGGAGGCGGGGCCTTACCGCGCAAGCGCACGGCCCTCGGGCGGGGGCTGCGGACGGGGCGGGGCCTCACCGCGCAGGCGGCCGCGTGTAGCTCCACGATCCTCCGCTCCGCCGCCGTTAACTCTTGGCTCGCCGGGCGCTTGGCCGCTTCTTCCTGCCCGCCCTGCGAGTCGGGCCCGGGGCCACCGCCGTCCTCCCGCGCAGCGGAGCAGAGGGGGACGCCGCGGCCCCGTCGGAACGCTGCTCCGTCACGGGGCGGCGGCGGGGCGGCGGGCCGCGGCCTCCCGAGCGCGGAAGCCGGGACCCGCCAGGCCGCCATGGCCGCCGCCTGAGGAGGCGGGGCGCGCGGCCGCGGGGCGGGCCGGGCTGCGCGCGCGGGGCCTGGCGGAGCTCGCGCTGTCGGACCTAGCCGCCACCCCCGCACCTCGGCCCTCCGAGCCCCGACTCCCCTTCCCACCCCGGCCTCGAGCCTCCGGAGCCCGCCCTCCGGTTCGGGACCCCGGCCCGCACCCCTGACCCCGCACCGAGGGACCTCCCCACCCTTCCCGACCCCGAGCTTGGCCCCTGCGGTCCCAGCCCGCGCCCTGAGGACCGGACCCCGGGCCGTCCGCCGCCCCTGCGGCCTTGTCCGGAGATGAGGTGGACTCGGGCGGCTGAGAAGACTCCTGCAGGACGCGGTTACCGGAGATCGTGCCTTCTCCACCCTCAGGACCTCCGCTCCAAGTTTCCCATTGGCCTTCTGTCAGGACACGTGGACATTCTTTTTCTCCTGTCAAACGAGCCTCGAGATCTTTTCAGCATAATCGCTACAACTGATAAAATGCCAGAAAGTGATCCGAGTCGCTCAGGTTCGTTTATAGCCAGTTTGGGCTCATCCAGGAAAGGCTTGAGTATTTGCAGGTGCTGTGTGCTGGGAGGGGAGCCCTCCAGCGCCCGGCTCTTTGACCCAGACTAACCGGAGGACCAATAGCAGGAAGAGGCGTCGGTTTCAGATTGCTAAGTCATTTGCAAAATCCAAACTAAGATTATATTTCCTGTCTGAAAGATGAAAGTTATCCCGCTCCTCCCCAAAAAACTGACTTTGAGAAAATTAGCACACATCCCAGGAGGTAATTGCAGGCGTTAGAATGAACAGTACTCGGCCTCCTCCCCTCAGCCTGTGTTTCAGGCTTGAAGAGTAAGCTGTTTTGTAAGTGTTCTTCACTTTTTGAGAGCTGAGGGCAGCAGTTGACCCCTGAAGACAAGAGCAGGTTGTAGAGTGGTACAGGAGAAGGATGAGGGCAGACCATCACCACCCGTTTTTGACATCTGCATTTACCTTGTAACCCTGGCATTATATTTGTATTCTTAGTCGGCGCTGATTGAAATGACCCTATTGGTCCGTTGTAAATCTCATAGTAATTAATAAATTGGGATCTTCTTTTGTAAATCTGCTTCCTTTGTGCTGGGATAATAAATTAATCAGGCTCTGGAGAATGCTTAGTGATCTGAGAAAAGTTTAAAACCTGGGAGGCTGAGGAGGGACCCTCAGTAAACTGTGGAAAGGGCAACTGCGGTTATAAAAGGGAATTGACTGTGAATCAGCTCTGTGTTTGTGTTTTTTGCCAAACCAAATTTTCGAAGTGAGTCTGTAAGTTCTGATTGATTACATTGTTTTTAAAATTGAGGATGAGGACCAGTTAATAGTTTGTAACATTAATTCAAAGGATAGAGACCAAATTTTTAGACCATGTTCATGACAGAAAATAGTCATCAGCAAAGAGTGAAGACTGGTTTTGTGAAACGTTTACTTTACTGAATGAGGGGGCAGATGTGAATATAGGGGTGTGGTGAGGGAGATGTTTGATAGTAGTAGTGGCAGTTCTGTGTTCTGATCCTGTCGGAAGTCTACAGGTGTGCTTAGAGATAGAGTATTTTGTTCCAAAGTCCCAGTCCTAGCTTTGATACTGTGTTACAGATATGGAAGATGTAATCATTTGGGGAAACTGAGTGAAGGAAACCTGCTGTACTATTTTTACAGCTTCTTGTGAACCCATAGGTGGCTCAGATGGTAAATTTTCTGGCTGCAATGTGGGAGACCTGGGTTTGATCCCTGGGTTGGAAAGATCCCCTGGAGAAGGAAATGGCCACCCACTCCAGTACTCTTGCCTGGAAAATTCCATGGATGGAGGAGCCTGGTAGGCTATAGTCCATGGGGTCCCAAAGAGTCGGACATGACTGAGCGACTTCACTTTCACTTTCAATTAAAAAACCATAAATGCAAAAAGGGATATAAAAACAGTGTTCACATTACTGGGTAAAGGAAATCATTGAGTTAACCAGAACCTTAGATGATGTCCTCCATTGCCAGGTTTAAAAATCATCTGCTAGCTAAAAGCCTTTGGGCATTTCGGCCCCAGAAGCTGTTTTGTACTCAGGGGTTACCAGTGTGTGCATTCTTCTAGATGCATATCTTTAATCTCACAAAAACTAAGCTCATGGCATCTGATCCCATCGCTTCGTGTCAAATAGATGGGGAAACAAAGGAAACAGTGAGACTTTATTTTTGGGGGCTCCAAAATCACTGCAGATGGTGACTGCAACCATGAAATTAAAAGACACTTGCTCCTTGGAAGAAAAGCTACGACCAACCTAGACAGCATATTAAAAAGCAGAGACATTACTTTGCCAACAAAGGTCAGTCTAGTCAAAGCTATGGTTTTTCCAGTCATATATGGATGTGAGAATTGGACTGTAAAGAAAGCTGAGTGCCAAAAGAATTGATGCTTTTGAACTGTGGTGCTGGAGAAGACTCTTAAGAGTCCCTTCGACTGCAAGGAGATCCAACCAGCCCATCCTAAAGGAAATCAGTGCTGAATATTCATTGAAAGGACTGATGCTGAAGCTGAAGCTCCAATGCTTTGGCACACCTGATATGAAGAACTGACTCACTTGAAAAGTCCCTGATGCCGGGAAAGATTGAAGGCAGGAGGATGAGATGGTTGGTTGGCATCACCAATTTGATGATAATGAGTTTGAGCAAGCTCTGGGGGTTGATGAGGGACAGGGAGCCTGGTGTACTGCAGGCCATGGGGTTGCAAAGAGTCGACCACCACTGAGCAACTGAACTGAACTGAAATCTTACCAGAGCTGGAAACCTATATAATTAAGAGTTGATGAAGTGTCTTCGTATAAATAGTTTCCAGATTTGACCGTTAGAGTGTCGTTTATCCACCCCCTTCAGTTTTTGTCTCATCTTCACACTTGGGAGTCAGTGTCAAGGCACATCCAGTGGCGCATTCACTGCATCTCTTGTCTGAAAGAGCCTCCTTGGATCTTGTTGCCTATCTTATTCTGAAGTGAAGTTGATCAGTCGTGTCCGACTCTCTGCGACCCCATGGACTGTAGCCTACCAGGCTCCTCCGTCCGTAGGATTTTCCAGGCAAGAGTAGTGGAGTGGGTTGGTGGCTCAGATGGTAAAGCCTACCTTATTCTAGCATGTGTTAATTTCCCCTTAGATTCTCTGTGCTAAAGCAGACAGAACTGTGTGAAAGTGGGGGGCCACCGCATTCCAGCCTGGAATGGTACCTTCAGTCCCTGCTTTATTTAGAGTGCACTTACCCCCAAGTTTGCTTTAAGGAGAGTTCTGTGCCACCTCGCTGCGTGTTCCATGATGTGGCGTGTATTCTGTACTCCTTCCTGTCGTCTTTGGTGTTCGTGTTGACATTGAACATGCTTGTTATTTGGAGGAGGAGGAAGAAGGTGGTTCAGAGACAGGTGTTTCCCTGTTTCATTTGTATCAGTTTTTTTCAGTAGCTACAGTAGGCTTCTAGGTGGCAGGATGTGGGTCAGGTGGCTTTATTTGGTTACAGTAGAAGGGATAGGCCCTGTCACCCTGAGGCAGGACTTGGTCCAGGCACAGGGCTTGGCCATGGCTCAGACTGTTTCCTCCTTACTGCTGTTGGCTGTTTCTGTGGGTGAAAGATGGGGTAAAAGGCTCCTAGGTTTCTCTTCCTTGTCCCTCTGAAAGAGAGTCTTATGGAGCTCCTGGTGGAGAAGAAGCCTTTTTGCCCCCAGAAGTCCTAACAGCCATGTTTTTATTGTGTGTCCGTTCGGGAACCAATCTTCATGAGTATGGGTTGTGCTGAAGACAACTGGGGCCTGCCCAGGGCACTGCCTGAGAACAGCTCTGTACCGATGGTGGGGGTACAGGTAACCGACGTCCACTGCAGCGTGACTTGCAAAGGCAAAACAAGCTCCTCCAGCTCGCCAGTCCCTTTAGCATTTAGCATGTTGTGCTTTTGGCTGCCGTGGGCAGGATCTTAATTCCTGGACCGGGGATTGAACTCCTGCCCCTGCAGTGGATTCGTGGAGCCCTGACCACTGGGTCTACAGGGAATTCCCTAGTATTAATTGTTTATCACTTAAAACATTTCTCACTGGTCTCTGATTCCCCCTGGACATCTTTCCTTTGATTGCCCACAATTATCTGCTCCATTTTAGCTTTTTATATGTAATAATTTGGGGGCATTGTTTTCCCAACAGATGATAAACAGGACAGTAGGGAGGAGGGTGGGGAGCACGCTCTTCTCATCTTTGTGTCTCCACAGCCCAGCTCACACTTTGTGTGTTGTTCTATGATGCTTGGGCTTCCCTGGTGGCTCAGTGCTAGAGAATCTGTGTGCCAGTTCAGGAGCCCCAGGAGACGCGGGTTTGAACCAGGGTCAGGAAGGCGCCCTGGAGAAGGCCACCAACTCCAGTGTTCTTTCGGGGAAATCCCATGGACAGAGGAGCCTACAGTCCCTGGGGTCGCACAGTCAGACGCGACTGAGCACACTCGCGCTACGACACTCAGTGAATGAAGACTTCCAATGGGTAAATGAATCCATGGTTTTTTCCTTCTAAATCTACAGTCCTTAACTAGTAGGTGGGCATTTCATATGAAATTCTAAAATTAACATTTTTACATAATAATGCAAATTTGAGAAATTATGATTGCAAATAAATACCGTAAAAACTGGATGATAAAGATGCTAACTCTGAGGTCATGTTAAATTGTCTTCATTGAGTAACATTGGGCCATTTTATTGATGGCTCAGACGCACACGTTATCAAACTGAACTCAGCCCCAGAAAACCTGCCTGGGGTTGACTCTGAAGTGTTGCCGGTGTTATCTTCTCAGTAAATATGAGCGTATTGCGCTATGAGTGGGCCAGCGGGTGCTGGGATCTGAGAGCAGCCCACAGACATCCTGTGCAGACACTGCCCGATGGCACGGTTGTTTTGGACGCGATTTGCGTATCTGACGCATTTCCGATCGCCGGATGATGTGTTGTGGCGTGTCACACCATGGCTCTGCGTATAGTGCGTTTCACTCTCAATCCTCATGACTGAGAGCAAACGTTACACACCCCTGAGATCGCCCACAGGGAATCTTTGTTTCCTTCCATGGGACATCTGTTGGTACCCTTTGTCTCATGGAGCTGGTCTTAGAAAATTCTTGGGGGAATTACAGCCGTTTCTGTTTGCGAGCCCAGCGCACCCTGGCTGTCTTCCTGAGGGCCCACCCACCGGTGCCGTCTGCCCTGAGCGCCCCTGCCCTCGGCTCCCCTCCATCCCTCGTTTCTGTCTCCTGGAGGAGCTGTGGATGCGCTGCCTGACAGGAAGTGATCTAGCTCTTTCGGGTCCTCTTCCTCCCTCTCCGTCATCCTCTACCGAGCAGTAGGCTAGTAGCTTTGCCCACCACTAGGGTGAGAAGCAGGCACGACCTGAGGGTTAAATGTGGGCCATGCGTCCAGTGCTTGGCTAATTGCTTTGAAAGCGCTGATCACCTGCTTCTTCAGCAGCCCTCACCCTCTCCCACTGCACACTCCACCCTCACACAATTTTGTCTGTGTTTATGTTTTTAATGTTTCCTGCACACTCATGACTCCCAGATCTCTGGTTCACGCTTGTGAGGTCCACACATCTACTCTCCACCTGTAGTACAGATATAAATACCCCTGAGCTCAGAATGGACTTCGAGATCATTCCCTCCCAAATACTACTTCACCATTTATATCCTCTTTTTTAAAAAATAAATATATATATGTACCACAGCTTTCTTATCCACTCATCTGCTGATGGACATCTAGGTTGTTTCCATGTCCTGGCTATTATAAACAGTGCTGCGATGAACATTGGGGTACATGTGTCTCTTTCAATTCTGTGTAAGAATTGAATCGCCAGTCCATGTCTGACGTAGGGTGCAGCTTGCTTGGGGCAGGTGCATGGGGATGACCCAGAGAGATGTTGTGGGGAGGGAGGTGGGAGGGGGGTTCATGTTTGGGAATGCATGTAAGAATTAAAAATTTTAAAATTTAAAAAAAAAATAAAAAAATTAAAAAAAAAAAAAATAAATAAATATATATATATATTATTCATCTAACTGCAGAGAGTGCTAGTTGCTTCACTGGAGATCTTTCCTTGTGGCCCACAGGCTTAGTTGCCCCGAGGCATGTGAGATCTCAGTTCCTTGATCAGGGATTGAACTTAAGTCCCTTGCATTGCAAGGTGGATTCTTAACCACTGGACCATTAGGGAAGTCCCGTCGCTGCTTTTAAAGGCACAGCTAATTCAGAGGTTTTTTTTTTTTTTTTTGCCCCCAGATTTTCTTCCCACATCCCTGCATCCAGGTGATCACCAAGTCTTACCCGTTTTACTTCTTTGGGTCTCAAAGTCGTCTTCCTTTGCCTCTATTTTTGTTCTAGTTCAGTTTGTTACCATTTCTTTCCCCAGGGCACAGCTGGAACAGAACGAGTAACAAGGGCTTATCCTGTATCAGGGCCCTCTGCTAAATGGCTGGAGATGGATTGTTTATACATTGCCCATGGTATTTATTCTGACAAAAATACCCCTCATCTCCTGGGAGTGGTGATGTTATACCTGTGCTTGAAGCCTCCACCCCTACGACCCCTCTTCTGTGAAGCCCTTTCTGACTGCTCACCTTGCCCATTGCCTCCTCTGCAGTCTGAGCTGGGCAGACCACCTCAGCACTCCACAGTATCCAAAACGTGTCTCTAAATTTGCACTTTCTTACTTTTTGGCTTTGTGTTTATGAGGACTTTTTTATTGGCAACTCGTGAAGTCTTCAAGGGGAAAAGATTGTCTTAATCATCTTTTTTATCTCTACCAGCACAATTACATAGAAAATGCTAAAAAAAAAAAAAAAGTTTGTTGAAGTGAACAGAGGAACAGATAGCGGCAAAATCCCACACCTAAGCCACACAGTAAAGAAATGATACAAATGCACTTTCCCCTAATATCTTATGGTTAAGAATCAGCATTGGTTTTATCAACACGTCCGTCGATCTCAGCCTGTTGTTCTGAGAGACACTATCCTACCATAACAACGAGGTAACCATGATTTCATTTGGCAGTCCAGTTAGTAGGTCCCCCCCAAGCAGTCATCGAATTAATGGTAGGTGCAGTGTATGGGCTGCGTTTCAAACGCAGTCAGTGTATGTTGACAGTGAAGCGCAGCCTTGTTAACCCTGAACAATCATTCCAATTATAAACTACATGCACACAATCACTGTCATATAAAATATCCAGACTAATTACCTCCAGCCCTTTTGTCATGCAGGGATTCAAAATGAAACCTACTCTTCAGGATATTCAGTACTAGCAGCGAATTTCCCAGAAAGAACACTGCTGAAGATCTAGCAAGAACGTGATTCCATTTGTACCTTATTACAATAAATGATTTAGAATTGCGCTTTTAAAATGACATGGCCAGCCCTTGATCTGTAGAATTTCCCACACACCAGCACAGAGATGTCGGTTAAGGTCGTCAACAGCACATACAAATCAGAGCCGTGTTCTCTGCACTCGCCGCTGCCTGAGGGAGAAAGCATGTCTGCTGTTCCATGACTGCACTGAAAGGCACCCTGAGTTTCAGGTCAAATACCCGTGACATTGACGTGTTTGACTCGTCTGCCGAGCACGATCCGTGTCAGTATCCTCCCCGTGGTGGGCGGGAGGGATGAGCCTCAGCGATCAGCACAGCACACACGCCGTTCACGTTTACTCCAAGTGTGAAATCGATGCCTCTGTGGGACTCTGTGGAACACGGATCTTCTGCGTGCAACTGGACTAACTGTACGCTTGCTACGAGTGGTCACATCTGTATCATTGTGTAAGGGCGTCCTTACCACCCACTGCTCTGTCTGACAGCGTCTCTTAATGACACGTTTCGATAGCATTGTTGAAAATAGCTTTGGATGTGTCTATGCTTGTGACTTTTTCAGGTTTCCTTCATGGACTTTGAAGTTCTGTTGTTAGGGGCATAAATATACGGGATTGTTATGTGCCCTTGTACGAACCCTTGCCTTTACGAACCCTTGCCTTTATATAGTGTCCCTCTTCTGATATTTTTCTGTGTTCTGAAATCTGCTTTGTCTGATATTAACATAAGCACTCTAGCTTTCTTACGATGTGTTGTCACGGTATAAGCTCTTCCTATCCTTTTATTTTGGGGGGCTTCCCTGATGGCTCAGATGGTAAAACGTCTGCCTACAATGCGGGAGACCCGGGTTCAATCCCTGGGTTGGGAAGGTCTCCTGGAGAAGGAAACGGCACCCCACTCCAGTATTCTTGCCTGGAAAATCCCATGGATGGAGGAATCTGGTAGGCTACAGTACATGGGGTTGCAAAGAGTCAGACAGCACTGAGTAACTTCACTATCCTTTTCATTTGTCTTTACAGTAAAAGTGTATTTCTTTTAGGATCATATAATTGGGTCTTTTTATTTTAACTTTTTAAAATATTTATTCATGCCTCCTTGGGTCTCAGTTGTGACACTTGGGCTTCTCTCGAGTTGTGGCACAGACTCAGTTGCCCCGAGGCCCGGGGGATCTTACTCCCTGACCGGGGATTGAACCTGCACCCCGTGTCTTGGAAGGCAGACCCTTTACCATTGGACCACCAGGGAAGTCCCTAGTTGTTGTTGTTGTTTTTAAAAAATCCAGTTTCACAATCTCTTCATTTTAATTGCTTTTTAATTGCTTTTTAGACATTTTAATTGTTTTTTTTTAATCCAGTTTCACAATCTCTTCATTTTAATTGCTTTTTAGGTGCGGTGATGGTGGTCCCCCTAAAATGTATGTCTGTGTTCTCATCTTGGGAACCTGTTAATGTTACCTTTGATGGGAAAGGGGCCCTTTCAGATATAATTAAGCTAAGGATTTTGAGAAGAGAGGATCGTCCTGGATTGTCCAAGGCGGGCGTGCTGAATCAAGTGGCAAGTGTCCTTAAAACTGACATACAGAGGACGTGGGGACGCGACCATGGGGGCCACGCCTGGCAGGAAGTAGCCCGGAGCCCAGGGAGCTGCGCGAGGCAAGAAAGGGCCTCCCCAAGACTCTCCGCGGTGTGGCAGCAGCCCTGTTGGGCTTTGGCTTCCAGTCCCCCAAACTGTCAGTAATCACTGTCCTTTTCAGCCTGATAAAGCATGTTTGCATCATTCAGGCTCCACCTGAAATGGCATTTCCTCCTTCAACCTGTTCATGTACACATAAAATGCGATCTCTTATTCTGCGTGACCGCTGCTTTGTAAAACTGACCCCTTTCAGACATAGTTGGAATCACCAGAGCATGCTGTAATCAACAAGCCCGCACTAGACTTCAGCAGAGGCCTTAAGGAAAACTGAGGCATCCTTGCTGATAGCTGTGCCCAGTGCCCAGCGTGTGAATAAGGTCCACCGCCCTCCTGGTCCGCCCGCCTTGAAGCAGAGAGCCAGGAATTCCGTCTCCTTTGGCACCCACTCTTTTTATTTATTTAAAATTGTTTTTATTTGGCTGCTCTGGGTCTTAGTTGTGGCATGTGGGATCTGGTTCCCTGACCAGGGATTGAAACCAGGACCCCACATTGGGAGCAGAGTCTTAGCCACTGAACCACCAGGGAAGTTCCTGTACCACTGTTTTCAACTGATAACCTCTGAATTCACCAAAAGGTACTTTAACCACCTTGGCCGGGAAGTGACTGCATCCACCGGCCACATTACCCAGATGGAAATGGATCGAGACCCGTCCTTGCCATCTCCAATTTACCCTCAGCCCCTTCCCTCTTCACAGCTCCTTAAGACAGGAATAATCATGGGCCCTTCTCCCAACACGGAGCCATAGCCTTAAAGAGTAGTGTCGTGTCTACTAGCTGCTGTTGTAATACCCGATCTAAATCCTTGTATGTGGTAGAGCTGCCCCAATAAACATCTGTAATCTTCAATAATTTTCCATGTACATTTAGAAACTCTTCATTTAAGTCTCACAACATTTTAAGATCCAAACTATATAATCATATCAAATTTTTCCAAGTGGTACAGCCAAGGACCAAAGATTTCTAAGGGATTTGTCCGAAGTTACCAGCTGGGAAATGGCAGAGCTGGAACTGAAACTCTGTAATCTGACTCTTCAGTCTTTTTTACACTGTCATGTATGTTTAAGTAGACTAAAGCTCTTCCTCCCGCCTCCAATTCAGTCACATTTTGTTCAGTCTCTCCGAATGTCTTTCCCTTCCTTTGACTTCCTATTGAAATCTCACCTGGTTTGGGTCATTATCACTTCATGCATGCCTCAGTTTCTGCGAAAGTTACATGCCTCAGTTACTGCCTATACAGTTTTGCAGTGTAGGCAAAAATTATAATTATTGCCTATACTTCATTCCTCCTCTATTTCACTCTTAACACTGTTGTCAAAATAGCAGCACTAACACACTGTTTTAATTGTTATTTTCTGATTCAAAAATCCTCAGTGTCACCATTTTACACGTAAGTTAAATTGTGAACTCATTGGCTGGGCATTTTTGGCACTCCCACGCTTGGGCCCCTGAAGTGCCTTTCTGCTCTTATGTCCTGTCACTCTCTAGGGAAACATTCTGTGCTAGTCACACTGGTTTACCCAGTGGCCACTACAGTGTCCCTGTTTCAGGCATACTATGCTGTCTCCACAGTAATTGTTCCCTCCCTGTCCCCCAGATCGGTCTCATTGTCCATCACTCCCCCATGCAGCCCTGAGATAAACTCTGACCAGTTGCGGTCAGTCTTGGAAATCCCATTCTTCCTGAATTGATTGGTTGATTAATACGAAGGCTCCTACCAACGGGACACGGGGAAATTCTGCAGGAAGGCCCCTAGGAAAGGTTTCTTCACTCTTATAACAAGACGTGTAGGACCTCAGTTTCCAGATATATGGCATGGTAGATAGCCTTAAAAATATCCCTTACAAAATGCCTAAATTGAAAAATTAACTATATTTTAAAATACACAGTTAAACCTGAAAAATTAGGGAAAATCTAGATACCCAAAGCTGAAAACCGAGCCAATTATCAGGGTTGTAATTTGTCTCCAGCACTGCTGTTGTGCTTCGGAGTTTGTCAGTCTTGGTGCTTGAGTCTTAGTGGCTGGTGGACTCATTGGCCTGTGCCCGATGAGTCATCTGAGCCAAGATCCTAGAGGTGAGGCCCTCAAAGAGCTATTCCCATAGTTAGAGCTGCACTTGACCTTCATCAGAGCCCTGTCCTTAGCAAACAGCTGGCTGCTACTGCTAAGTTGCTGCTGCTAAGTCGCTTCAGTCATGTTCGACTCTGTGCAACCCCAGAGACGGCAGCCCACCAGGCTCTGTGCTGGAGTGGGGTGCCATTGCCTTCTCCGAGACAGCTGGAGTATAAAACAAATCTGCCTGCTAGGACTGAAAGAAGGCGGGCTTCCTAACTATCTCCAACTGGACCCCCCCACACACACATGAGGTGGAGGTTAAAATTTTACTTCCTACTACCCCACTCCAGTATTCTTGCCTGGAAAATCCCACGGACGGAGGAGCCTGGTGGGCCGCAGTCCATGGGGTTGCTAAGAGTTGGACACGACTGAGCGACGTGACTTTCACTTTTCACTTTCTTCACTTTCATTGGAGAAGGAAATGGCAACCCACCCCAGTGTTCTTACCTGGAGAATCCCAGGGACGGGGGAGCCTGGTGGGTTGCCGTCTATGGGGTCGCACAGAGTCGGACACAACTGAAGCAACTTAGCAGCAACATTAATCTGCCAGGGCAGCCATAGCAAAATGCCAAGTCTAGAAAGCTTAACCGACAGAAATGTGCTTTCTTGCAGTTTGAAGGCTGGAATCCAGATCAAGATCTTGTCAGATTTGGTGCCTCCTGAGACCTCTCCGCTCGGCTTGCAGACGACTCTGGCCCTGCTGCATTTGCACATGGTCTTCCCTCCGAGCCCTGTGACCCTGGGGTCTCCTCCTCTTCTTACAAAACTGCCAGTGCTATTGAATTAGGTGAAAACCAGTGTTCCACCATCACTGGTGTTCAAAGAACTGGCAAGATGCAGGATGTTACAACTGTGTTCTTAAACATTTTTAAAGCCAGGTGTTTTTCTTTTTTTTTAATTTTAAAAGATTCTTATGCTTTAACTTTTTTCTGGTTTGTTTGGACCAGTTATTCTTGCTCACTGATTTTATTAGAGAACCTATGTATATAACAACAGAGAAGCAGATGAAATGCCCCAATTGTCTGCTAATGAGTAGATTACTGAAATTATGGTAGGTTTTTAAAGAGCATAGATAGTCTCACCCCATCTTTTAGGTCAAGTCCTGCTGCATGTGGGATTTTTGTGCCCTGGCCAGGGATAGAACTCATGCCCTGTGCATTGGAATCATGGAGTCTTAGCCACTGGACTGGCAGGGGAGTCCCAGTCCGATCCCATTTTAAAATAAAATAACACAGACACATACACACATGAACATATATGCACAGAAAAATGCCTGAAGGTATCCACTGACAGCCTTCAAGGTGAATGAGATTGTGTAGATTCACTATGTTGTTCTTTTGATTATCTATGTTTTCTGATATTGCCTTTGTGATCATAGAGTAGACAAAGAAATTAGATGAGAACCTTATTGACACGTATGCACTGCTGTCTCATAGCACTTGACCATGACGTGTATTCAATGACACTTTTTTCCCCAGCCAATCCCTCTTTGCATATTTGAATTTATATTCCTTTTAAGTTAGGGGTGTTTTGGGGAAACAATTTGAGAAGCACTGCCTTATTATGTGCCTTCAGATTGCCACATTAATACACATGTTAAATATCATTTTTAGCCGTATTCTCTTGTACCTGTATAAATAAAGGATCTTACCATTGATTATCGCTGCTTTTAAATTTATCATGACAGAGGCAAACTCTTTGAAGTAATCTCATTAGTTTTATTTTTTTTTTAATTTGAAGTCACCAATAAGATACATTTTGAATGTGTCTTCAGAATATTTGGTAAGTACATACTCAGCTCCCTGACTTAAACTGATATTTCAGGCTCAGTTGCTTCAGGTACTGTGCTTGGTATTGCCTTATACTGAGTCGGCCAAATAGTTCATTCGGGTTTTTTTTTTGTAAGATGCTATGGGAAAAAACCAAAAAAACCGTTTGGTCAACCCAATACAACATCAACATTGTTCTCCTCGGGTAAAGGGAAAAAGTAAGAGCTGTGCTAGTTATAAAGACCTTCACTGCTGCTGCTTTTATCTTTCAGATGTTTGCAGGCATATGGGCTCCATTGCAAACTTGTGTCCCATTCTTTGCAACTCTGTGGACTTCAGCCCACCAAACTCCTCTGTGCATGGGATTCTCCAGGCAAGAATATGAGAATGGAGTGGGTCGCCATTTCCCTTTCCAGGGGATCTTCCTGACCCAGGGATTGAACCTGTGTCTTCTACTTGGCAGGTGGTTTCTTGACCACTGAGCCCCCAGGGAAGCCCCTTAAAATGTTTAATTGCACCCTTGAATGAAGCGTTATATTTGAGTCTCCAAAAATTTATGGATTAGATATGATAGATGATAAATTGCTCCTGTTAGATAGATCAGAGAACTGAGTTATTAGAGAGAACGTAAGTGAGAGTGTTAGTAGTTATTTTAGCTACCATTTATTTCTATACATATCTAAAGAAGAACTCGCCTTGCTTACTTAATGCAGGGACCACAAAAATGTGCTGCTCAAGTCTCCCGGAAGCACAAGATGAGGAGATGGGTGGGGTACGAACAGTCCTTACTGCAAGGTGGTGGCCTAATTGCTACAGGCTCCACCGGCAGTGACCTAGGGGACCTCCCAGTGGAGGGGTGCCCTTGCAGGTGTACGCGTCCAGGAATTTGAAAGGTGGGGGGAAACCCCCACAGGCAGTAGAGCTAAGCCGAACCGATGACCCACAGAAGGAGAGTGAGAGACTGAGGAACATGAACAGCAGGTTGAAGGCTGGGTGTGAGACGCAGAGGGACTGTGGGGAGCTTACAAAGCGGTCCCCATCTCCCGCACTGGGAGAGCTCTAGTCTAATGGAATCCATTCCAATGGAATCCTGGGGTGCTTTTCCCAGGCAGGTCTGGCTGGGGAAAGCTGGGAGCTTGAAACACCCAGTGGTGGTGTCTACACGTGGGCCCCTGGCGTTCTGCAGAGCAGCCTGGACTCTGGGAGCATACAGAGGTGGCCCATCCTTCTCCAGGAAGAGCTGGCAGATCCTCCGTGCTGGAAGGTGCTTTTGAGGCCTGGTCCCCTTGTCCCCCCAGGAGCTGCCCCTGCCTTCTTCCCTGGCTGCCAGGTTGATAATTTCAGCATAACCCAGCTGAGGACAGCCTGACAAGTGAGGAAGGAAATAATCCACCAAGAAGTGCAAGAGTCCTTAACAGGACAGACCAGCAGGAATCAGGTGAGTATCCCTGGGATGATATCTTCATGGCTAGAAATAAGACCAAAGAAATAAGAGTCTGTGACTTGAAGACCTTTCTTGGAATTTCATACCATTCAAGAACCCTAGGGTGAGACAAACTCACAGCGAGGATTGTCTTTAAAGGCCTGGGGAAAAAAAAAAAAAGATTGCAGAACAGAATAAATGCCCAAGATGGCCTGGAAGAAGGAATAAAGATGCTAAGGGACGTGAATGTGTTGTCAACACTTCTGAGCTGGTCCCCAACAACGGTTCTCCTGCCTGATGTCGCTCCAACCAATAGAATGAGACCGAGTTGGGTGCAGGAGCAAAGGAAATTTTCCCTCTTGGGTGGGAGAGCGGACAGGCGCAAGCTCAGGCTCTGGAGCAAACCCTCTCCCCAGGCAGGTGGGCGGGGCTGCTTTTAGGGCCTCCTGGAGGGCGGGGAGGGGGCAAGGTTCTCGCTGGGCGGGGCAGCTGGGCTGCTGAGGCTCTAGAGCATAGAGCCGGGTGCTGGGTGCACAGTCTCTGCACACGGCTTTAAACTGAGACGCATCGGCACGCGGCCCTAAGCTGAGATGCGTCTGCCCACGGTCCTAAACTGAGGTGGGAGAGAAGCCCATTTGCACCAGGGACTCCGGTCTGACTGGCCAGCTTGCAATTCCACTGCCGGTGAAACAGACAGCCCCGAGGATAGAAGAGGTTAGATTTTATTCCTCCGGGTATATTTTTATTTCCCGGGATTGTTAACAGGCTACTCCAGTATTCCTGCCTGGAAAATCCCATGGACGGTGGAACCTGGTAGGCTACAGTCCATGGGGTCACAAAGTGTTAAACACTGCTGAGCGACTTCACTTTCTCTCTTTGCGACAGACCGCGCTGGAATGGATATATTTTGCGAGGCCAGAAAACCCGGGAGGAGAGAAGGTTTCGGGGGATGATGCAGAAAGCATCCTTGTTGGGGGTCGTTGGAGCGCCCTGGGGAGAGGGTCCCTAGCACTTTGAGGGGCCGGGAACGGGTGGGCGGGCCTGACACCGCGCGGCTGAAATCCCCGGGCGAGAGGGCACTGGGGGTGCTGGTGCGGAAGCAGCGAGGGCAGGGGGTGAGGGCACGGCGCCCGGGATGTCAGCCAGGCCGGAGGGCGGCCAGGAGGCAGTGGACGGCGGGAAGTTGCAGCGATTCTAACCGGGCGGAGCACCCGGAGGCCAGGCAGCCCCAGACCGCTCCCTGCGTGTGTGGTAAGTCACTCCAGTCCTGTCCGACTCAGCGACCCCGTGGGCTGTAGCCCCCCAGGCTCCTCTGCCCATGGGATTCTCCAGGCAAGGGTACTGGAGTGGGCTGCCATGCTCTCCTCCAGAGCATCTTCTCCACGCAGGGATCGAACCCACGTCTCTTATGTACCCAGCATTGGCAGGCGGGTTCTTTACCACTAGCGCCACCTGGAAACATGTCCAAACCTAATAAAAAAAATTGACAAGAGGGGAAGAACACGAGGATCAGCAGGGTCACCCCATGCAGTGTTCACTCTGCTGCTCAGTTCTTGGGCCTGAGCCGGTCTGGGGATCTGGACTCTGCCTGGAGCAGGTGCCGGGGTCCTTGGAGGACCCGCGCAGCCGCGTGACGAGTGTGTATGGCGGTGACGCCCTTGTCGCTCCCTCGGAGGGCCGTTCCCTTGAGTGAGAGTGCCCTGGGCAGAGGCCAGCTCCCAGGGCTGTGAGCGTCTGTGAGATGCAGGGTCTGAGCTGACTTTCGTAGTTGGATCTGAAGCGTCACTACTGGTCACGGGGGAGCGAGGACGAGACTGCAGCTGCAGCTGCCGCACTCCACACGCGTCCCCGCCTTCCCCCTGGGGCTTCCCGGGCTCCTTCCAGCCCTGACTAAGCCAGACAGGGCAGGCCTACTGCTGGGGGGCGCACGCTTCCTCTGAGAGGCCCCTTGAGGAGTGAGGGTCCCCAGGCAGCCTGGCCCATTCTGCTTAGAACGGCAGAGCCGACAGACGCTTCCCCCGCCGGGCACCGCTTGCCTTGGCGGGGTCACTGCTACCTTGTGGTCTCATGGTCCTCCCAGCCTCTCCTGGCTCCCTCTCCATTTCTTCTCACAAGCTTCCTCCCAAAATAAATTGCTTGCATTTTTCAAAATGTGTATTTTTATTTAAAAGATGCACAACATAAAATGTATCGTTTCAAACACTAATTTTTAAATTGTTGTAAAGTTCATGTACATAAAATTCACCGTTTTTTTAATCTATATAAAAGGGCACAGTGTTTTTTCTGTTTTGGGCGAGCAGCAAGGCTTGTGGGACCTTAGTTCCCTGACCAGGGATCACACCAGGGACCTTGGCGGTGACAGGGCAGAGTCCTAACCGCTGGGCTGCCAGGAAATTCACTACAAGTACAAATCTTAAAGAGGCCTCAAGCACCTTCGCCTGTGCAGCCCTCACTGCCCTTTACCTCCAGAATGTTTTTTGTCTTCCCGAGCTCCAAACCCATGCCCTGGCTCCCGGCCCCTGGGACTGCCATTCTTTCTGTGCCTCTGAATCTGACTACTACAAGGATCCCATCAAAGTGGAATCAGACAGTATTTGTCCTTTCGTGGCTGTCTGATTTCACTGAACCAATAATGTCTTTAAGATTTGCCTGTGTTATAGCATCTGAAAGAATTTCCCTCCTTTTGGAGCTTTCCTGGTGCCTCAGATGATAAAGACCTCTGCCTGCAATGCAGCAGACCCAAGTTTGATCCTTCGGTCAGGAAGATCCCCTGGAGAAGGGAATGGTAACCCACTCCGGTATCCTTGCCCGGAGAATTCTGTGGACAGAGAAGCCTGATGGGGCAGTCCATGGGGTCACAAACAGTGGGACACGACTGAGCAACTAACACTTTAAGGCTGAATACCCTGTTGTATGTATGCACTGAATTCGTCTGTTGATGGATATTTGGGCTGCTTTTCGGCTATTGTGAATAACACTTCTATAAATATAGATGTACAAATATCTCTTTGATAACTTGCTTTCGATCCTTTTGAGTTTATACCCAGAAGTGAAATTGCTGGATCGTGTGGTAATTCAATTTTGGTTTTTTTAAGGAATCACTATAGTGTTTTCTAGGCTGCACTCTCTTACATTTCCACCAGCAGTGCACAGGTTTTCTGGTTTTTCCACATCTTCATCATCGCTTGTAGTTTTTTATTTATTGTTATATCATCCCTGCTGCTGCTGCTAAGTCACTTCAGTCGTGTCCGACTCTGCGACCCCATAGATGGCAGCCCACCAGGCTCCCCCATCCCTGGGATTCTCCAGGCAAGAACACTGGAGTGGGTTGCCATTTCCTTCTCCATGCTAGTGGGTGTCAAACAGTACATCGTTGTGGTCTTGCTTTGCGTTTCCATAGTGATTAGTGATGCTCAGCGTCTTTTCAGGGCCTTACTGACCACTTGCACACTTTCTTTGAAGAAATGTCTGCTCAATCTTTGGCATTGCCTTTCTTTGGAATTGGAATGAAAACTGACCTTTTCCAGTCCAAAACTGCTGAGTTTTCCCAATTTGCTGGCATATTGAGTGCAGCACTTTCACAGCAGCATCTTTCAGGATTTGAAACAGCTCAACTGGAATTCCATCACCTCCACTAGCTTTGTTCGTAGTGATGCTTTCTAAGGCCCACTTGACTTCACATTCCAAGATGTCTGGCTCTAGATTAGTGATCACATCATCATGATTATCTGGGTCATGAAGATCTTTTTTGTACAAAGAAGATTATCTGGGTCGTGAAGATCTTTTTTTGTACAAAGAACGCTCAAACTACCGCACAATTGCACTCATCTCACATGCTAGTAAAGTAATGCTCAAAATTCTCCAAGCCAGACTTCAGCAATACATGAACCATGAACTCCCTGAGGTTCAAGCTGGTTTTAGAAAAAGCAGAGGAACCGGAGATCAAATTGCCAACATCCTCTGGATCATGGAAAAAGCAAGAGAGTTCCAGAAAAACATCTATTTCTGCTTTATTGACTATGCCAAAGCCTTTGACTGTGTGGATCATGATAAACTGTGGAAAATTCTAAAAGAGATGGGAATACCAGACCACCTAACCTGCCTCTTGAGAAATCTGTATGCAGGTCAGGAAGCAACAGTTAGAACTGGACATGGAACAACAGACTGGTTTCAAATAGGAAAAGGAGTACGTCAAGGCTGTATACTGTCACCCTGCTTATTTAACTTATATGCAGAGTACATCATGAGAAATGCTGGACTGGAAGAAACACAAGCTGGAATCAAGATTGCCAGGAGAAATATCAATAACCTCAGATATGCAGATGACACCACCCTTATGGCAGAAAGTGAGGAGGAGCTAAAAAGCCTCTTGATGAAAGTGAAAGTGGAGAGTGAAAAAGTTGGCATAAAGCTCAACATTCAGAAAACAAAGATCATGGCATCCGGTCCCATCACTTCATGGCAAATAGATGGGGAAACAGTAGAAACAGCGTCAGACTTTATTCTTTGGGGCTCCAAAGTCACTGCAGATGGTGACTGCAGCCATGAAATTAAAAGACACTTACTTCTTGGAAGAAAAGTTATGACTAACCTAGACAGTATATTCAAAAGCAGAGACATTACTTTGCCGACTAAGGTCCGTCTAGTCAAGGCTATGGTTTTTCCTGTGGTCATGTATGGATGTGAGAGTTGGACTGTGAAGAAGGCTGAGCACCGAAGAATTGATGCTTTTGAATTGTGGTGTTGGAGAAGACTCTTGAGAGTCCCTTGGACTGCAAGGAGGTCCAACCAGTCCATTCTGAAGGAGATCAGTCCTGGGATTTCTTTGGAAGGAATGATGCTAAAGCTGTAGCTCCAGTACTTTGGCCACCTGATGCGAAGAGTTGGCTCATTGGAAAAGACTCTGATGCTGGGAGGGATTGGGGGCAGGAGGAGAAGGGGACGGCAGAGGATGAGATGGCTGGACGGCATCACGGACTTGATGGCCGTGAGTCTGAGTGAACTCCGGGAAATGGTGATGGACAGGGAGGCCTGGAGTGCGGCAATTCATGGGGTCGCAAAGAGTCGGACACAACTGAGCGACTGAACTGAACTACTCCATCTACCCATTTTTAAACTGGATAGTCTGTTCTTTGTTATTTAATTGAGGGAACTTTTCAAATGCTGGATATTAAGTTTCCAGAAGTCCTCGCTCACACCCCCAGTGACTTATAATAATAATTTATTTCTCTCTCATGTACTTTTAAAATTGAAATGTAGTTAATGTACACTACAGTGTTAGTTTCAGGTAAAGCACATGATTTGATGTTTGCATACATTACGAAATGGTCACCACAATCAGTCCTGTAACCATCTGTCCCTATGCAAATGTATTACAGTGCTTTTGAGCATATTCCTTACACTGCACACTAATTACATCCCTGTGACTTATTTATTATATAATTGGAGGTTTGTGCCTCTCAATCGCCTTCGCCTTTTTCACCTCCCCACCCCCTTCCTTCTGGCACCTGCCCTTTTGTTCTCTATGAGAGAGTTTGTTTGCATTGTGCCTTGTTTGTTTTCTTTGTAGTTTCCACGCATACATGAGATCATGCAGTATTTTTCTTTCTCTTTCTGTCTTATTTCACTTACTATAGTACCTTCTAGATTGACCCACGTTGTTGAAATGGCACGATTTCGTTTTTTTAATGGCTGAGTTATATTCCATTGTGTATAAATATGTATAAACTTTATGTATATATGTATATAAACTTTTATCCATTCACCTGTTATGGCATCACCGACTCAGTGGACATGGGGTTGAGTGAACTCCAGGAGTTGGTGATGGACAGGGAGGCCTGGCGTGCTGTGGTTCATGGGGTTGCAAAGAGTCGGACATGACTGAGCGACTGAACTGAACTGAACTGTTGACACAGGTCCCGTCCATATCGGATATTGTGACTAATACTGAGATGAACATAGGGAAGCATATATCTTTTCACACTCGTGTATTCTGTTTTCTTTGGGTAAATATCTAGAAGTGGAATTACAGGTAATTCTATTTTTAATATTTTGAGAGACCTGTACTTCCGTAGTGTCTGCACCAAATTTCATTCCCACCAATAGTGCATGAGGGTTCCCTTTTCCACATCCTCACCGACACTCGTTATTTCTTGTTTTTTGGATGATAGCCATTCTGAGAGGTGTGAGGTGATATCTTATTGTGGTTTTGATTTGCATTTCTCTGATGATTAGTGATGTTGAGCATCTTTTTCATGTGTCTATTGGACATCTAATTTCTTGCATGTTTAATACCAGCTTGGTTTCTGCTTCTTGGAGGACCTGTATTAACACAATCATCATGTTTCTGTGAGAGTGAGGAATCGCAGGAGCTAGATGACAGGTGGAGTCCTGGCAAAGCCTGGCTCACAGTGGGTCAGGTTCACTGTGGAGACAGAGAATCTGAAGATCCAGCCAATAGTCCTTTCTCCAAACCAGTATTAATATCCTTGGCAATTGGAGTAACCCTGACGTAAGCTTCTAAGCCTATAGAGTAAGAGAGGGCTGTTACAGTGATGAAGGCCAAGTGGGAAACTGCCACAAATCCCTCTCCACCAAAACAGTGAGCCAAAAATACTATTGCATCTCAAGGGTCACGGCAGAGGCTAGTGTCACCATCAAAGGCCTAAAGGATGTGGGGGTGACTTTCCATGTCATATTTCCAAGCTGGCCCCTGAGGAAACTGGAGAGTGACCGTGGACGGCTGTGAACTTGACAAGCCTCAGCTGCGCTGCTGGCCAGGTGTGGCCCCAAGACTAGAGCGTCAGGTCTCGGGTAAATGATGTGTATTAACTGAACTGGTGAGTGCACTGCTTTTTATTCTGGAGAGAAAAGAGCAGGAATGAAAAAAACGACAGCCTGTGGATCGAACCTGGTCAGCTGTCTGTTTTGTAAATAAAGTTTTATTGGAACACAGCCACGTTTACTTATTTACATATTATCTGCTTTCACACTACAACAGCAGAGTTGAGTAGTTGCAACAGAGACCATATGGCCTGCAAAACCTATAATATTTACTATCCTGTTCTTTTAAAACATTTTTACCTGGAAAAGAAGACCAGAATCAGTTTGAATTCACATGGGATGGACAAGTGATATTCATCTGCAATTTTGAATCAAGGTTCTGTTAACTCTTCTATCCTCCATCATAATATAGTTCAGAGATATGAACTGCCTGAACATCCGTAGAAATCATTATGACCCATTACATTGATTATGCTGATTGGATAGGATGAGCAAGAGATGGCCAGCGCTCTGGAATCCTTGCTAAGACACATGCACTCCAAGAAAGTGAAAGTGAAGTGAAGTTGCTCAGTCATGTCCGAATCTTTGCGACCCCATGGACTGTAGTCCACCGAGCTCCTCCGTCCATGGGATTCTCCAGGCAAGAATACTGGAGTGGGTTGCCATTTCCTCCTCCAGGGGATCTTCCCGACCCAGGGATCGAATCCAGGTCTCCCACATTGCGGGCAGATGCTTTAACCTCTGCAAGAGGTAAAACTCAAATCCTCTGCTGATTCAGGAACCTGACTCTTCAGTGATGTTCTCAGGAGTCCAGCAGTCAGGAGGGTGTTGGGATACCCACTCCTAAATAAGACACAAATAGCACATCTTGCATCTCCTACCACAGAACAAAAAGCACAGTCGCTGGGTTCCAGAGGCAACACACATCACATCTAAGAACACCTGTCCAGGTGATATGTCAGGCAACATGGAAGTTTACTAGTTTTGAATGGGGCCCAAAGCACGAACGGCTACCCTGGTGGTTCAGACAGTAAAGAATCTGCCTGCGATGCTGGAGACCCAGGTTTGATACCTGGGTTGGGAAGATCCCTGGGAGAAGGGAATGGCAATGCACTTCAGTATGCTTGCCTGGGAATTTCCATGGACAGAGGAGTCTGGTGGGCTACTGTTCATGGGATTGCCAAGAGTCAGGCACGGCTGAGGGACTAATGGTTTCACAGACCATGAAAGAGTTCCTCAACAGGTGTACGCTGCCACACAAGCAGCCCAATCCCTTGGGCCATACAGCCCAGCAAACTGTATGGTGTTAGGGGTGTCAGTCGTGGGAAAAATGCCATGAGGTGCCAATGGCAAGAATCACAACAGAGCCTCTGGGATTCTGGAGTTCCAACAATGGAGTCAGTGTGATGGGCCCATAAATGAAGCGATCATGTTGACAGAGAGCATGCCTATAGTATCAACCGGTTGGATCCCGTTTAGAGGACTGACCTAGGTACTGCTGCCTCTGTCCAGCCTGTGAGCAGCACACACCGACAGGAGCTTCTGATGTTGCACTATCCAAGGAGACCCACCAGCCTCCTGGTGGCAGGCCAACCACTCTCAGCTCCTTCCATGCTGGAAGGGTCAGGGGTTTATCCTCACAGGGGTAGTTGCCTATGCTATGTGTGAGCTTCCCTTGTGGGCCTCCAAACTTCAGCCACACCCATAATCCAGGAGCCTACGAAATGCCTGATCCGTTGCCGTGGAATCCTATACAACAACGTCCAACCCAGGGACCCACTTCACACTGAAAGGGGTCCTTTCAGTGTGGGAATGGCGTCCTAACCAGAGGCCACTAGAACGGAGAGTGGAAGGTGAACTGGGAGCCACCAGCTGTGCCCAGAGGCCAACCAGGGACAGCAGTGGGAGCTGTCACGTGTCCCACTGCCCCCTCTCCTCAGGAAGAGAAGGCCCCGGGAACCATGAGATAGCTGGCTGCTCCCTGAATTGCGGGGAGCAATAAACTGTGAGGTGAGACGGTGGTGGATTGTTGCAGTCACGGAAATGTGCTGCTTGGATGCTCCTGCAAAGAGCACCCATGACTGACGGCCCCAAACGCTGCTCCCCGCATGCACGCCTGCGTTTGCACAGACACTGCATTTCCCACAAGTGTCTCCTCACTAATGACTGAGCACAGAGGGGACGTGAAGGCATATCCATCCAGCAAGGCAAGGGATCCTTTGGCAGATGACTTTGGCTCCAGGACAGTCTGTCCTCAGCCTGGCCTCCTGGAAGAGCTTCTCTTGGAATTGAGCTGGCATTTGGCACTCTTCCCACCCATGCCTCCTTACTGCTCTCTTTCTCCTTCCACCGGGTCAAACCAGCCTCTTTCCCTTCCTCTAGTTAATCTCCTTCATGTCTAAGCCTGTCTTGGCAGCTGCTTCTAGAGGCAACCTGAACTAATACACTTACATGCTCACAAAATATCTTAAGGTTCATGTCATTTTGCTACAGCACAGAGGCAGATGAAGAGCCGAGCTTTAAAGAGATTAGAGGACTTGCCCCATGTCACTCATGACCAAACGCACCTTGGACTTCTTTCCAGCATGCCTAGTTGGCAAGTAAAAGAGAGGTTGTGTTGTAATAAGATAGACACACTGCTTAATTGGTTTGTTTCAGGAAAATGGGATTCTTCTACCCCAAATATGTCAGCAACTAAGAGTCTTTTCAAACGAGAGTTCTGGAATTGTTCCTCTTTGTGTCTTTCAATCCCTAGAGCTTATGATTTATCCTTGTAGATAGATCCCAGTGTGTTTTGCTGGGTTTTTTTTTTTTTTTTTTTTTTTTGGTATTCCAAGAAAAAGGTTTTGTTACATAGATTAAAACCCTAGGTCTTTTGGTTGCAGAGTGAAAGGGCAAGATAGGAGTAGGTTAGTAAGAGGTGCAAACTACTATATATAAAATAAGCGAGCTACAAGGATGTATTGTCCAGCACAGGGAATATAGCCAATATTTTATAATAACTACAAATGGAGTATAATCGATAAAAATTTTGAATCACCATGTTGTACAGCTAAAACTAAGTGTTGTACATCAAATATACCTCAATAAAAGATTTTTTAAAAAGAAGAAAAAAACCCTAAAATGACTCAGAAAAAGGAAGGCTCCATTTGCAATATATCCCCATGATCCAGTGGCCTGGAGCCAGCCAAGCTCTCCGGCCCCTCTTCCTCTCCCTTATTTCTGGCGATACAGCTGGTCCTTGGTTCTTCCTCAAACAGGCCGTGATTCAGAAAGCTGCCTTTATTGTCCTCGAGGCTTGAAATGCTGTTACCCGAGACCTTTACAAGTCCAACCACACAAGCGAGGTCTCTGCTAACCCTTCTCTCTAGAAGGGACTTCACCATCACATTTTCTATTATTCTACAAGTTTTGGTTTTTTTCATCGCAATTGTTAATACCTGAATGGTCTTGTGTATTTGTTTAATTGTTGTCAGTAAGTAACCTCCTATAGAATGTCGCGTTTTGAAAGTAGGCAGTTTTTCCTCTTCACTTGTATATGTAGGTTTTTAAATATTTGTTGAATTAATTATTAATACAGAAAAATATACACTTTGTCAAGAAAGATGTGGAAAATCTAAAAAACTGAAAGAAATTCTGGGGCTGAATATAACTGAAATGAAAAAATGCACTAGAGGGATTCAAAAGCAGGTTTGCAGAGGCAGAAGATTCTGCAAACTCAACAATAGGACTATGGAAATTGTTGAGTCTGAGGAACAGGAAGAAAAATGATTGGTGAACAGAGCCTGAGGCATCTGTGTGGTACCATCAGACAGACCAACACGCGCACCGTGGGAGTCCCAGAAGGAGAAGAGAGACTGTTTAAAGAAATAAGGGCAGAAAACGTCCCAAATGTGGTGAAATACATGGCTATAAATACTTAAGAAGCTTAATGAATCCTAAGTGGAATGAACTCAAAGAGACCCACCACCAAGACAAATTATAAATAAACCCTGTTGAAAGACAAAGAATTTTGAAAGCAGTGAGAGAGAAACAATTTGTCACATATAAAGGATCCTCAGTGCTCATCAACTGATTTCTCACCAGAGACTTTGGAGGTCAAAAAGCTGTAGGTTGATATATTCAAAGTATTATTAAGAGAAAAAAAAAAACTGTCAATCAAGAGTCCTATATCTCTAAAAACTGCCCCCCAAAGAAAGCATTTGAATCAGTTTTAATGAGGTGGGTGAAACTGGAGCCTATTATGCAGAGTGAAGTAAGTCAGAAAGAAAAATACGAATACAGTATATTAACACATGTATATGGAATTTAGAAAGATGGTAATGATCACCCTATATGTGAGACAGCAAAAGAGACACAGATGTAAAATACAGTCTTTTGGTCTTTGTGGGAGAAGGCAAGGGTGGGATGATTTGAGAGAATAACACTGAAACATGTATATAATCATATGTGAAATAGACCGCCAGTCCAGATTCAATGAATGAGACAGGGTGCTCAGGGCTGGTGCTCTGGGATGACCCTGAGGGATGGGATGGGGCGGGAGGTGGGCGGGGGGTTCAGAATAGGGGACACATGTGCATCCATGGCTGATTCATGTCAGTGTATGGCAAAAACCACTACAATATTGTAAAGTAATTAGCCTCCAATTAAAATAAATTAATTAAAAAAATAACTGCCCCCCGAAAGTGAGAAAGAAGTTAAAACATCCCCAGATAAACAAAATCTCAGAATGTGCATAGTGCACAAAAGGAATCGACGATAGAATTCAAGCAACTCCCTGCAAAAAAATCAGCTAAACACAAAAGAAGACAGTAATGCAGAAAATAAGAGACCAAAAAGAAACCTATAAGGCACAGAGAAACTAAATAGCAAAATGACAAGAGTTCTCTCTTTATCAGTAATCATTTTAAATATAGATGGGTTAAGCCACAATCAAGAGAGAACTTGGCAGAATGGATTTAAAAAGTGATCTGACTATATATTATCCAGAGAAAATTCACTTTAAATCCAAAGACACAAATAGGTTGAAAGTGAAAAGACTGAAAAAGATATTCCATGCAAATAGTAACCTGAGGAGAACAGGGCTGTAATACCAGTATCAGACAAAACAGACTCTAATTCAAAATGTTTATAAGAAATAAGGGACATTATAAATTAATCATACATTAATTATATATTAATAAGTGTTCAGTTCAGTTCAGTCGCTCAGTCGTGTCCGACTCTTTGCGACCCCATGAATCGCAGCATGCCAGGCCTCCCTGTCCATCACCAACTCCCAGAGTTCACTCAGACTCACATCCATCGAGTCCGTGATGCCATCCAGCCATCTCATCCTTGGTCGTCCCCTTCTCCTCCTGCCCCCAATCACTCCCAGCATGAGAGTCTTTTCCAATGAGTCAACTCTTCGCATCAGGTGGCCAAAGTACTGGAGCTTCAGATTTAGCATCATTCCTTCCAAAGAAATCCCAGGGTTGATCTCCTTCAGAATGGACTGGTTGGATCTCCTTGCAGTCCAACGGACTGTCAAGAGTCTTCTCCAACACCACAGTTCAAAAGCATCAATTCTGCGGCACTCAGCCTTCTTCACAGTCCAACTCTCACATCCATACATGACCACTGGAAAAACCATAGCCTTGACTAGATGGAACTTAGTCGGCAAAGTAATGTCTCTGCTTTTGAATATACTATCTAGGTTGGTCATAACTTAATAAGTGTTCAATACAAGATAAACAGTTGTAAACATCTACACACCTAAGATCATGTTGTTCAGAGAGAATACTAAAAAATGCCTTTAATATTTAAATAAACAGCACCATGTGTTCTTATAGTAGACAGTACCGAACGTTACTGCAGCTTCCCTGGTGGCTCGTGGTAAAGAATCTGCCTGCAGTGCATGAAGTGCAAGAGACACAGGTTTGATCCTTGAGCAAAGATCTCCTGGAGATGGAAATAGCAACTCACTCCAATATTCTCGCCTGGGAAATGCCATGGGCAGAGGAGCCTGATGGGCTACAGTCCATGGGGTGGCAAAAGAGTCAGACACAGCATAGTGACCAAACAGCAACACACCTGATAAAATGTCATCAAAGTATACAAAACAAAAATGGACAGAACTGAAGGGAGAAATAGAACTTCTTTTCACTGTCCTGCATTGGAGAAGGAAATGGCAACCCACTCCAGTGTTCTTGCCTGGAGAATCCCAGGGACCAGGGAGCCTGGTGGGCTGCTGTCTCTGGGGTCGCACAGAGTTGGACGTGACTGAAGCAACTTAGCAGCAGCAGCAGCAGCAGCAGTTGGAAACGTAATACTCCATCCTAGATTAAAAAAAAAAAAAGAACTAGATAGAAAATAGTAAGGAAACAAAGGACTTCCCACAATAAAGATCTAACAAGCTTTATACCGTACTCAATGACAGCAGAATGCACATTCTTGTCGAGTGTACATGGGTCTGTTTTCCATCATAGACAGTATGTTAGATCACGAATTAGGTCTTTTGACATTTAAAAGATAGATATCAAAAAGAACAAAGTAACTTTTTTTTTTGCTACAATGTGATTAAATTAGAAATCAGTAACAGAAAGAAAGGGAAATTCACAAAGTTGTGGAAACTAAACAACATAAGGCAAAATATATGATCCAACTCTTTCATTTCTGGGTATTTGTCCAAAGAAAAAAATACCACTATCTTGAAAAGGTGTCTGCACCCCAGTGTTCATTGCATCATTATTCCTGTGTTCACTGATGAATGCATGGATAAAGAAAATGTTTTATGGACATATGTTCACACACACGCACGTATATACATACATATTGATACTATGGAATAATGTCGTGTCTGACTCTTTGTGACCCCGACCCCATGGGCTACAGTCCATGGAATTCTCCAGAATACTGGAGTGGGTAGCCTTTCCTTTCTCTAGGGGATGTTCCCAACCCAGGGTTCAAACCCAGGTCTCCCACATTGCAGGCAGATTCTTTACCAGCTGAGCCACAAGGGAAGCCCAGTAATTCTGGAGTGGGTAGCCTATCCCTTCTCCAGGGAATCTACCCAACCCAGGAATCGAACCAGGGTCTCCTACACTGCAGGTGGATTCTTTATCAACTGAGCTATCAGGGAAGCCCATGTAATAATATTCAGGCATAAAAGAGAAGAAAATCCTGCCATCTGCAACAGTGTGTGTGGACCTCGAAAGCATTATGCTAAGTAAAATATGTCAGAGAAAGACAGACACTGTATGATCTTACTTACCTGTGGAATTGGAAAGCAAGCAAACAAGCTAGCTGATCTTATATTGATGGACACAGAGAGCATACTGGTAGTTGCCAGAGGAGGTTAGGAGTCTGATGAAATGGATGAGAGTAGTCAGAAAGCACAAACTTTCACTTATAAATTAGTCTTGGGAATGTAATGTACAGCATGGTGACTATGGTTACTAATGCTATGTTGTATCTTTGAAAATTGTTAAGAGAGTAAATCTTAAAAGTTCATTTTATAAGAAAAAATGTATAACAATTTGTGGTGATGGATGTTAAATAAACTTATTTTGGTAATCATGTTGCAGTATATACATAAATTATTGTTTTATATCTAAAACCAATACAGTGTTACATGTAAATTATATCTCAATTTTTAAAAACTCTTCCTCCCCTTTTGGTGGGGGAACTTCTTATGAAAAGGAATTAATGTATGTCACATTTTAATTAAAAAATACTTATATTGAGCCCACTAGTTTCCCTTAATAACCTAAAAAATTGGCCTTTGTTCCAACCTCTTGAACAAATCCATTTCTACATTCTGTTCCCAACTAGGTATGTGTTTGCATGTCAAAAACAAACAAATTTTTTTATCCCAAGCTAACCAATACTTCCTATATTCTAGAAAATATAGAAAAATTCAACAGAAAATTCAAATAAATATGTATAGCAATTGTTATATGGCTTCACAGGTGTCTCAGTGATAAAAAATCTGCCTGCTAATGCAGGAGACATGAGTTTGATACCTGGGTCAGGAAGATTCCCCTGGAGAAGGAAATGGCAACCCACTCTAGAACTCTTGCCTGGGAAACCCCATGGACAGAGGAGTCTGGTGAGCTGTATAGTCCGTAGGGTTGCAAAGAGTTGAACATGACTTAGTGACCAAACAACAACACGTGGTATATATTAACTTGTAGTACAGCAGTTCAGAAGTTAAAAATATGTTTACTAAATTTCTTTAAGATAAAGTCCACATTTTTAAGTAGCCCATCCACCTCATATGAATTTAGGAAACTGAATTTTCAAAGATAGCTAAAGTGTTAGGAATCTTCTGGCTGAATCTTCAATTTTATACAATTAATGATTAATAGTCTAGTTCAAAGCAAACCAATAACAAGAATATTCAGTTAGAGTTAATAACTGTCTTAATATCAACTACTTAAAAATATAGAGCCACATTTTATATGTGTTTATCTAAATGTTACATAAATGTTTATATAAAATCACTTATAATTTGCAAATAAGAACAAAAAATTCATAATCACCTAATGAAGTCATTTTTTTCTTAGAAGTTTTTATTTTCGCTGTTTGTGTGGAGGTTTTAGTGTTGGTCTCAGAATTACTTCAGTACAAGCCAACAATACATAGGTTGGTTTCTTGAGTCTAAAGAAGTGATGATAGATGCATTGAGAAACAAGCAGTGAGAAAATGTAGCAGAATTGTTAGGAATAAATCTCCATGAATGCTCGACGTCACGTGTGTGCAAATAATTTAGGAGAAAAAAATAAGAGCTGTAATGTTAATATGGCCTGGATTTCAAGAGATTAACTATTCCACTTTCTAAAAGTGCAAAAAATAGAGAAAAAATTAATCCTCTGATATATGAGATAAGTGAAAAATACAACCTAAATCCTAGATGTTTTATCAGTGGAAAAAATGTGATTAGAGAGAGAAAGACTAAGTACATCTTCCTCAGCCTTTGATTGACATACTAGATACTCATCACAGGCGTATGTTACATCTGCTGTGCCATCTGATTTGTTTTCTATTTAAATTTCCACCGAATCTGTTCTCTTGTGATAAATGTGAAAATTTTTGTGATGTTAATGAATGCTAATTTTATTGTTATACTTTCCATTATCTTTGAATTCCTGTGACTGAAACATTATTAAACTGCTCTCTTATGCCATACTCTAAATTATTGTTTTCTGAAAAGATTGAATCCTAGATCTGTATAAAACATTCCATCCCAAAGCAGCAGAATACACATTGGTTTCAGGTGCACACACAACATTCTTCAGGATGGATCACATGCCAGGCCACAAAGCAAGTCTGAATAAATTTAAAGAGGTTGGAAAAAAATAAGAGACTTAATCCTTAGGTGTGTGAGGTATTCTATGGGAGCCTTTTTAAGCGTGTGTGTTTCACTGATGGATTTCGCTGAGACTTCAAAAATATAGTGATATTATGTTAATTATTCCCACTACCGTTTTGTGTTTTAATGCTGGATACATGGTCCCTCCTCTGGAAATTTTTAGCCCCCTTTCCTAGAAAGACTCACAGTTGACTGGAATTGGGGTTTGTAATAAGTACAAAATATGTATACTACTCTTTTCTCAGTCTTGCTATAGGGGGAGTTCCGTGAGCTAATCTTTCTCAAGCTTCTGATAAACACTGTCTGGTTTCTACAGCTAAACACTAATGAAGAACCTAACAGATGCTTTCAAGTATTGTAGTATTTTCATATGTGAAAGACTTTAGGAGAATATGTGGAAATAAGAGGAGTAGGCTTAGAACAGTCAAACAACCACTGGCAGAAATGTTTAGGTCTGTAAAGAAAAGGGTTGGCATTTGGAGTTTTACAAACTGCCTCTGGGAGGCAGTAAGGTGCAGAGATTAAGAGATGGCTTCCCATGGACTTCAAATCAATGACAGCCATTGCTATCCTTGTGATGTGTGCCTTGGTTTATCCGGTGAAATAGGTATAATAGTAATGCCTCCCCCAGAGGGCTTTTGTAGGGATTAAATGAGATGCTTCCTGCCAGGCACTGTCAATTGTGTCTGGTACAGAGTAAATGTTCCATTAAAGTTAGCTTTGTTACTAAGGAATGGCTGTCTGCTTTTGTAGCCTCCCCATCACCAGAGGAAATTAAGCAGAGGCGCGATAATAAATTGGCAGGAGTTTTATAGATGAGAGTTAAACATTGGATAGCATCTTTAACCCCCGAGGCTTTCTGCTTCTACCACTTTGTTTCCAGTGAATGTCAAGGTGTCTTTCATTTTGACAATGGCGGTGTTATTCTGTATATCATGCTTTTTCCCAGTAGTACAATTCCAACGGTACAATCTCCTGTAGCCAATCTATGGTCACAGAGTAGGGCAAAGAATATCAGTGCTTCCATCCAGTCTCTAGGCTGACCCGGTGGGGCAAACCTCCTGCAGATGTCAGAGACCTCAACAGATAGACTGTAAATTCAATTCAGGGAAGACAGTAAGGCATAATTCTTTTGATAATTTGAATCTTTCTTATTTGATGGCAGAAATTAAAAAGGGTCATGACACTGATTGTTCGAAAGACCTAAATGAAAAAATGGGCACTGTAATATATTGTTAGTGGGAGTATAAATTGCAAACATTTTTCAAAAGAAAGCTAGCAATGTCTGTTATATTCTAAAATACATATTCTCTTTAACATACGAATTCCATTTATAGCTTTTCTGTAGAAATAGACACATCATTTTTTAAGGCCACATTAAAGAATCTTTACTTTGGCATTGATTATGGTGGCTGAAAAATGGATCCAGTCTCATTGTCTATCAACAGGGCTATAGTTCAGTGGAGTACATTTTTGCCTTGGAATATTATGTGACAGTTTAAAAGAATAACTTAGATTTCTATGGACTTGAGATGTCCATGCTGTATTAGATGAGGAAAGCAAGTTCCAGCATACAGTATTACCTAATATTGGGAACAGCAAACACACAAAAAATTCCAAGTGCCCCTTGAATGTCTTTACACGTAAGAGGAGAGGTGAGGATAGTCGTATGCCAGACTGATAACATTGACTACCTCGGGCCTGAGGCTAAGAGGGAATCCGTGTTTTCTATATATGTTAATGCATGTTTCACACATTTCTTATGGGACGAGACAAACTAAAAGGAAAGGGGTTTAGTTAATGAAGAACTTGATAGTTACAAAAACAAACCTACTTTTGGCACAATGAAAATGTCTTGAGAAAAATACTCCTACTGAGCCTTCCTCTCCTGTTTTGTAAAATTTTTTATTCTTCTTTTCCCCTTCACTTTCTTCCTTGTCCTTTTCTATCCTCTGCTCCTTCTCACAAAACAAGAGTATTTTGTGAAAATGGGGACATACTTACAAGTCAAGTATTTTACCAGACCGGAAGTGTACAAAAAAGCAACTTATTATTTTTCCCTTATTTCAAACGCTGTCTTTACTAAATAATTTCTTCTGAAGCAGAAGAATAGAGTCCCTCACTCTCCATCCTCTGATAGAGAAGTTCTGCCATCTACAGTGAAATGGAATTTCCTGAGGTCATGTTGTTCAGAGAGAATGCCAAAAAAATCCTATATATGTATATATATATATAAAAACCAGCATCATGTCATCTTTTGGTAGGCAATAATGCCAAGTGCTCTAAAAGAAAAGTCAAATCCTTGACTTTATGTGGACAAGGGCAAAAAAAAGAAAAAGAATAAAATATATTAATTAGTTAAAGGGGGCCAAGCCAAATGTTTTCTCATGTGGTGACAATTAGCTATTATTAAACACTTATGCAGATAAACCTTTTGAAATTTTTATTCCTAAAATGGTATATATTTAAAGTTTTTAATGAATTGTGTGAACTATGCAGTTGAATAAATTTCCATCTTTATTTCTGAAGGATTTGAGCCTTGGCTGACCTCTTTGTTAGAAGTGCTATCATTTTACAGTAATTTTCTTCTCAGAGTTCTATTTTTGTCCTTTCTTATTACCTTAAAATTTTTCTTGCAGAACATTTGAAACAAATGCAAACGTGCACAGAGACAGTGTAATGAATCCCCGTGTACCCATCACCCAGCTTCCATACTTGCGTACCCATGGCAACCATTATTTCATTTATAGAGAACATCTGCTCCTTCAACCACATTATTTTCTAATAAATGACAAATACCATAAATATTTTAGCTCTCAAGTCTATAAAGGATATGAACTCCTCTAAATATAATCACAATGCTATGTTTACATCTAAAAGAAGAGGGATATTTTCTTAACAACGATGGTATCACTGAATTTCTAATTGTCTCTTAGATGGTATGTTTTCTTTTCTTATGGTTTTTCATCCATAGGTCTTCCTCAGTTAATTTTTTCTCTTTGAAATGTATTTGCTGAAGAAATAGGGTTGTTTGTACTCCTTATGAATTGGAAATTGGACCTAAAGATATAGATGAGACTTTTTTTCTTGCCAAGGCACCTTAAGGGACTGTTGTGCTCTCTTAGGGGGCACAAACGAATGATTGTCTCTTTTTGTGATGTTAGTAGCTGTTAATGCTCAATATCTAGCTTCATTAATTTCTTGTTGCTGTTGGTTAGTTGCTGTCGTGCACGACTCTTTTGCAACCCCATGGATGGTAGCCCGCCAGGCTCCTCTGTCCATGAGGTTTCCCAGGCAAGAATATTGGAATGGGTTGTCATGTCCTTCTCCAGGGGATCTTCCCGATGCCATGTCTGCCACTTGGCAGACAGATCAAACCCCGTGTCTGCTGCTTGGCGGGCAGATTCCTTATTACTGAGCCTCTACGGCAGCCCCCATTAATTTATTAGAAGCTGCAAAATAGTGATATTCTGATCAAGGCATTCCTTTATTTATTTGCTGAGATGTTTCTATAAATAGAAGATTCTTCTCCTCTGTCGTTTCAGCTACCGTGTTACAGTTCATACAGAGAAAGCAGAAAAAATGTTTATTCTTTTACTTACAAGATTTCACAATAATGAATTGTTCCCTAATGTTATCCAAGAGCAACCAATTAGGTTTAGTGGTTTTGTTTGTTTAGTATCACTTCAAACACATGGGATTAAACATATTTGCTATGTTTCAAGACATTATAGCTATTAATCTTAGTGGCACTTCCCATGGCCAGGGTCCTCAATGGCCTGAGTCCTACTGACATGACCTCAGTTTTTGACAGTTTCTTTGCTGTTTGCGTTTCGGGATGACAAGGTATTCCGCACTTGCAGACTGTCATCAGTGTAGTGGACCGGCGTGAACTCCTACCCTCTGATGAGACAGCAGGTGTCTCTGTGGACTCAGCAGTGGCCTGGGACCCACAGATGTCACCACTCTGGGACAAGCGGCACAGGTGTCCCACTGAGCTGCCAGCTGAAACTAAGCTACTTCTGCGTTCCCTGGTTGTCAGCAGAGGAAAACCATCTCCCACGTCGGGAGCTGCATACATGGGCCAGTGGCATCAGCTGGGCCCAGGAAAAAAGGCACATCTGAGGCAGTTGCTATCATTGCAGCCACGAATTAATGAAAACTTTTACATATGATATAAAATAGTTAAATGTAATAGGAATTTTAGACAGTTGGACAAAGTTTTTATTTCTTGATTGTTTTCCTCTGATAGATGTGTTCATTAATTTGTACTTTTCAGAGTAAATCACATTTGCTACAAATTAATAATAATTTAACATGTAGAAAATGAACACGATCTAGGTTACTTTCATGTTCCTGTGTGACTCTGAGAGACTGTTATGAATGACTGTGTGTATGAGGGCTTCCCCTGTGGCTCAGCAGGTAAAGAATCCACCTACAATGCAGGAGACCTAGGTGTGATCCCTGGGATGGGAAGACACCCTGGAGAAGGGAAAGGCTACCCACTCTAGTATTCCGGCTTGGAGAATTCCATGAACTGTATAGTCCATGGGGTTGCAAAGAGTATGAATGGCTGTGTATAAAAATGTAATTCTCATAATATGTAAATTATCTTTTTTGCTTTTATTTATTTTCTCATTTATTTTTTAACATGTAATTAAAGTTATGTCAAACAGATAATGAAATTTAATTGCCAGTTTTAAAAAAACCTGTAGTTTTAGGGCAGAGGTCAGTTGTTTACATGTTCAATAACAAAAATCTGGTTGTTATTTATCTAGAACTTTAACATAAAGCAGTTTCTTACAACAAAATGTGTTTCCCCCCTGTGAAAGATGAATATAGTCATTTACCTGTATTGTTTTTTATGGGGATACACTTTAATCTGCTAATATTTTGTGATCTAATGTTACTACTGTGCTTTGTTAGGACTTCTTACTAGATACTTGGATTATTGAATAATAAATAATCTTTCATCTTTTCCATTTCTAATTCCCTTGTTTTCCATTACAACCCCTGGTCATAAAAATGCAAATTTAATATGCAAATTATATTCACTTACAAATATATTCACAGCAGCTTTAGGTGAAAACACAACTGCCTTTCAGCTAATGCCAAAATGTAAATCACGCCGCTTATAAAATGGGTGTTCGTAATTTTTCTTAGAAAAAATATGTACGAGCTGAGAGACTGACTGGTCTGTCTTGAACTTGTGACATGTGTGAACACAAAGGATATGGGTTGAAAATCTGGATTAATCAAACACTATGTGTACAAATGCATGGATTCAGTGACTCTCCAGACAGACATAATATAGAAAGTGAACATCGCTTAATCCTGTCTGACTCTCTGCAACCCCATGGACTATACAGCACATGGAATTCTCCAGGCCAGAATACCATGGCCAGAGTTGGTAGCCATTCCCCTCTCCAAGGAATCTTCCCAACCCTGGGATCAAACCCAGGTCTCCCACATTGCAGGCGGATTCTTTAGCGTCTGAGCCACCAGAGATGCCCAAGAATACCAGAGTGGGGAGCCTATTCCTTCTCCAGGGAGTCTTTCCGAGTCAGGAGTTGAACTGGGATCTCTTGCATTGCAGGTGAACTCTTTACCAGCTGAGCTACCAGGGAAGCCCCAGACACAGTGTTGTGTTATTGCAAAGACTAAACAAACATTAGAACACAAAGCTTTTATAAAGATGCGAAATATCTTGGCTGTGTCACTAGTAGAAGGCGCTGTCAATAGTATCCGTCATGGCTGTAGTAATTTAACAAATATTTCTTGAACACTTACTTCATGCTGAACTGTGGTGGTGCTGGGGAGTCAGAGATGAGAAAGTCATAAACTGTTCCTGAACAGCTTACTCGTTTACTTAGCGAGAGAAACATCTAATAAATACTCAGATTTCGATGTACAGCAATAGTGATATTACAGTGTTTATGGCTGTTAGAGGCGAGACTGACAGGTTTGCAAGGAGAAGTTGGTAAAGGCTCCATAGAGGATGTGGATTTGAGCAAAGGAGTTTCAGAAAAACATCTACTTCTGCTTCACCGACTATGCTGAAGCCTTTGACCATGTGTATCATAACAAACTGGAAAATTCTTAAAGAGGTGGGAGTACCAGACCATCTTACCTGTCTCCTGAGAAACCTGTGTGGGGGTCAAGAAGCAATAGCTAGAACTAGACATGGAAAATCTGACTGGCTCAAAATTGGGAAAGGAGTATGTCAAGGCTGTATATATTGTCACCCTGTTTATTTTTAACTTATCATCATGCGAACTACTTGGCTGGATGAATAGCAAGCTGCAGTCAAGATTGCTGGAAGAAATATCAGTAACCTCAGATATGGAGATGATACCACTCTAATGGTAGAAAGTGAAAAGGAGCTAAAGAGCCTCTCAATGAAGGTGAAAGAGGAGAGTGAAAAAGCTGGCTTAAAACTGAACATTAAAAAAAGCTAAGGTCACCACAGCCAGTCCCATCACTTTATGACAGATAGAAGGGGAAATTTAGAAGCAGTGACAGACTTGCTTTTCTTGGGTTCCAAAATCACAGTGGACAGTAACTGCAGTCATGAAATTAAAAGATGCTTGCTCATCCAAAGGAAGAAGAAACAAGTGTTAGTTGCTCGGTTGTGTCTGACTCTTTGTGATTCCATGGACTGTAGCCTGCCAGACTCCTCTGTCCATGGAATTTTTCAGGCAAGAATACTGCGGTGGGTTTCCATTTCCTTCTCCTGGGGATCTTCCTGACCCAGGGATCAAACTCAGGTCTCCAGTATTACAGGAAGATTCTTTACCATCTGAGCCACCCAGAAAGCCCTCAGAAGAAAAGCTATGACAAACCTAGACAGTGTATTAAAAAGCAAAGACATCACTTTGCTGACAAACGTCAATGTAGCCAAAGCTATGGTTTTTCCAGTAGTCACGTGCAGATGTGAGAGCTGGATCATAAAGAGCTGATGTTTTTGAACTGTGATGTTGGAGAAGACTCTTGAGAGTCCCTTGGACTGCAAGCAGATCAAACCAGTCAATTCTAAAGGAAATAAACCCTGAATATTCATTGGAAGGACTGAAGCTCCACTATTTGGGCCATCTGATGTGAAGAGTCTGCTCATTGAATAAAACCCTGGTGCTGAGAAAGATTGAGGGCAGGAGGAGAGGGGGATGACGAGGATGAGATGGTTTGATGGCATCACCAACTCAATGAACATGAATCTGAGCAAACTCAGGGAGATACTAGAAGACAGGGAGGCCTGGTGCACTGCAGTCTATGGGGTCGTGAAGAGTCGGACACAACTTCGCAGCAGAACGGCAACAGCAAAATGTGCTCCACGTTGGTGTTTAGAGTGCTGTTCACGTGAGGTGCGAGAGAGAGCATGATGACTGGGAGTCTTTGCATGAGTCTGGAAAGGGGATTCAGGAAGGGGAGAGGGGTGGAATCAAGACTCCAGCAGGGTGGGCAGGAGCCCTGGACGTTTTGAGTGTGCAGCAGCCACGCTCAGTCTGCCTTTGAGAAAAAGGCAGTTCAGGTAAAGCAGTGCTGTTAACTGTCAGTGTCCAGGTGTAGCGCCTCCAGGAGGCACCCCCGCCGCTGGCCTGAGACCGTGCTCTCCCCGGGGAGTCTCTTGCTGGTAGCTCAGCACTGAGTGGTTAGAGGCCAGTTCTGCCCGCCCCGGCCTCCTCTAACAAAGCAGTGCCCCTAAGCTCCCATTGGCTTGGCCAAGGTTACGTCCGATCTGCGTCCTGGTGTGAGCTTCTCCTGCCACACTTGCTTTCCTCTCCCTCGTCCCTTTCACAAGGGTCAGGTCAGCATCGAGGTCTGAAGGCTTTCCCTACCCAATTCAGCAGCCTCCCCTTTTTATTTTTCATCAAGAGCAGATAGACTGCTGTCTCTCCTAACACCAGGTCAGCTTCTGCTTCCAGGAGGACCCAACAGACCCAAGAATATCAGTGGTCTGTAAAGTCAGTGTTGCTTAGAAGGCTAGTGTGATGTTGGTCGCTCAGTCGTGTCCGACTCTGTGATCCCATGGACTGCGGCCTGCCAGGCTCCTCTGTCCTTGGGCTTCGGGCTTCTGCAGGCAAGAATACTGGAGTGGGTTGTCATGCCCTCCTCCATGGGATCTTCCCCACCCAGGGAGCGACCCCTGTCTTCTGCATTGCAGGCAAACTCTTTACCATTTGAGCTATAGGGAAGATCCTAGAAGTTTAGAAGGGTACTCCTTTTACATGTATATTTAAACATTCACTAAGTAAATCTGATACAACTCCTATAAAATGTAAGAAATTAATTGTATGCAAATGTTAAATGAGAATTTTTTCAAAATTAATCCTATACTTCTAATCTGCTTCACACTGCTTAGTCAGCTTTTCACTGTGTTTTCACAAAGACCATCAGCTAATGTTTCCTTCATTTTTTAAAAAGTGATTCTTCTTAATTACTTTCATTTATTTATTGGGCGGTGCTGGGTCCTCCTTGCTGCATTTCTCTGGCTGCAGTGAGCGGGGTCTACTCCTCATTGTGGAGCAGAGGCTGAGGGCCCTCGTGGGCCCAGTATTTGCAGCTCACGGGCTCTGGAGCACAGACTGTCATGGCGCCTGGGCTTAGTGGCCCTGCGGCATGTGGGATCTTCCTGGACCAGGGATCAAACTCACGTCCCCTGCATTGGGAGACAGATTCTTAACCACTGGCCCCCCCAAGAAATTTCTCTTCATATTTTTTTTTAACAGAATATGCCTGATATCATTAATGATGTCTTCACTTGCACAGGAGATTCACATGCATCTGCTTTGGCATGAATCTGTGATACTGAAATAAAGGTGGTAGAGATTTTAGGTTTCCATCCTGCTATCCTTTAGAATTCATGACCCTGGCATCTCCAAACTTACAATTGGATTTGAATCCCTGAGATATTTGTTTACATTTCTCCCTCTTGTTTTTATATTGTCTGTTTCTTTTTTGAACATCTTCGGTGTGTTCTATCACTGGCTCATCAATAGGCAACTAAAGAACTGACCTGAAAAAAACAAAAGCAGATATCATCTCACATCTGTTAGAGCAGCTTTTATCAAAAAGATAGCAAATGGTGGCCAGGATGTGGATAAAAAGGAAGCTTGTGCACTGTTGATGGAACTGTAAACTGGTACAGCCACTATGGAAAATAGTATGGAACTTCCTCAAAAAATTAAAAATAGAGCTACCGTATGATCCAGCAATTCCACTTCTGGGTATTTTTCCAAAGAAAATACAATCACTGTTTCAAAAAGATATCTGTACCACCATGTTCAGGGTAGCATTATTGACAATAACCAAGACACGAATGCAACCTATATCCATCAATAGGTGAAGAAATAAAGATGTTATATATATATATAAATTAAGTATATATATAATGGAATATTTGTCAACCATAGAAAAGAAGGAGGAAAATGGAAAAAAATCCTTCTGTTTGTGACATTTTGGGTGGACCTTGATGGCATTAGGCTAAGTGAAATAAGTCAGAGAAAGAAAAATACTGTATGATCTCATTTGTATTTGGAATCTAAAAAACAAATCCAAACTTGTAGAAAAAGAGACCAGACTTGTGGTTGCTAGGGGTAGGAGGGAGGGGAGTGGGAGTTGAAGGAAGGTGGCCAAGAGGACAAACCTCCAGCTCCAAGGTGAGTGAGTACCATGGGCGTAATGCACAGCATGGTGGCTGTAGCCAGCACTGCTGTCTGACGCAGGGGAGTTGTTGAGAGAGTAAATCCTGAGAGTTCTTACCAGAAAGAATTTTTTTTTCTTTTCCAGTGTTTTCTTTTCATTGTATCTGCATGAGCTTATGGGTGCTAACTAAACTTACAGTAGTGATCATCCTACAATATATGTGAGTCAAACCATAATGCTGCTGCTGCTAGGTTGATTCAGTCGTGTCCGACTCTTTGCGACCCCATGGACTGCAGCCCACCAGGCTCCCCGGTCCCTAGGATTCCCCAGGCAAGAACACTGGAGTGGGTTGCCATTGCCTTCTCCAATGCATGAAAGTGAGAAGTGAAAGTGAAGTCGCTCAGTCGTGTCTGACTCTTCGAGACCCCATGGATGGCAGCTCACCAGGCTCCTCCACCTGGGATTTTCCAGGCACGAGCACTGGAGTGGGGCACCATCGCCACCTTTAACTTACACAGTGATGTATGTCAATTATACGGGCTTCTGAGGTGGCGCTAGTGGTAAAGAACCCACCTGCCGATGCAGGAGACATAAGATATGCAGGTTCGATCCCTGGGTCAAGAGATCCCCTAGAGCAGGGCACGGAAACCCACTCCACTATTCTTGCCTGGAGAACCCCATGGTCAGAGGAGCATGGCAGCTACAGTCCATAGCGTCTTACAGAGTCGGACAAAACTGAAGTGACTTAGCATGTACCCATGCATATCAATTATATCTGTAAAACTGGTTCGAGGGGGACGTCATCCTCAAGTAATTGTATATTTTGCTAGCAGATTTTTTTTTTTAATATTGTGTCTGTGTTTCCTCTCACATACTTCTTCACATAGTTGATAAGTGGTATCTGTTTAATATGTTATATACCAAATCATACTTTCTGTCATTTCCTGGATATTTGAGTATAGTTTTATGAGTGTGTGTGCATCTGTGTGTTTGACACTGTTTTGGCATACTGCAAGTGAGAACAGCTGAAAATGTGTCAAAGAAGGGTATCGTCAGCACAAAATGTTTTTGTTAAATCATTGCACATTTGTTGACGTCGTTGTTGAGCTAACCTCTGTATGTGCCCTGGGGTCCCGGGGGGCTTCACACACTAGCACAAACTGGGTGGCTTAAAGCAACAGAAAATTGTCTTCTCACAGCTCTGGAGTTAGAAGGGCCCAAATCCAGGGGTCAGCAGGCTTGGTTTCTTCTGCAGGTTTCAGGGTTGTCTGTCCCATGCCTCTCTCCTAGCCCTTGGTGTTCCTTGGCTGGTAGAAGTATTACTATAAATTCTGCCTCTGTGATCTCAAGGAATTTTCCTCTGTGTCTATCTGAGTCTCAGAAGAAAGTTAGTCTTATGTTGATAACATCTACAAAGACCCTATTTCCGAATACGATGAATTCCTGGGAATCCAGGGCTAGCGCTTCAGCAGTTCCTTCTGGACAACACAATTCAACCCATAGCAGTGTGTAAAACTATGCGGTTTGTTGTTACTTTTAAGTTTACGGATGGCTTTGATATGTTTTCTCTTTTGATTTCAAAGATGCTACTTCTTTCACATCACTCTCTTCTTGATGATTTCAAAGAAGTTATTATGACTCAGAAGTGTTTCATCTTCAGTCCTAGAACCATTCATACTTATTGTAGTATCTGAGATACCATTGCTTAACTAATTAAACCCATACAACGTGAAGTAGTTTAAATATTCTGAACATTTATATCAAAATGTTAATCATTGTACGCCAATGTTCATGACAGCACTATTTAAAATAGCTAGGACTTGGATATAACCTAGATGCCCACTGACTGAGAATGGATAAAGAAGTTGTGTTACGTATATACAATGGTATATTACTCAGCCATAAAAAAACGATGCATTTGAGTCCGTTCTAATGAGGTGGATGAACCTAGAGCCTATTTTACAGAGTGAAGTAAGTCAGAAAAAGAAGAACAAATTTTGTATATTAATGCAAGTACATGGAATCTAGAAAGATGGCACAGATAACCTCTCTGCAGGGTGGCAGTGGAGACACAGATATAGCGAACAGACTTGGGGGCCCAGAAGGGGAAGGGGAGGGTGGGATGGATTGAGGGCCTAGGATGGAAACACATGCATCACCGTTTGTAAACTAGACAGCCACTGGGAATTTGCTCAAATCTGGTGCTCTGAGAAAAGTTAGAGAGGTGGGATGGGGTAGGAGATGGGAGTGAGATACAAGAGGGAGGAGACATATGCATACCTATGGCTGACTGATGTTGATGTACGGCAGAAACCCACACAACACTGTAAAGCAATTATCCTCCAATTAAAAATAAATACACTTTTAAAAAATGTTAATCATCTGATACTCCAATTAGACTCTTTCATATCTGTCTCAATCTCTGGAATCTCTCAAAATAGGAATTGGACAATTACATCATTTTCAATTCCCTTTTTCTTAAATATCCTAAAGTCATATAGGCTTTAAGTTAAATTTCACATCCTATTCTAAACATGGATTTCTTGACATAGAATCTTGTATCTCATTGACACAGGAAAGACAGGCTGTGATGTGGAAAGGAGATAGACTTGGACAGAACGGGATCCAAGCCCTTGTTCTGCTACTATAAAATTTGCAACCTTGAACCTTATCTGTAAGATGGTGCTAGTTGTTTGGTGGATTAAGTGACAGCAGCTAATGTAGTTTATTAGCTTAAGTGCTAATAGCTTCTGTAGCCTCATTATATGCCAAGCGTTGTTCTAGGTGCTTTACAGATATTACCATGAGTAATTTTTACACAACATACTCAAGAAGTTCTTTTATTAACTGCATTTTAAAGAAGGGAAACTGAGACTCAAGAAGGTTTAGCAGCTTTCCTATGGTTAATCAGCTAGTTGTGGTAAGGCTGGAATTTGAATATGAGCATGCAGGTTTCAAAGCCTTTCCCAGTCATTTATTGCAGAGCCTGACCTCGTGGTATGTGTGCCTTTTGGCTGTTTACGTGGAGATGTATTTAGAACCTCTGTGTATCTGTAGTTTAACAGTAACGCTGGTTTGCTGGAAAACTAGAGCTAAGAACGCACTGAAGATCCTAAATTCAGAAAGAAAAAAATGTACATTAAAAAACATTAAGCATAATGTTTTTGGAAGAATGGAGCAACTGTTCTCTGAGTTGACCAATATTGTTTTCTTTTCAATTTGTCTACTTTTGAAGATGCCTAACTTTCCCCATCCCGTTTTTGAATGGCCGCCAGGAGAGTAGAGTATTTTAGTCTTTAATATGGACTAATGATTATGAGTGTGTGTGTGTGTGTGTGTGCGTGAGCACATGTGTGTACACATGCATGTGAGCTTTGGGGAGGGCGCACACTTTGCGTGCGGAATGTTTAAGTCACTCTCAAGACGTTGAAACTGTCCAGCAACACCTAAGTGGCCTGATAACACCAGGAATGCTCTAGAACATGAAAGACCCTCTTCACATCCACAGGAACAAGGCATGCTGTGCTCTCGGGATCGCACACTGCCTTGGATGAGCTAATCTTGTAACTTCAGCTTTCACCGGGGAGCAAAGTGTAAGCCCCTGGAAAGGAAACTGAAGAGGGGTGACAGCCCAGCACTCACACTGTGCAGCGGCGGCGGGGCTCAGGCTCTTTCGGGAAGGGGCCGGGAAGAGCTCACCTCTGGCTCCTGGCACCAGACAGTGGGGGCCACTCTGAGGAGGGGCCCGGGGAGTCTGCTGAGGAGCTAAATCAGAGTGTCTGGCACGTCCGAGCATCGGGCTGTGGGAAGCCCCAGCCTCACGGGCTGATAACTTATCTCTGTCCTTGAACTGAAGTTGGATTGTAGTATTTGAAATAAAGACAGAGTAAATTTTGTGTTTGTGTTATTTTATACAGATTTGAATCTTTTAAAAATTCAAGTTATATTTCTTTGGAATTAGCAAAAATTTAGCAGCATGTGTTCATTTTTAATTTTTTTAAATTGAAGTATAGTTTATTTACATTATTGTGATAGTTGTATTTCAAACTTACTAAAATATAAAGAAAATAAAATGACACCCAGTTAGATATAATAGATGGTCAACCACCTACTTAAAGTATTTTTTTCTTCCTTCTCCTCTTCCTCTAAAAAAATTTATACAAAAATTTAGATTAAAATTTATATAAAAATTTAGGTTTCACCTAAACCTCTACCCATTTCTCCCAGCTGCCCCAGATTATTTGGAAGCAAGTTGTAGTGATCATATCACTTTATACATGCATTTTAAAAATTAATACCTAAAAGATAAAGAATATTTAAATATGTCCACAGTATCATCATCTCATCTAAATAACAGTAATTCCTTAAATCCTCAAATATCCATTCAGTATTCAAATTTTCCTGTTTTCTTCTATAATACAAGTACTCTATTCATTTGAATCAGAACCAAAGTAATGTCCATACATTGCAAGTGATTGACATCGGCTAAGTCCCTCACAATCTGTAGATTTCTTACCCCCACGTCCGTTGTCTTTCGTGTCGGCTGTCTTCCTTTATTTGGTGAAGAAACCCACACTGCAGATTTTGATGACTGCATCCAAGTGGCTCCATTTCCTATTTTCCTTTGTTTTTTCATAAATTGGGAGTTGGATCTAGAGGTTTAAGCAGATAGAAATTCTCTTTATAGCAAGAATATTTCACTGGTATCTTGTGTGCTTCTATCAGGGAGATAATGTTGATTTTTCTTTCATTTATGATTAATGCTCAGAGTATCATCTTCTCTTTAAAGAAATAAAATGTGATAGATAACAAAGTTCCATCCTACCTCTCATTCCATCCCCAGAGGTAACTGCTATCCTGAATTTTCTGTGTTTCATTTCCATACATATTTTTATACCTTGATTATATAAGCATATCCTTTTAAACAGGGTTGTAAATACATGTGTTTTAAATTTTACACAATTGGTATCACACGGCATGAATGTATTTGCAGCTTCTTTGGGGATGTATCTGTGTTAAAACATGAGGACATAATTCATGTGTTTTTAACCACAGTTCAGTATTGCATTGTATGAATGAACTCTCATTTGTTTATCAGTTTGTCTAACTGTGGACAGATATGCCAGTTTCACGCCCCCCTGTTATGAACAGCCCTGCAACAGATACTCGTGTACCTGGGTCCTTGTGGGTATGCCCTCTGCTTCCTCTGGGGTTGATACCGGAAAGGGAAATTTCTGGTTTATAGTGGAGCTGACTTGGGCTGGCTTAAGAGAGCTTATTGTTACATTTTCAAAATTTTTGTGAACTGAATTTTAAACACAGACATTATTAAAAATTAAGTTACATAAACTTGCAAGTAAATTATGTTAAAAACAAAGGTAATAAATACCCAAAGTTCATCACTTACTGATTATTTTTCTGTAATTTACTATGCTCTTTATGTACATACTACCACTATCTGTTCTCTTGGGTTATTTACATCTGCTTTATCTGTTTGGAGGAAATACTATATAACAGTGTGATACTGCTTATCTCTTCCCAGCTCTGCGCTGAGTGGCACCACGCCGGCAGCTTGCAGTCAGTCATGGTGGGAGTGTTCACATCACAGAAATTGGAGCCTACTACAAATCAGGACTTAATTTAGTGTTTTGTTGATGGTCTGGACTTAAGAAAGTAAGGGGGAAATGTTAATCACGCAGATTCATCTTAAAAACATATTATGTCTACAGTCCTTATATTGTGCTGCCACTGCTGCTAAGTTGCTTCTGTCGTGTCCGACTCTGTGCGACCCCAGAGACGGCAGCCCACCAGGCTCCCCCGTCCCTGGGATTCTCCAGGCAAGAACACTGGAGTGGGTCGCCATTTCCTTCTCCAGTGCATGAAAGTGAAGAGTAAAAGTGAACTCTCTCAGTCGTGTCCGACTCCTAGCGACCCCATGGACTGGCTCCTCCGTCCATGGGATTTTCCAGGCAAGAGTACTGGAGTGGGGTGCCATCGCCTTCTCTGTCTTATATTGTGAATAGCCCCCAAAGTGAGCAAATCATCTTTCAGTCTTTCAGTGTTCAAACACTATTATCCAGTAACATATCCAAAGTCACATTCGATGGTCATGGTACAATTCCTTGGAAGGTGATGGACTGTCCAGTGAATGATGGCACAATTTAGAGGCCTAATTTGTACCACACTAAAAAAAAAATCATTTGTGGATTAAAGATCTCAAAAACCAGCAGTTTTTCTTTTGAAAGGAAACATTAGAGGACATCTTTGTGGCCTTAGAGGAGGCACCTCTCAGATCCATTTTGAAGGAAGATCTTATTGTTCTTGTTCAGTTGCTCGGTCGTGTCCAACTCTTTGTGACCCTATGAACTGCAGCACGCCAGGCTCCCCTATCCTTCACCATCTCCCAGAGTTTGCTCAAACTCATGTCCACTGAGTCGGTGATGCCATGCAACCATCTCATCCTCTGTCGTCCCCTTCTCCTCTCGCCTTTAATCTTTCCCAGCATCAGGGTCTTTTCCAATGAGTCAGCTCTTCGCATCAAGTGGCTCAAGTATTGGAGTATCAGCTTCAGCATCAGTCCTTGCAGTGAATATTCAAGGATGATTTCCCTTAGGATTGACTGGTTGGACTCCTTGCAGTCCAGGGGACTCTCAAGAGTCTCCCCCAACACCACAGATTGAAATGGCTATCAGGCTTCAGCAGTCAGCTTTTGGACCCAAGTTTACACTGTTCTTGGGGAGGTCAGCAGCCAATGCCTGAGCAAGGTGGTAATTCAAGCCATTTCCACCCAAAGATGAACTTCACAGAGGGGCAGCCTTTGCCCTGCAGTTCCCGTCAGGCTGGCAGAGACTGTCAAATCTGCATTGTGTTCTGACGGTCCCCTGCCCAACCTTACTTTCCCTCTTTTACTTTCTTAGGTGTTATGCCCCAGGGAAACTTCTGCACACCTGACTTCATTTCAGGGTCTGCTTCTCCTTGAGGAACCCACCTGCAACCCGCTTTATGACTTTGGTTTAGGAAAGGATTGTTCCTTTATGAATTAAACAGTTCTACAATGTACGTCCATCATATTTTTGTTGGAACTATGGGTCGTGTTACAGTATGGCTTGCATACAATTTTTTCTGGATCCTGAATTCAGACTTGCCAAAAACTGTTAGGAGTCCTTGTCTTTGGGTAGTGAGAAGTTGGCTGAAAATGTTCTAGTTGCATGTCCATATTTTTCTCTGCTCTCCAACAGACCTGTCTCCTTCTTTTGCTGTTGTTGTCCAACGTGTCTTCATTTGGCTGGGCCGGGTCTTAGTTACAGCATGTAGGATCTTTGATCTTTGTTGCAGCCTGCGGGATCTTTAGTTGTGGCCTATGGGATCTAGTTCCCCAACCAGGGATCAAACCCGGGCCCCCTGCACTGGGAGCTCACAGTCTTAGCCACTAGACCACCAGGAAAGTCCCATTTATTTTACTTCTATATGACTTATGTAAAAAAGTATATTTCTTTTCTATGAGTGTTTATAGCAATGGCTGGGAGCTTGATAGCTAATTCTACTCAATAATTCATTGAGAAACTGCAAGTTGCCAAGTTTTGTTCTAAAACAGCAGGAGATTTAAATACCAGCAAGAGTGTCCTTGGGCTTCCCTTGTGGTTCAGGTGGTAAAGAATCTGCCTGCAATGTAGGAGACCTGGGTTTGACCCCTGGGTCGGGAAGATCCCCTGGAGAAGGGAATGGCAACCCACTCCAGTGTTCTTGCCTGGGAAATCCCATGGACAGAGGAGCCTGGTGAGCTACAGTCCATGGGGTCACAAAGAGTGAGACACGACTAATTCAGCAACACTGAACACTTAAGATTGTCCTTGCTGCTAAGGATCCTGCAAATGAGGCCAAGGCAGGAGATGCTTCGTGGGGCTGTGAGGTCAGGTCACCGTGTTCTGTCTTAGTTCGTTTTGGTCTAATTAGCTTTGTTGAGAAACTTCTTGTTTCAGTTTCGGGTGGTGGCTTCAGTACATCTAGAAACTTACCCTCTGTATTGACTTAAGGGAAGAAGCCGTTCTTTTTTGGTTGACTTACGGTCTTTCTTGGGCTTCCCAGGTGGTGCTAGTGGTAAAGAACCCACCTGCTAGTGCAGGAGGTGTAAGAGATCTGAGTTTGATCCCCGGGTCAGGAAGATCCCCAGAAGGAGAGCATGGCAACCCACTCCAGTATTCTTGCCTGGAGAATCCCGTGGACAGAGGAGCCTGGCGGGCTGTAGTCCATGGGGTCACAAAGAGTCAGACATGACTGAAGTGAGTTAGCACACACACATGGACAGGGATATTATTGGTGGTGACCTCATTAGTTTAGGGGCTTCCCTGGAGGCTCAGATGGTAAAGAATCTGCCTGCAATGCAGGGGCCCCGGGTTTGATCCCTGGGTCAGGAAGATCCCCTGTAGGAGGAAATGGCTACCCACTCCAGTATTCTTGCCTGGAGAATTCCATGGACAGACCGTGGGGTCAAAAAGAGTCGGGCATGCCTGAGAGACTAACACTTTCACTTTCTTTCATTAGTTTAGTATGAGAAAAAATGCAATGATACCCGTGGGGGGGGGGGGGGGGGAAATACAAGCAGTGCTCCTATCCCGAGATCCCTTTCTTAATCTGACAAGGGAAGCTCTCTCCTTTCTAGAGAGGCAGGGAGATGAGTGCCATACAATTAGAAATGGGAGTAGGGATAAGCATCCCAGCATCACCTGGCAGTAAATTGACACACTTTTTGAAAGCTCTTTGGATTCATACCAAGTGAAGAATGAGTGTGGAGGAAGGAAAAGGAAATGGTTGTGTCCTAAGACTTTGGAATAAGCTGGCCCCAAGTCCCTAATGGCAGGGAGAAGTCTGTGTGTGATGAGGGTAGTGGCATAGACTAACCTCTGTGACAGTGATGATTTAGAGTCCAGCGTTGCAGAGTTGTTAGTTCTGTGTGTACGTTGTAACAGCCCACATTAAAATTAGACGAGATACTCCAGCTCATCTCAGCCAACCTTCAAAGGAACGCTAATCAGAAGAAGGGTTGGGGGAGAAGAGAGAGGACCAGTGTTATGTGTAACCTCTCAGGGCAGTAGTCTCTGAATTCATCTTTCCAAACAGAAGAGATTGCTTATTGTTTCCCTTGTAGACCTATCACACAGCTGGCAACGTCCCCCAAACTCAGTTTATTCTCTAGGGTTTTAGAAGCAGAAAAAGACAAAGAAGCATCTTTTGTTGTGGTCACTCAGAGGACACGGAAAGAATATCTTGTGCAGCTGTAGTTACGAGGGAAACACCTAAGGAAGCCTCGGAGCCATTTCTGTGTTTGGGCTGGTTCTAAAGTAGACAGGCTTGAGAAAGGCAATCACAAAAATATTTCATAGACAGTGGTTTCATTTTGTTAACTCTTAGGGCCAGTGTCGACGGAAGGGAAAAACACGACAGGAGGCGTGTGAGCTGCGGTTGCGCCCCGGCTTCCTTAGGGCACTGGGTGGGACCCGGGCTCTCCGGCGCTGAGAGAGGCTGTTCTGAGGCCAGCGTAGCTGTGACCTTGGAGAAAGGGAGACATGCAACCCAGCACAGAAGGTTGCTGCTGGTCACGAGGAACAGACCTCTTAGTTAAAGGCTTTCATGCTTTCCTAAGTATGGGAACATGCAAGAATCCAGGCTCACAGAACTTTTTTTTTTTAATGAAAATTCTGAAAATATCTGTTGGAAGACCTGTTCTGCCAGTTTTCCCAGAGCGCAGAGGGCCTTGTTCCTGACCTCCACCCTCGTTCCTGACCAACACCCTCTGACGGGTGTTGGAGGTCAGCGGCTGGGGTGGCCAGTGACTCAGTGGGTGCTGGGTGACATTCCTGAGCTGGCACCGGGCACCTGGGGAGGAGGAAACTGTGCTAAGCTGCAAGTTCCCAGAAGCTTTCTGTAGTGCCCATGGAGATTAAAATGATGTCCACCCTCACAGCCAGGCTTGAAAGCTAATTCAGGACCTGAACTCCCCGACAAGCCAAGGGGCTGCCCTCTGCACACCCCCACACACTTCCCAGACCTGAGACTCCATCGGAGATTAGCTATCTCCTGATCCCTCACTCAGCAAAACTATTGTTTTCATCTACTTAACATACATTTTCCCCCCACATCTGTATTTATCTGAAATATCTTTATCTGAATATATATGAATACTTATCTGAATATATCTTGTCTTGATAGATTATTATCCAGTTAACATTCTACTGTCTTTCTTGGTGGTAAATAAAATAAAATCCATTGTACAATAGATTAAGCAAATAATTTCCCCAGTTGCTGAGTGTTAAAGAGTCTGCCTGCCAATGCAGGAGATGCAAGAAATGTGGGTTCAATCCCTGGGTCAGGAAGGTCCCCTGGAGGAGGGTATGGCAACCCACTCCAATATTCTTCCTGAAGAATCTCATGGACTGAAAAGCCTGGTGGGCTACCATCCATAGGGTTGCAGAGAGTCGGTCACCACTGAGCATGAGCGTGAAGTAAATAATAAAATAGTAACATCTGCTCCATTTAAAACAATTGTTTATTTTATTTGACTGCACTGGGTCTTAGTTGTGGAGCATGGGGTCTTTAGTGGCAGCCTGCAGTGTCTGTTTCCTGGGCCAGGGATTGAACCCAGGACCCCTGCATTGAGAGTATGGACTCTTAAGCACTCAACCACCAGGGAAGTCCGTCAGCTCTGTTTTTGAGGAGCTTCTTTGTACCAGTCACTGTACTTTGCAAATTGGCATCTTATCTAGTGTAACTCACAGAAATGTATGAGAATCTCACAATAATGTATGCGGATCTCACAAAAATGTATGCGGATCTCACATATTTGAAAACAGATGGGGAGACTTTGCCTTAAAAGAGCTAAGGGCTTCCAGAATCCAGGTCTACCTGGATCCAAACTCGACTCTCTTCCCACTACATTGCATTTGCTCTGAGGATAACAGCAGCTGGCTCGTTCTATCTGGCTCTGATAAATGCAGTAGTGATAACACCTCCGCTGTGGTGTAAGGATGACAGCAGCGAACACTGCCTTCTATGGCTCTTCTGCAATGAACGTGTTGTATGTATACACATACACACACACACAGCACAGTCACACACTCCTCTAATGCATCACGCCTCCATAAGGAAAGTACCATTTGCCATTTCTGACCTCACCTCACCGAAGAGAAAGCTGAAGCGCCGAGACCCTTCCTGCTGCCCAAGGGTGCACGGCTCGCAGTGATGGAGCCGGAGCTGACCCGGGCAGGCAGTGACCACCTCACTGCCACAGCAGGATGCCACCAGGGAGCTCTCCTCTCTGTAAGAGCTCACTGCCATGCCACCGCAGGCTCCGAGCGTGTTTGAATGAATGTTTTCAGGAAGCAGGTCCATTTACACTCATTTTCCATTTATTATCATTTATTTATTTACTGGAATATTTATTTCCATTTTCCATTTATTATCATTTTCCCTCACGCCCCACGTGTCCCACATGCCCCGATATAGAACAGCTCTTTGTAGGTTGTGAAAGATAAATACCTAATGGTACTCCTTGAAGAGATTTTATTCAAGTATCCACGCTTCAGTTCAGTTCAGTCCGTTCAGGCACTCAGTCGTGTCCGACTCTTTGCGACCCCATGAATCACAGCACACCAGGCCTCCCTGTTCATCACCATCTCCCGGAGTTCACTCAGACTCACGTTCATCGAGTCCGTGATGCCATCCGGACATCTCATCCTCTGTTGTCCCCTTCTCCTCCTGCCCCCAATCCCTCCCAGCATCAGAGTCTTTTCCAATGAGTCAACTCTTTGCATGAGGTGGCCAAAGCACTGGAGTTTTAGCTTTAGCATCATTCCTTCCAAAGAATTCCCAGGGCTGATCTCCTTCAGAATGGACTGGTTGGATCTCCTTGCAGTCCAACGGACTCTCAAGAGTCTTCTCCAGCACCACAGTTCAAAAGCATCAATTCTTCGGTGCTCAGCCTTCTTCACAGTCCAACTCTCACATCCATACATGACCACAGGAAAAACCATAGCCTTGACTAGACGAACCTTAGTCGGCAAAGTAATGACCCTGCTTTTGAATATACTGTCTAGGTTGGTCATAACTTTTCTTCCAAGGAGTAAGCGTCTTTTAATTTCATGGCTACAATTACCATCTGCAGTGATTCTGGAGCCCAAAAAATTAAAGTCTGACACTGTTTCCACTGTTTCCCCATCTATTTCCCATGAAGTGATGAGACCAGATGCCATGATCTTCATTTTCTGAATGTTGAGTTTTAAGCCAACTTTTTTACTCTCCTCTTTCACTTTCATCAAGAGGCTTTTTAGCTTCTCTTCACTTTCTGCCATAAGGGTGGTGTCATCTGCATATCTGAGGTTATTGATATTTTTTCTGGCAATCTTGATTCCAGCTTGTGCTTCTTCAATCCCAGCGTTTCTCATGATGTACTCTGCATATAAGTTAAATAAGCAAGGTGACAATATACAGCCTTGACATACTCCTTTTCCTATTTGGAACCAGTCTGTTGTTCCATGTCCAGTTCTAACTGTTGCTTCCTGACCTGCATACAGATTTCTCAAGAGGCAGGTTAGGCGGTCTGGTATTCCCATCTCTTTTAGAATTTTCCACAGTTTATTGTGATCCACACAGTCAAAGGTTTTGGCATAGTCAATAAAGCAGAAATAGATGTTTTTCTGGAACTCTCTTGCTTTTTCCATGATCCAGCAGATGTTGGCAATTTGATCTCTGGTTCCTCTGCCTTTTCTAAAACCAGGTTGAACGTCAGGGAGTTCACGGTTCACATATTGCTGAAGCCTGGCTTGGAGAATTTTGAGCATTACTTTACTAGCATGTGAGATGAGTGCAATTGTGCGGTAGTTTGAGCATTCTTTTGCATTGCCTTTCTTTGGGATTGGAATGAAAACTGACCTTTTCCAGTCCTGTGGCCACTGCTGAGTTTTCCAAATTTGCTGGCATATTGAGGGCAGCACTTTCACAGCATCATCTTTTAGGATTTGAAACAGCTCAACTGGAATTTCATCACCTCCACTAGCTTTGTTCGTAGTGATGCTTTCTAAGACCCACTTGACTTCACTTTTCAAGATGTCTGGCTCTAGATTAGTGATCACATCATCATGATTATCTGGGTCGTGAAGATCTTTTTTGTACAGTTCTTCCGTGTATTCTTGCCACCTCTTCTTAATATCTTCTGCTTCTGTTAGGTCCAGACTATTTCTATCCTTTATCGAGCCCATCCTTGCATGAAATGTTCCACGCTTAGCCATACTCAAACTGTAATGTAAATTTGAGAGTCAAAGAATGGGATGAATCTATTTTGTACTTAACAGGAGCTAAAAATTATTTTGCTTAGGTTATACCTATCATCTTCCTAACTGTTATTTTTTTAAAATATATATATGTTATTATTTAAAATTTTAGTATTATTAATATTTTAGAAATTTACAAAATTGCTTATTTCTTTCCCGCTATCTGGGCCTTCATTGCTGTGCACGGGCTTTCTCCAGTCACTGTGCGCAGGCTTCTCGTTGGTGGCCCCTCTTGTTGGAGAACACAGGCTCGATCGTGCAGCAGGCTTCAGTAGCTGTGGCTCACGGGTTTTGCAGCTCTGTGCCATGTGGAATCTTCCCAGACCAGGGATTGAACCCGTGTCCCTCGTATTGGCAGGTGTACTCTTACCCACTGAGGCACCAGGGAAGCCCCTAATAAGCTGTTCTGGTTCTCACATCACAGACGAAGATGCTGGATAAAGGTGAGAGGTGAAATCGTGTGAATGCAGTCACATCAGTTGCGACAGAACAGGTATGTCTGTGTCCACAACCGTTACACAGTCAGCAGCCAGAGTGGGATCCACTTAGGGGAAGGATAGGAGGAGAGAAATCTGAGCCGGAGGAGAACACGGGCCCTGCTGTGGCTTCATCCAGGGCATAAAGAGCCTGCCAGAAGCTGTGGAAATTGTACAAGGAGACACCTGTAAGCAGGGGTAACTCGCCAGTTGAAGAGGACAGTGGCCCCCAAAGGAGTGAAGCTCTTTTGCAGGAGGGGGAGGTGAGCTTGGAGAACGTTTTAGCTCATAATGCTCAGCTTCAAAAGACCATATGCGAAGTCTGAACCTGATTGGAAGCAGTGTGAACCTATTCCTGCAAATACCTAAGAAGTGCCCGGAGGCTGCTGTCATAATTAATAAAATGGTTAATGAGTGAACTCGAGACAGCACATCCATTAGACTACCGCTGAGAAGAATGGAACTTTTAGAGTTAAATTTCAAAATCTGGCAAACGATACCGACAATTTGTCCAAGCTTTTACCACAAATCTGCTGCTTTCAAAAAATAGCCAAAGATCTTCAAAATAATGCCTAGATAACTCAAAAAGCCAGCATGCAATTTATAACATGCCGCTGAACTTGAAGAGCACTGGAAGGAGATTTACTTAGACCCCATGAAGGTGATGATTTAGAGGAGGGGAAGGAGCCATTCATGTGGGCAGAGTGAGAAAGGTTACTGCTAAAGGGCCTGTCTTGTCTCCCGTGGGGGAAAGAAAAACAGAAGCCGGGCGGCTCTGCAGTCCATCAGCTTGTCTAAATGGCCCCATTGCCCTAAAAAGCGCAGGTCAGCGCTGGACTTTTCAGAGCTGACGGACTTCTCCTCCCGCCCAGGCAGCACCGCCTTCCTTCCTAATCACCATGCAATAGAGTCGGCAATAAGCTGGAGCCGAGATTTGCAACAGAGAACTGTGCAGTCAACACGCCAGCTGGAGCAGAAAGTCCATGAAACATACATTTCTTGGAAAATGACCCTGGTTTCTGGCAGTTATTACTGTGAATGAGAATACTTTAGAATCTCAACCCAAAATGACTTAGCAGGTTTTTTCTTTTTTTTTTTTTCCTCCAAACGCCTCTACAGTATGTTTTATTCTGTGTTTATCCCTGACTCACAATTGCAGGCAAGTTTTAATCATGCTTTCTCCTGAATAACTTTGAAGGTGTCTGTGCTATAAAACAATATATGACTTTGTTTTGTACTATTTATTATTGAAACTTTAAACTTTTTCCTCCTTACTCTGATGATGTTTCTTTTCAAGAAAGAATACGGTAAATGTATTTCTATGAAACATTTTAAAAATGAAAAACACAATAAACTGAGAATCTGCCAGTGTTTACCATTTAAACATTTCGATTTTCAAGGGTAGAATTGCTGTGGCAAAAGACCCTAACCTAGAGGACGTGTTAGTCACTCAGTCAAGTCCAACTCTTTGCGACTCCGTGGACTGTAGCCTGCCAGGGTCCATGGAATTCTCCAGGTAAGAATACTGGAGCCAGTTGCCATTCCCTTCTTCAAGGGATCTTCCCGACTGATCTTGCCAGGTCGAACCTGGGTCTCCTGCATTGCAGGCAGGTTCTTTACCAGCTAAGTCATCAGGGAACCCCCTAGAACCTCATGTAATTAGGACCCCTCCGAGTAGAAAAGACAGGCAAGGGAGAAGTGAGATACTTTTGGCATTTTGCTGACTTAATCCTTTGGGGTGGTGCACAGAGAACCTGAATAATTCCAGCTTATCCTAGAGTAAGAGTCAGAGGAGTCTTCTGATGTAGAAATTCGGGTTCCTCATTAAAAGCCTAGAAATAATTTGATTGTGACCTGGAATTTGTGCAGTCGGACAGAATGAAAGACAAACGTCACATTTTTCAGTGCAGGGACTCTGTTGTTTGCCTCCATGTATTTTTTTTTTTTAATTAAATTTTTTTTTGGCTACGCTGGGTCTTCGTTGCTCTGAAAGGGCTTCTCTGGTTGGGTTTAGTTGCCCCACCACATGTGGGATCTTAGTTCTTCAACCAATGATTGAACCATGTCCCCTGCATTGAAAGGTGGATTCTTAACTGCTGGACCCCCAGGAAAGTCCCACCTCCGTGTATTCTTGTATTCTCTCAATTGACCTTTAAAAAGTAAGTGGTGAATATTAATACCACTATTATTCAACATAGTTTTAGAAGTCCTAGCTGCTGCAATCTGAGAAGAAAAAGAAATAAAAGGAATCCAGATTGGAAAAGAAGAAGTAAAGCCCTTACTGTTTGCAGATGACATGATACTGTACATAGAAAACCTTAAATATACTATCAAAAAATTACTAGAGCTAATCAGTGAATTTAGGAAAGTCACAGGATACAAAATCAATACACAGAAATTACCTGCATTTCTATATATGAAAAATGAAATATGAGAAAGAGAAATTAAGGAATCAATCCTATTCACCATTGCAAAAAAAAAAATTAAATATCTAGGAATAAGCTTACCTCAGGAGACAAGAAACCTGAATGCAAGTCAGGAAGCAACAATTAGAACTGGACATGGAACAACAGACTGGTTCCAAATAGGAAAAGGGGTACATCAAGGCTGTATATTGTCACCCTGCTTATTTAACTTATATGCAGAGTACATCATGAGAAATGCTGGGATGGAAGAAGCACAAGCTGGAATCAAGATTGCTGGGAGAAATATCAAAAACCTCAGATATGCAGATGACACCACCCTTATGGCAGAAAGTGAAGAGGAGCTAAAAAGCCTCTTGATGAAAGTGAAAGAGGAGAGTGAAAAAGTTGGCTTAAAACTCAACATTCAGAAAACGAAGATCATGGCATCTGGTCCCATCACTTCATGGGAAATAGATGGGGAAACAGTAGAAACAGTGTCAGACTTTATTTTGGGGGGCTCCAAAATCACTGCAGATGGTGATTGCAGCCATGAAATTAAAAGACGCTTACTCCTTGGAAGGAAAGTTATGACCAACCTAGATAGCATATTCAAAAGCAGAGACATTACTTTGCCAACAAAAGTCCGTCTAGTCAAGGCTATGGTTTTTCCACTAGTCATGTATGGTTGTGAGAGTTGGACTGTGAAGAAGGCTGAGCACCAAAGAATTGATGCTTTTGAACTGTGGTGTTGGAGAAGACTCTTGAGAGTCCGTTGGACTGCAAGGAGATCCAACCAGTCCATCCCTAAAGGAGATCAGTCCTGGGTGTTCATTGGAAGGACTGATGCTGAAGCTGAAACTCCAATACTTTGGCCACCTCATGCGAAGAGTGGACTCATTGGAAAAGACCCTGATGCTGGGAGGGATTGCGGGCAGGGGGAGAAGGGGACGACAGAAGATGAGATGGCTGGATGGCATCACCGACTTGATGGACATGAGTTTGGGTAAACTCCGGGAGTTGGTGATGGACAGGGAGCCCTGCCATGCTTCAATTCATGGGGTCACAAAGAGTCGGACATGACTGAGCAACTGAACTGAACTGAACTGATGCTTTACCTTAAGAGAGAAAAAAGGACTCAAATTTAAGATGTTTCTTGGTATAAATAAACCTCAAAGAATTCATATAATTTTTTGAACATTGCTTTAGTTTCCTACTCAAAATTAAATCCTTTGATAATTGCTTTAAAAAAAAAAAACAAGCATGAGGCAATAATTCAAGTGCCACTGTAAGGAACTGAATCAAAGTGAATTTAATTCAATTCTTTGCAATTCACCACATTTTGATGTGGGAAAAAATAAAAGGAATCTGTCCGATAGCTGAATGGAGCCTTGTTCTGCTGCCTCTCATCGCAAACAAGGCTCTGCTGCTCTCAGCTAACTAAAAACGGAATATTATATACCCCAGAGGCAGCTCAGAAAGCTTCACAATAGCTCACGGGATGAACGCTGTCTCTATGAGGAAAAATACTGCTTTGTACACAATGGCCCTGTTTTGCATTTCTTTGGCTTGAAATATTGAAGATATGTTATTGTGGCCATCTTTAAGATCATGAAAAAAGGCAGAATAAAAGAGGAATTTACTTCCTCAGGGAAACATTATGTCAGAAGTAAAGTCAGAAATACCTTTGTCTGACCCACTCTGGCTGGCTTCAGCTCTAAGGGTCAGTGGTTTGATGAGAACTGGCGAAATAGAGAGTGGGGATGGGAAGAAAGCAGAAGCCCTACAGAAAGGGAGGGCAAGAGGAGGTTGACAGGGAGAAATTCTAAAAGGAGTGAGTCTGCCGTTACTTTAGATTGGCTGATAATGCTTTTGTAGACATTTCAATGAAAAAAAAAAAAACTTTGGGAAGGTTTTTCTTTGACTGTTTTTCTTGAATGAAAATGCAAATTCTGAGAAATCAAAGATTCAGATCAAAACCTGGAAGGATAACTTAACATGATATAAAATACAATCAAGATTCAAAAAAAATTTGCATGTTGGGAAATTGGGTGAAAATAAAGACTATAAAGAGATAGCAAATGCTGGATGTGGAGAAAAGAGACCTCTTGTACTCTGTTGCATGGGAATGTAAATTGGTGCAGTCACTATAGAAAACATACTAGAGAATCCTCAAAAAAACTTAAAATAGAACTACCATCTGATCGAGGAACTCCGCTTCTGAGAATATACCCAAAGGTAAAGAAAACACTAACTCAAAAACATATCTGCACCCCCATGTCTACAGCAGTTAGTTTATACTAGGCATGACATGGAAACCACCCACGTGTCCACTGATGGAAGAACAGAGAAAGATGTTGCTGAACATAAACAATGAACGGAGTATGAGTTGGCCTTAAAACCCAGGAAAATCCTACCATTTGTGGCAACAACATAGATGGGCCTTGAAGGCATTATGCCAAATGAAATAAGTCAGACAGAGAAAGACAAATAGTCTATGATTTCATTTACATATGGAATCTAAAACAAAATTCCAAACTCACAGAACAGGAAATGAGATCTGGGACTACAAGGGGTTGGGCTTTGGGGGAGGGGTTTTGGGGATAATAGGTGACTGGGCAAGACCATGTGACCAAGTAACCTAAAGCAAAATTTTCCCCAAGTGGCTCAGTGGTAAAGAATCTGCTTGTAATGCGGGAGTCACAGGAGACCCCGGTTCAATCCCTGGGTCGGGAAAACCCCCTGGAGGAAGGCATGGCAAGCCAGTCTAGTATTCTTGCCTGGAGAACTGCATGGACAGAGGAGCCTGGCAGGCTACACCCTCCACACGGTCGCAAAGAGTTGGGTACAGCTGAAGCCACTGAGCACACGCAATGTCTTAAGTTAAAAGTTTAAGTTTGATGTAGGAGTTCCTCTATCATTTTGTTCTTTCGTTAAAATTAAACTATATTCTAATTGTCTTTTTCACTTTTTGGTTACTGCTGTTCAGCCTACAAATCCAAAACATGCTTAGTTAGCTCTTAAGTTTGGCAAAGATGTGCCCAAATAGATGCAAGAGGAAAATTAGAATGAGACATGTTTTCAGCATTTATGTACCTTACATACATGAAGTGACCAACCATCCCATATTCACTTTTGTTTATTTAATAAAATTTTTACCTTAGTTTCCTCTGGACTTGCAGAAAATTTACAAAGATAATACAGAGTCCCCAGTACAGTCCCTACTTACTTTCCCATGGCTAACAATTAGTATCATGATTTGTCACATGTAATGAACCAACATTCAGTTCAGCTTAGTTCAGTCACTCAGTCCTGTCCGACTCTTTGCAACCCCATGGACTGCAGCACACCAGGCCTCCCTGTCCATCACCAACTCCTGGAGCTTCCTCAAACTCATGTCCATCGAGTCAGTGATGCCATCTAACCATCTCATCCTCTGTTGTCCCCTTCTCCTCCCACCTTCAATCTTTCCCAGCATCAGGGTCTTTTCAAATGAGTCAGTTCTTCGCATCAGGTGGCCAAAGGATTTGAGTTTCAGCTTCAGCATCAGTCCTTCCAGTGACTATTCAGGACTGATTTTCTTTAGGATTGACTGGTTGGATCTCCTTGCAGTCCAAGGGACTCTCAAGAGTCTTCTCCAACACCACAGTTCAGAAGCATCAATTCTTTGGCGCTCAGCTTTCTTTATAGTCCAACTCTCACATCCATACATGACTACTAGAAAAACCATAGCTTTGACTAAATGGACCTTTGTTGGCAAAGTAATGTCTTTGCTTTTAAATATGCTGTCTGATGCTGCTGCTGAGTCTCTTCAGTTGTGTCCAACTCTGTGCAACCCCGTAGACGGCAGCTCACCAGGCTTCTCTGTCCCTGGGACTCTCCAGGCAAGAATACTGGAGTGGGCTGCCATTTCCTTCTCCAATGCATGCATGCTAAGTTGCTTCAGTAGTGTCCTATTCTATTCGAGCCTATGGACAGCAGCCCACCAGGCTCCTCTGGTCACAGAATTATCTAGGCAGGAATAGTGGAGTGGGTTGCCAGTTGGTCATAACTTTTCTTCCAAGGAGCAAGTGTCTTTTAATTTCATAGCTGCAGTCACCATCTGCAGTGATTTTGGAGCCCCAAAAAATAAAGTCTGACACTGTTTCCCCATCTATTTCCCACGAAGTGATGGGACCAGATGCCATGATCTTAGTTTTCTGAATGTTGAGCTTTAAGCTGACTTTTTCACTCTTCTCTTTCACTTTCAAGAGGCTCTTTAGTTCTTTTTCGCTTTCTGTCATAAGGGTAGTGTTATCTGCATATCTGAGGTTATTGATATTTCTCCCGGCAATCTCGATTCCAGCTTGTGCTTCTTCTAGCCCAGCATTTCTCATGATGTACTCTGCATATAAGTTAAATAAGCAGGGTGACAATATACAGCCTTGACGTACTCCTTTTCCTATTTGGAACCAGTCTGTTTTTCCATGTCCAGTTCTAATTGTAGCTTCCTGACCTGCATACAGATTTCTCAAGAGGCAGGTCAGGTGGTCTGGTATTCCCATCTCTTTTAGAATTTTCCACAGTTTATTGTGATCCACACAGTCAGAGGCTCTGGCATAGTCAATAGAGCAGAAGTAGTTGTTTTTCTGGAATTTTCTTGCTTTTTTGATGATCCAGCAGATGTTGGCAATTTGATCTCTGGTTCCTCTGCCTTTTCTTAAACCAACTTGAACATCTGGAAGTTCACAGTTCACGTACTGTTGAAGCCTGGCTTGGAGAATTTTGAACATTACTTTGCTAGCCTGTGAGATGAGTGTAATTGTGTGGTCGTTTGAGCATTTTTTGGCATTGCTTTTCTTAGGGATTGGAATGAAAACTGACCTTTTCCAGTCCTGTGGCTACTGCTGAGTCTTCCAAATTTGCTGGCATACTAAGTGCAGATTTTCACAGCATCATCTTATAGGATTTGAAATAGCTCAACTGGAATTCCATCACCTCCACTGTGATGGACAGGTCCATCACCAACTCCCGGAGCTTAGCTCTGTTCATAGTGATGCTTCCTAAGGTCCATTTGACTTCGCATTCCAGGATGTCTGGCTTTAGGTGAGTGATCACACCATCTTGATTATCTGAGTCATGAAGATCTTTTTTGTATTGTTCTTCTGTGTGTTTTGTGTTTTTGCGACCTCTTCTTAATATCTTCTGTTTCTATTAGGTCCATACCATTTCTGTCATTTATTGAGCCCATTTTTTCATGAAATTATTCCCTTGGTATCTCAAATTTTCTTGAAGAGATCCCTAGTCTTCTCCATTCTATTGTTTCCCTCTATTTCTTTGCATTGATCACTGAGGAAGGCTTTCTTATCTTTCCTCCCTTTTCTTTGGAACTCTGCATTCAAATGGGTATACCTTTCCTTTTCTCCTTTGGCTTCCACTTCTCTTCTTTTCTCAGTTATTTGTAAGGTCTCCTCAGAGAACCATTTGGCCTTTTTGCATTTCTTTTTCTTGAGGATGGTCTTGATCCCTGTCTCCTATACAATGTCGTGAACCTCCGTCCATAGTTCTTTAAGTACTCTATCAGATCTAATCCCTTAAATCTATTTCTCACTTCCACTGTAAAATCAGAAGGGATTTGATTTAGGTCATACCTGAATGGTTTAGTGGTTTTCCCTACTTTCTTCAATTTCAGTCTGAATTTGGCAATAAGGAGTTCATGATCTGAGCCACAGTCAGCTCCCGGTCTTATTTTTGCTGACTGTATAGAGCTTCTCCATCTTTGACTGCAAAGAATATAATCAATCTGATTTTGGTGTTGACCATCTGGTGATGTCCGTGTGTAGAGTCTTCTCTTGTGTTGTTGGAAGAGAGTATTTGCTATGACCAGTGCGTTCTCTTGGCAAAACTCTATTAGCCTTGCCTTGCTTCATTCTGTACTCCAAGGCCAAATTTGCCTGTTACTCCAGGAATTTCTTGACTTCCTACTTTTGCATTCCAGTCCCTATAATGAAAAGGACATCCTTTTTGGGTGTTAGTTCTAAAAGGTCTTGTAGGTCTTCATAGAACCGTTCAATTTCAACTTCTTCAGCATTACTGGTTGGGGCATAGACTTGGATTACTGTGATATTGAATGGTTTGCCTTGGAAACGAACAGAGATCATTCTGTCATTTTTGAGCCATGCTTCCATGGTGGCTCAGACGTAGAGTATCTGTCTACAATGCAGAAGACCTGGGTTTGAGCCCTGGGTTGGGAAGATTCCCTGGAGAAGGAATGGCAATCCACTCCAGTACTATTGCCTGGAGAATCCCATGGACAGAGGAGCCTGGTAGGCTACAGTCTATGGGGTCGCAAAGAGTCAGACAGGACTGAGTGACTTCACTTTCACTTTCACTGTCTTTCAGTAAATCTTTAATCCAGTTTTCTGCTGATGGGTGGAGTTGTGTTCCCTCCCTGTAATTTGGCCTCAGGTAGTTTTCCTCTTCAGTTCAGTTCAGTTGCTCAGTCGTGTCCGACTCTTTGTGACCCCATGAATTGCAGCACGCCAGGCCTCCCTGTCCATCACCATCTCCCAGAGTTCACTCAGACTCACGTCCATCGAGTCCGTGATGCCATCCAGCCATCTCATCCTCGGTCGTCCCCTTCTCCTCCTGCCCCCAATCCCTCCCAGCATCAAAGTATTTTCCAATGAGTCAACTCTTCCCATGAGGTGGCCAAAGTACTGGAGTTTCAGCTTTAGCATCATTCCTTCCAAAGAAATCCCAGGGTTGATCTCCTTCAG